>NC_041392.1:158770560-158785693 GCF_002162155.2 Triticum dicoccoides | reverse complement strand
CCAGTTAATGACGTGCCGACATTGCAAAGTCGCATCCGAGATCTCCTCAAGAGGGATGTCAGTCTTGTCAAGGTAATGCAAGTTATGCTAGTTCGTCGGGTCCTGCCATGCCAACGTCGATCTCTCCGTATGTGGGAGTTCAACCCGGAAGGATCGCGAACTATTCAGTAGTTCTTCGGCGTGACGCTCGAAGAGATGTATGGATCGTTCTTCGGATCATGAATAAAGTGTCCGGACACCACCGAGGATGCGGGTCTCAACTGCAACCGTCTAGATACCCACGTAAGTAATTCTGCGGCCGAACATGCTGTCTTTTTATTTGTCACAACATCATTCTAAAAAAATCACTCTCGGCCAGGACTTGATAAGAAAGGCGGATATGATGAGGTGTTCGCCCCCCCTTCCCGAAGGCTCACCGGATCCTGTACTAGCCAGGATGCTTGAGCACGCACCTTATCAAGTGCCATCAGGGGAAGATAAAGGGAGGAATAAAGAAGCCGAAAGCGGGCTTCACGCATTACTCATCCAAACCGGGGGAATTAGTGTCTCCATGAAAGAGGATAATCGGGAAGAAGAATCTAGAATCCCCTCTCCCCAAGGAAGGAAAAGGACCGCCTCTGAAGACTTGGAAGCGAATGTTTCCAAACGAGGGAAGAAACCTTCGCCAGGGGGCCCTGCCCCGGAGGGCATCCTTACCGCACAGTGCCCGCAAGGGGGCCAGCCCTCCACCGAGCTGTAAGTGAACAAGAGTACTTTGGCAAATATATCATGTTTTATCTCCGAGGATAATAACCGAGACATATATCTTGCAGTCCGGCTCGTAGCCCTTCTCGACAGAGTTTGTCTTCGGGGGATCTTCTTCCGGAGATGATGGAGAGCGAAACGCATCCCCCTATCTCCCCGCCTCCTGGGGCGGACGACCCTGAGGTGCCATCACGGAGGATTTCCCCTGATCCGCCAAGGCCAGAAGGTAGCCCTTCGGCCACCCGAAGTCCGGAGTATTCGGCTCCTAAGGAGAGCAACAGAAAGAGTCTGGGATTGTCCGATGCACAACCGGACACACCGATGGGTCTTTTGGACCAAGCGGCTATCTCAGAGGCGCATCGTACTTTAATGGGTACGGTGGTTGAGAGGATTTCATCCGCCAAAAGTGGGTTGCATGAGGCTTTTACGAGCCTGCTAAGATGTTTTGAGGTATGCAAAGTAATATATAAAAAAATGACGGTATCGCACACGCTAGGTGTGCTCTATACAGATAGTAGCCCTTGAGACTCTGGTTGCTGTCTAGAGGCGGCAAACAGAGGACCAAAGTCCCAGGTAATGATCGCGCTGCTTTCATGTGCAGGCGGCTGAGGGTCTGGTGGCTGGCCGGACTGCTGAGTTTGCCGGACTGAGGCGGCAACTTGACGCGGCAGATGCCGACATTGCTCTTGTGAACAAGCGGTTTGACGAGGCACAGGGTATGTATTTTTGGGTGGTCAACAAATATTAAGAGGAGCATGATGCAAGTATCTATAATATGATGTGACTGTAGATGGAGCTACCGCCGTGGAGACCCTTCGGGCAGAACTTGCCCGAGCCAAGGAACAAGCCAGGAGAAGTGATGTGACCGCCCTAAAGGCATCCGCAGACTTAAGAGCCGAACAGGCCGCTCATCGCCAGAGTGAAGGTAAGATAGCCAAGATGGCTGTTGATCTGAAAGATGCCGCCGGCCGATATGAGCTTCTTGAAAAGGAAAGCCAAGCAAAAGCGGCTGACCTAAAGAAAGCCATGGAAGCAGCCAAGGAAACTCGCTCTGAAATCAGAGCGGCGAAGGAGGAGCTCCATCAGGCCGGAGATATCATGACTGGGAAGCCCTTTTTGTTGCGGACAAAGTTTGGAGATCCGCAGTATGCCCCTCTAGATCAATTATGGAGTGCTGCAGACGCGTATTCGGACTTGGCAATGAGTGCTGCTGATGCGACTGAGTTTTTCAAAGATCAGAAAGATCATGAAGTGGAAAATTTGTTCTGGTCGCAGTTTAGTGCTCCAACGCATCCGCTGCTGTTAAATGAACAAATGGCCGAGTGGGCCGAACTCCATAGGTTGTCTGGACTTGCCATGAGGTCTGTCATGGATCATCTTTGGCTGAAGGGACCAAGGCCGAATAGTTATTTTGGTTTAGTGCAACGATTCCTTGGTGTTGTGCCGCATATCGACGCTGTAAAGAGGTCGACGTGCATAAAGGGTGCGCGGATGGCCCTTGCCCGTGGTAAGACATACTGGGTAGAGATGGAGGCCACTGCTATTGCAACCCAGGATCTCGCCGTAGGCCAGGTCCCGGCTGAGCACTATTTTGAAGAAGTCCTAGAAGGCGCTTGTCGGTGTCAAAACCGGCGGATCTCGGGTAGGGGTCCTGAACTGTGCGTCTAAGGCGGATGGTAACAGGAGGCAGGGGACACGATGTTTTACCCAGGTTCGGGCCCTCTTGATGGAGGTAAAACCCTACGTCCTGCTTGATTTATTCTTGATGATATGAGTATTACAAGATTTGATCTACCACGAGATCGGAGAGGCTAAACCTTAGAAGCTAGCCTATGGTATGATTGTATGTTGTCCTACGGACTAAAACCCTCCGGTTTATATAGACACCGGAGGGGGCTAGGGTTACACAAGGTCGGTTACAAAGGAGGAGATATACATATCCGTATTGCCTAGCTTGCCTTCCACGCCAAGTAGAGTCCTATCCGGACACGAGACAAAGTCTTCAATCTTGTATCTTCATAGTCCAACAGTCTGGCCAAAGGATATAGTCCGGCTGTCCGGAGACCCCCTAATCCAGGACTCCCACAGTAGCCCCTGAACCAGGCTTCAATGACGATGAGTCCGGCGCGTAGTGTTGCCTTCGGCATTGCAAGGCGGGTTCCTCCGAATACACCACGGAAGAATTTGAATGCAAGGATAGTGTCCGACCCTGCAAAATAAGTTCCACATACCACCGTAGAGAGAATAATATTTCCACAAATCTAATCTGCTGACATGTTTCGGCAACATGACATCATGCCGTGGCCCGGTGATTATTCGAACCGCTTCTTTTAACTAGCCCCGCACATAACGCGAGGCAGTTTCTTGACACATCTTGTCAAAGTAGAGATCGTGTCCCCCTTATTACGGGATTCTCATCAATACGGGCGCGGGTAACCCAACCGCGCCATCAATTACGGCTCTTGGGGGATAAGCGAGTTTTACCAGGCTAGTGGGGGCGCATAGTTTCAGCCTCCCTTATAAGGGGATAAGGTTTAACCTTTCTCTACCCACGCCTTCTTCCTCCTTGCTCATCCATTCTTGCTCACTCGAGCTCCAACGCCCAAGTCCACATCCTTCCCCTCAACCTTCTCCAAACATGTCTGGAGCGGGAGGAAAATGGATGGCTTCCTCCGTTACGGAGGGACACATCAAGAAGCTGCACGGAGCCGGATACTTAGCTGCGAATATCACGCATCGGCTGCCTGCTGTAGTGCAGATTGTTCCTACCCCGGAACCTCACGAGAGGGTAGTTTTCCTCCACCACTTCCTCCACGGACTAGGGTTTCCCCTCCATCCATTCATCCGTGGTCTTATGTTCTACTACGGGCTGGACTTTCATGATCTAGCCCCGAACTTCATCCTCAACATTTCGGCGTTCATCGTCGTGTGTGAGGCTTTCCTCTGCATCCGGCCCCACTTCGGCCTGTGGCTGAAGACCTTCAATATCAAGCCGAAGGTGGTGGGAGGCCAACAAGTAGAATGCGGAGGAGCCATGGTGGGCAAGATGCCCAATGTTATATGGCTTGAAGGCTCCTTTGTGGAGACCATAAAGGGGTGGCAATCAGCATGGTTCTACATCACCGAGCCGCGTGACACCAACTGGGTGGCGGCCCCCGAGTCTCGATCCGGAATCCCCATGCGGCTCACCTCCTGGAAAGAGAAGGGCCTATCCTGGGGTTCATCGGTGGAGCTGGACGGACTCCAGAAATGTATCCGGAATATGGCAAGCAAGAAGCTCAAGCTTGTCAACATAGTCCAGGTCATGCTCTTTCGCCGGATCCTCCCGTGTCAACAACGGGATTTCAACTTGTGGGAGTTCGACCCGGCCCAGCACCAGACTCTGAGCGAGCTCTTCGACACGACACACAAGGACGTCTGGAGGGTGCTGTTCAAGGGTGCCGAGGTCCCTCCCTCTCTCATCGAGGACAGCAGGCTAAGCGCGAAGCGCCCTGCGAATCCGGTAAGTTTTGTACATCTGGTAGGATTTTTACTTCCCATAGCTTAACCACGCGCGGGGTTTGAGCTCCCATGCCTTTGATAGGACTGGGTGGGGGCATCGAAGAAGATCGACTGTCCGGCCCCTCTGCCCGAGGACACCGCGGACGCTCTCCTGGCGGAGATGCTGACTCCGGCTCCATACAAGGTGCCGGAGAAGACCAAGAAGAAGGCCAAGGGAACCCGAAAGAGTTCCCGGCGCCAGGTGATTCCGCGATGCACTCCTCCCCCGAAGACGAGGAGGAAGATGAAGATGCTCCCTCTTCAGCCGGGGAGACAAGAAAAGGAAGGCCGCCCCAACCGGGGGGCAAAGGGTCCAAGAAGGGAAGGACTCTCCTTCCGGACTGCTCCACCACCGTCGCCGAAGACGAAGACGAGTGGCTGCTCAAGGCCAAGCCCCTGGCGAAGTTGTAAGTATTCGGATACCAGAGTAACTCATAGCATACCTTTGACGCACTGCTTCTCCTAACGTCGAATATGATTATGCAGACCGCCCCAAGCCCGTATCGACGTATCTTCGTCGGGCGGCTCCTTGGACTCGTCAGATATGGATAGCGATCCACTTCCGACCGCCACCTCCCCTTGCCCTACGGACAATGCCGAGGTGCTATCTCGTGAGGCACCGGGTCGGGGGGAGACAGTCCCGAAGGCGCCTTAAGGCGACCTTCCGGACTCCGGGAGCAGAGGGGGTAAGGCTCCCGAGGGCTCTGAGTTCGGCCTTCAGCCGAACACTGCGCCGGAACCCCCAGTGGTTCCGGACTCGGTCAGGCGGCCTCCTTCCAAAAGGGGCAAGACGCCCATGCCGGTGACCTCTGTCCATCCAGAGGCACCGGACAATCTGCTGGGAGCACTTCGCAGCGCTTCCATCGACGAAGAGCACCACACTATTATGAGTGCGGTGATCTAGAAGGTTCAGTCCGCCAAGAGCGGACTGACTGAAGCCTGTGCCAGTCTTCTAACAGGCTTTAAGGTAAGTATTTGAAATATAGGAAAAATATTACCGCATAGACAGTAGCCCCTAATGCTCTGTTTGGTGTTCAAAAAGAAAAGCCGAATAGAGGATCAACTAATATCTGTAGGAGTCTAATATAAGTATGTCTATATGCGTATGCAGGCTTCATTGCTGGCCTCTGCCGCACTGACTGCGGAGGTCGCCGTACTGAAGCAGGACCTCGAAGGGTCCAAGAAAGAGCTCGGCCTTGCCAAGAGGCAGCTCAAGGAGAACAAAGGTAAGTACTACCTAGTCTGTAGATATGTATATATATATATATATATAAGTGATGCGATTGCAAAATGACAGGATCATCTTTAATCTGCCAGGGACCATGACCGAAGTGGCAACCCTAAAGCAAGCGCTATCCGAGGCCGAAAACAGAGCGGCCCAGGAGCGCACCGAGCGAAAAAAACAAGAGGCACGGGTGGGTGAGGTGCAGCAAGAGCTCCACGCTCTCATGACGAAGCACGGGGCGTTGGATCTTGACTTGAAGATGCGAGAGTCCGAGCTTGCCACGGCCCTTGAGAGTGCAAAGAGTGACAAGGCTGAAGCCCAAAAGGCTCTCCAGGAGATTGATGCGATGAAGAAGATAGCGGCGGGTAAGGCATTCTATATGCAAAGCAAGCATGTGAAAGTAAATTACTTGTTACTTACCCGAATCCGGAGCTCTCTAGGAGCATTCGTAGATTTGCCCTGCAGCGTGTCGAATGCCGCACAGTTTTACCAGGCCGAGGAGGGAAGCTCAACGGAGAAGCTGTTCTGGTCTCAGTATACTGAGACCGAACACCCGATGCCTATGAGCGACCAGCTGAAGCAACTGGTCGAGCTGCACAAGGTGGCTGAACAGGCCATGAAGGGCTTTATAGTCCGGATGTGGCCTGGTGACGCCCTTCCCAACAGCTACTTCGGCATGCTGAGGCGGCTTGTGCATGCCTGCCCATGGCTGGAAGTCATCAAGCGGTCCGTCTGCATCGAAGGTGCATGCCAGGCTTTCGCCCATGCGAAGGTGCACTGGGCCAAGATGGACGTCGTGAAGCTAGTGAAGGAAGGGCCGCCGAAGGGCAAGGAGCATCGCCACCCCGAGATGTACTATGAGTGTGTCCTGAAGGGTGCCCGTCTTGTAGTGGACGAGTGTGCGAAAGATGTAATATTTGAGTAAACTTGCTCGTGTAATCCTGTATTATGAAAACTTGTTCATATGCGCTATGCAACGCTTGTTTGAATTTAAAATATTGCCTTCTGTTCGGCTGTTTATCAAATCTGGGAGATGGCTAGTCGTCGGCTTCTGCCCCCACGCCACGAGTGCTGAGGTGTTCGGGATAAACCTGAGCACTCTTGTTCCCATTGTTGGGTCCTTCGAGGGAGGTGCTCAGCACAATGAACAAGGCAATCGGACTATAATGCGTTATCACTCTCACTTAGCCATAGAATTCTATAATTTTAAATTTCGGCGAAGCCCCTAGTATTCGGAAGGCCGAATTCGGGGCGCGATACACGCCTTAAGACGGATAGGGCCGACTCCTCGCTCTAAGCGACATAAGTCTTTAGGGACTTGAAACCTCTTGAACAGCGACCAGTCTCTCGCCTTATCATGACAGTCAGTTTTTGCTTTCTCTACTAAGGTGCTTAGCCCAGCAGAACCGGGGTACAATCGCAGTAGTTCTCCCAGTGCTACCTTAGCCGATATAGCGGAACTTAAGGTACCAAAACATGGGAGCTGGGCAAACCCAACTATTGACCCAAGACATGATTCGGAGCTAATGCATATAATGCTATAAGTTCGGGGTGCCGCACTGTTGAAAGTGTTCGGACTTCTCACGCCGCATTATGGGGTATGCTTAATCCCCTGGCGTATTGGCCGTACCAGAGTGTACGGGTGCTAGATGTCATGAATGAACATATATATGTAAAGGAAGAATGCAATAATAGTCTTAATGATATGCATTGTTTTATTCAAAAAGGTGTGTTAGAGCAGAATGATACAAGTAGTGCGATAAGCAAAAAGTAGGACTATTTGACATGTCCCTTCCAAGGGCAAGCTGAGGAATAGTATTAAAGCAAGTATTTCACTCGTTATCGTAATCCACCTGGGAGTTCCATGGTGTGACGTAGTTCTCTGCTTCCTTGGTTGCTGCATCATGTGTTCGGCAATCATGCTACCGGACAGGGTTTCCAGAGATTAAAGTCCTGAAAGAGAAAAATAACAAAGCGGGAAGCCCCTAGTGCGGTTTAAGCCGCGTCTTGGGGCGTGCCGTACTTGTGCCCCCTCCCCACCTGTGCCCATGGTATTTTTAATGCGTAATTATGTACGCGTGGCACGGATTTCGCCGTTTGGCTGGGACCGGGGTGGGGGCTGTATTGCTATGCGAGCTCGGAACGTGCCAGGCAGTCCAGTTGCCGATTACTCCGGGCGCGCTTGAAGGTGTTATTGGGGAACGTAGCAATTTCAAAAAAAATCCTACGCACATGCCAGATCATGGTGATGCATAGCAACGAGAGGGGAGAGTGTTGTCTACATACCCTCATAGACCGAAAGCGGAAGCATTAGCACAACGCGGTTGATGTAGTCATACGTCTTCACGATCCGACTGATCCAAGTACCGAATGCACGGCACCTCCGAGTTCAGCACACGTTCAGCTCGATGACGTCCTATGAACTCCAATCCAGTAGAGCTTCACGAGAGAGTTCCGTCAGCACGACGGTGTGGTGACGACGATGATGTTCTACTGTCACAAGGCTTCACCTAAGCACCACTACAATATTATCGAGGACTATGGTGGAGGGGGGCACCGCACACGGCTAAGAGATCAATGATCAACTGTTGTGTCTCTGGGATGCCCCCTACCCCCGTATATAAAGGAGCAAGGGAGGGAGGCGGCCGACCTAGGAGGAGGGTGCATCAAACGGGGAGTCCTACTCCCATCGGGAGTAGGACTCCTCCTTCCCTTGTTGGAGTAGGAGAGAAGGAAAGAGGGGGAGAGGAACAAGGAAAAGTGGCCTGCACCCCTTGTCCAATTCAGACCAGAGGGGGGCGCGTGCCTCCTTCCTTTTGGCCTCTCTCCTCTATTCCCTGTATGGCCCAATAAGGCCCATATACTCCCCGGCGAATTCCCGTAACTCTCCGGTACTCCGAAAAATACCCGAATTACTCGGAACCTTTCCGATGTCCGAATATAGTCGTCCAATATATCGATCTTTACGTCTCGACCATTTCGAGACTCCTCGTCATGTCCCCGATCTTATCCGGGACTCCGAACTCGTGCGGTACATCAAAACTCATAAACTCATAATATAACTGTCATCAAAACCTTAAGCGTGCGGACCCTATGGTTCGAGAACTATGTAGACATGACCGAGACACGTCTCCGATCAATAACCAATAGCGGAACCTGGATGCTCATATTGGCTCCCACATATTCTATGAAGATCTTTATTGGTCAGACCGCATAACAACATATGTTGTTCCCTTTGTCATCGGTATGTTACTTGCCCGAGATTCGATCGTCGGTATCTCAATACCTAGTTCAATCTCGTTACCGGCAAGTCTCTTTACTCGTTCCGTAATACATCATCCCGCAACTAACTCATTAGTTGCAATTCTTGCAAGGCTTAAGTGATGTGCATTACCGAGAGGGCCCAGAGATACCTCTCCGACAATCGGAGTGACAAATCCTAATCTCTAAATACGCCAACCCAACAAGTACCTTCGGAGACACCTGTAGAGCACCTTTATAATCACCCAGTTACGTTGTGACGTTTGGTAGCACACAGAGTGTTCCTCCGGTAAACGGGAGTTGCATAATCTCATAGTCATAGGAACATGTATAAGTCATGAAGAAAACAATAGCAACAAACTAAACGATCAAGTGCTATGCTAACGGAATGGGTCAAGTCAATCACATCATTCTCTAATGATGTGACCCCATTAATCAAATGACAACTCATGTCTATGGCTAGGAAACTTAACCATCTTTGATTCAATGAGCTAGTCAAGTAGAGGCATACTAGTGACATATTGTTTGTCTATGTATTCACACATGTATTATGTTTCCGGTTAATACAATTCTAGCATGAATAATAAACATTTACCATGATATAAGGAAATAAATAATAACTTTATTATTGCCTCTAGGGCATATTTCCTTCAGTCTCCCACTTGCACTAGAGTCAATAATCTAGTTCACATCGCCATGTGATTTAACATCAATAGTTCACATCACCATGTGATTAACACCCATAGTTCACATCGTCATGTGACCAACACCCAAAGGGTTTAATAGAGTCAATAATCTAGTTCACATCGCTATGTGATGAATACCCAAAGAGTACTAAGGTGTCATCATGTTTTGCTTGTGAGGGAAGTTTAGTCAACGGGTCTGCCACATTCAGATCCGTATGTATTTTCCAAATTTCTATGTCAACAATGCTCTGCACGGAGATACTCTAGCTAATTGCTCCCACTTTCAATAGGTATCCAGATTGAGACTTTGGGTCATCTGGATCAGTGTCAAAACTTGCATCGATGTAACCTTTTACGACGAACCTTTTGTCACCTCCATAATCGAGAAACATATCCTTATTCCACTAAGGATAATTTTGACCAATGTCCAGTGATCTACTCCTAAATCACTATTGTACTCCCTTGCTAAACACAGGGCAGGGTATACAATAGGTCTGGTACACAGCATGGCATACTTTATAGAACCTATGGCTGAGGCATAGGGAACGACTTTCATTCTCTCTCTATCTTCTGCCGTGGTCGGGTTTTGAGTCTTAATCAGTTTCACACCTTGTAACACAGGCAAGAACTCTTTCTTTGACTGTTCATTTTGAACTACTTCAAAATCTTGTCAAGGTATGTACTCATTGAAAAACTTATCAAGCGTCTTGATCTATCTCTATAGATCTTGATGCTCAATATGTAAGCAGCTTCACCGAGGTCTTTCTTTGAAAAACTCCTTTCAAACACTCCTTTATGCTTTGCAGAATAATTCTACATTATCTCTGATCAACAATATGGCATTCACATATACTTATCAGAAATACTGTAGTGCTCCCACTCACTTTCTTGTAAATACAGGCTTCACCGCAAGTCTGTATAAAACTATATGCTTTGATCAACTTATCAAAGTGTATATTCCAACTCCGAAATGCTTGCACCAGTCCATAGATGGATTGCTGGAGCTTGCATATTTTGTTAGCACCTTTAGGATTGACAAAACTTTCTTGTTGCATCATATACAACTCTTCTTTAATAAATCCATTAAGGAATGTAGTTTTGTTTATCCATTTGCCAGATTTCATAAAATGTGGCAATTGCTAACATGATTCCGACAGACTTAAGCATAGATACGAGTGAGAAACTCTCATCGTAGTCAACACCTTGAACTTGTCGAAGACCTTTTTGCGACAATTCTAGCTTTGTAGATAGTAACACTACTATCAGCGTCCGTCTTCCTCTTGAAGATCCATTTACTCTCAATGGCTCGCCGATCAATGGGCAAGTCAATCAAAGTCCATACTTTGTTCTCATACATGGATCTCATCTCAGATTTCATGGCCTCAAGCCATTTCGCGGAATCTGGGCTCATCATCGCTTCCTCATAGTTCGTAGGCTCGTCATGGTCAAGTAACATGACCTCCAGAACATGATTACCGTACAACTCTGGTGCGGATCTCACTCTGGTTTACCTACGAGGTTCAGTAGTAACTTGATCTGAAGTTACATGATCATCATCATTAGCTTCCTCACTAATTGGTGTAGTAGTCACAGGAACAAATTTATGTGATGAACTACTTTCCAATAAGGGAGCAGGTACAGTTACCTCATCAAGTTCTACTTTCCTCCCACTCAGTTCTTTCGAGAGAAACTCCTTCTCTAGAAAGGATCCATTCTCAGCAATGAATATCTTGCCTTCGGATCTGTGATAGAAGGTGTACCCAACATTTTCTTTTGGGTATCCTATGAAGACGCACTTCTCCGATTTGGGTTTGAGCTTATCAGGTTGAAACTTTTTCACATAAGCATTGCAACCTCAAACTTTAAGAAACGACAGCTTAGGTTTCTTGCCAGACCATAGTTCATACGGTGTCGTCTCAACGGATTTAGATGGTTCCCTATTTAACATGAATGTAGCTGTCTCTAATGCATAACCTCAAAACTATAGTGGTTAATCGGTAAGAAACATCATAGATTGCACTATATCCAATAATAGTACGATTATGACGTTCGGACACACCATTATGCTGTGGTGTTCCAGGTGGCACGATTTTGTGAAACTATTCCACATTGTTTTAATTGAAGACCAAACTCGTAACTCAAATATTTGTCTCTGCGATCAGATCGTAGAAATTTTATTTTCTTGTCACGATGATTTTCCACTTCACTCTGAAGTTTTTGAACTTTTCAAATGTTTCAGACTTATGTTTCATCAAGTAGATATACCCATATCTACTCAAATCATCTGTGAAGGACATAAAATAACGATACCCGCCGCGAGCCTCAACATTCATCAGACTGCATACATCAATATGTATTATTTCCAATAAGTCAGTTGCTTGCTCCATTGTTCCGGAGAACAGAGTCTTAGTCATCTTGCCCATGAGGCAGAGTTCGCAAGCATCAACTGATTCATAATCAAGTGATTCCAAAAGCCCATCAGCATGGATTTTCTTCATGCGTTTTACACCAATATGACCTAAACGGCAGTGCCACAAATAAGTTGCACTATCATTATTAACTTTGCATCTTTTGGCTTCAATATTATGAGAATGTGTATCACCACGATTGAGATCCAACAGACCATTTTCATTGGGTGTATGACCATAGAAGGTTTTATTCATGTAAACAGAATAACAATTTATTCTCTTACTTAAATGAATAACTGTATTGCAATAAACATGATCAAATCATATTCATGCTCAACGCAAACACCAAATAACACTTATTTAGGTTCAACACTAATCCCGAAAGTATAGGGAGTGTGCAATGATGATCATATCAATCTTGGAACCACTTCCAACACACATCGTCACTTCACCCTTAACTAGTCTCTGTTCATTCTGCAACTCCCGTTTCGAGTTACTACTCTTAGCAACTGAACCAGTATCAAATACCGAGGGGTTGCTACGAACACTAGTAAAATACACATCAATAATTTGTATATCAAATATACCTTTGTTCACTTTGCCATCCTTCTTATCCGCCAAATACTTGGGGCAGTTCCACTTCCAGTGACCAGTCCCTTTGCAGTAGAAGCACTTAGTCTCAGGCTTAGGACCAGACTTGGGCTTCTTCACTTGAGCAGCAACTTGCTTGCCGTTCTTCTTGAAGTTCCCTTTCTTTCCCTTTGCCCTTTTCTTGAAACTAGTGGTCTTGTTAATCATCAACACTTGATGCTCTTTCTTTATTTCTACCTTCATCGATTTCATCATCATGAAAAGCTCGGGAATCGTTTTCATCATCCCTTGCATACTATAGTTCATCACGAAGTTCTACTAACTTGGTGATGGTGACTAGAGAATTCTGTCAATCACTATTTTATCTGGAAGATTAACTCCCACTTGATTCAAGGGATTGTAGTACAAAGGACAATCTGAACACATGCTCACTGCTTGAGCTAGTCTCCTCCATCTTTTAGCTATAGAACTTGTTGGAGACTTCCTATCTCTCAACTTTGGTATTTGCTTGAAATATTAACTTCAACTCCTGGAACATCCATATGATCCATGACGTTCAAAACGTCTTTGAAGTCCTGATTCTAAGCTATTAAGCATGGTGCACTAAACTATCAAGTAGTCATCATATTGAGCTAGCCAAACGTTCATGACGTCTGCATCTGCTCCTGCAATAGGTCTGTCACCTAGCGGTGCATTAAGGACATAATTCTTATGTGCAGCAATGAGGATAAACCTCAGATCACGGATCCAATCCGCATCATTGCTACTAACATCTTTCAACTTAGTTTTATCTAGGAACATATCAAAAATAAAACAGGGGGGCTAAACGCGAGCTATTGATCTACAACATACATAAGCTAATACTACCAGGACTAAGTTCATGATAAATTTAAGCTCAATTAATCATATTACTTAAGAACTCCCACTTAGAAAGACATCCCTCTAATCTTCTAAGTGATCACGTGATCCAAATCAACTAAACCATAACCGATCATCACGTGAAATGGAGTAGTTTTCAATGGTGAACATCACTATGTTGATCATATCTACTATATGATTCACGCTCGACCTTTCGGTCTCAGTGTTCCAAGGCCATATCTACATATGCTAGGCTCGTCAAGTTTAACCTGAGCATTCTGCGTGTGCAAAACTGGTTTGCATCCGTTGTAGATGGATGTAGAGCTTATCACACCCGATCATCACGTGGTGTCTGGGCACGACGAACTTTGGCAACGGTGCATACTCAGGGAGAACACTTTTATCTTGAAATTTAGTGAGAGAGCATCTTATAATGCTACTGTCAATTAAAGCAAGATAAGATGCATAAAAGATAAACATCACATGCAATCAAAATATGTGACATGATATGGCCATCATCATGTTGTGCCTTTGATCTCCATCTCCAAAACATCGTCATGATTTCCATCGTCACCGGCATGACACCATGATCTCCATCATCTTGATCTATATCAATGTGTCGTCACATGGTCGTCTCGCCAACTATTGCTCTTGCAACTATTGCTATCGCATAGCGATAATTGTAAAGCAATTATTTGGCGCTTGCATCTTATGCAATAAAGAGACAACCATAAGGATTCTGCCAGTTGCCGATAACTTCAAAAAAACATGATCATCTTATACAACAACTTATATCTCATGACGTCTTGACCATATCACATCACAACATGCCCTGCAAAAACAAGTTAGACATCCTCTACTTTGTTGTTGCAAGTTTTACGTGGCTGCTACGGGCTTAGCAAGAACCATTCTTACCTATGAATCAAAACCACAATGATAGTTTGTCAAGTTGGTTCTATTTTAACCTTCTCAAGGACCGGGCGTAGCCACACTCGGTTCAACTAAAGTTGGAGAAACTGACACCCGCTAGTCACCTGTGTGCATAGCACGGCGGTAAAACCAGTCTCGCGTAAGCGTACGCGTAATGTCGGTTCGGGCCGCTTCATCCCACAATACCGCTGAACCAAAGTGTGACATGCTGGTAAGCAGTATGACTTATATCGCCCACAACTCATTTGTGTTCTAATCGTGCATATAACATCAACACATAAAACCTAGCTCGGATGCCACTATTTGGGAACGTAGCAATTTCAAAAAAATTCCTACGGACACGCAATATCATGGTGATGCATAGCAACGAGAGGAGAGAGTGTTGTCTACGTACCCTCGTAGACCGAAAGCGGAAGCATTAGCACAATGCGGTTGATGTAGTCGTACGTATTCACGATCCGACCGATCCAAGTACCGAACGCACGGCACCTCCGAGTTCAGCACACGTTCAGCTCGATGACGTCCCACGAACTCCAATCCAGTAGAGCTTCACGAGAGAGTTCCGTCAGCACGACGGAGTGGTGACGATGATGTTCTACCGTCGCACGGCTTCGCCTAAGCACCACTACAATATTATCGAGGACTATGGTGGAGGGGGGCACCGCACATGGCTAAGAGATCAATGATCAACTGTTGTGTCTCTGGGGTACCCCCTGCCCCCGTATATAAAGGAGCAAGGGAGGGAGGCGGCCGGCCTAGGAGGAGGGTGCGCCAAGGGGGGAGTCCTACTCCCACCGGGAGTAGGACTCCTCCTTCCCTTGTTGGAGTAGGAGAGAAGGAAAGAGGGGGAGAGGAACAAGGAAAAGTGGCCTGCACCCCTTGTCCAATTC
>NC_041392.1:158748080-158770165 GCF_002162155.2 Triticum dicoccoides | reverse complement strand
CCTTTTGGCCTCTCTCCTCTATTCCCGTATGGCCCAATAAGGCCCATATACTCCCCGTCGAATTCCCGTAACTCTCCGGTACTCCGAAAAATACCCGAATCACTCGGAACCTTTCCGATGTCCGAATATAGTCGTCCAATATATCGATCTTTACGTCTCGACCATTTAGAGACTCCTCGTCATGTCCCCGATCTCATCCGGGACTCCGAACTCCTTCGGTACATCAAAACTCATAAACTCATAATATAACTGTCATCGAAACCTTAAGCATGCGGACCCTACGGGTTCGAGAACTATGTAGACATGACCGAGACACGTCTCCGGTCAATAACCAATAGCAGAATCTGGATGCTCATATTTGCTCCCACATATTCTACGAAGATCTTTATCGGTCAGACCACATAACAACATACGTTGTTCCCTTTGTCATCAGTATGTTACTTGCCCGAGATTCAATGGTCGGTGTCTCAATACCTAGTTCAATCTTGTTACCGGCAAGTCTCTTTACTCGTTCCGTAATACATCATCCCGCAACTAACTCATTAGTTGCAATGCTTGCAAGGCTTAAGTGATGTGCATTACCGAGAGGGCCCAGAGATACCTCTCCGACAATCGGAGTGACAAATCCTAATCTCGAAATACGCCAACCCAACAAGTACCTTCGGAGACAACTGTAGAGCACCTTTATAATCACCCAGTTACGTTGTGACGTTTGGTAGCACACCAAATAGCATTGTTTTCAGGCAAAAGTATAAACACAACCTTTATAATCCAAATAGCATTGTTTTTACAATTGGGATACATGTCACTCGAACATGATACTCTTCGAGCACTGAGCCTATATTAAATGAGCGCTAAGGGAGTCCTGGATTAGGGGGTCTCCGGACAGCCGGACTATATCCTTTGGCCGGACTGTTGGACTATGAAGATACAAGATTGAAGACTTCGTCTCGTGTCCGGATAGGACTCTACTTGGCGTGGAAGGCAAGCTAGGCAATACGGATATGTATATCTCCTCCTTTGTAACCGACCTTGTGTAGCTCTAGCCCCCTCCAGTGTCTATATAAACCGGAGGGTTTTAGTCCGTAGGACAACATACAATCATACCATAGGCTAGCTTCTAGCGTTTAGCCTCTCCGATCTCGTGGTAGATCTACTCTTGTACTACCCATATCATCAATATTAATCAAGCAGGACGTAGGGTTTTACCTTCATCAAGAGGGCCCGAACCTGGGTAAAACTTCGTGTCCCTTGCCTCCTGTTACCATCCGGCCTAGACGCACAATTCGGGACCCCCTATCCGAGATCCGCCGGTTTTGACACCGATATTGGTGCTTTCATTGAGAGTTCCTCTGTGTCGTCGCCATCGGGCTTGATGGCTCCTACGATCATCAATAGTGATGCAGTCTAGGGTGAGACCTTCCTCCCTGGACAGATCTTCGTCTTTGGCGGCTTCGCACTGCGGGCCAATTCACTTGGCCATCTGGAGCAGATCAAAAGCTATGCCCCTGGCCATCAGGTCAGATTTGGAAGTTTAAACTACACGGCTGACATCCGCGGGGACTTGATCTTAGTCGGATTCGAGCCACTGCCGAGCGCGCCGCACTATCACGACGAGCAAGATCTAGCTATGGCGCCGAGCAGTGCCTTGGAGGCCGCACCCGCATTGTCTTCGACCCTTAATTCGGAGCCAACTGCGCCGATCGAGGATGGGTGGTTGGACGCCGCCTCGGGGGCTGTGATCCCAATGGCGATCGAGCCGAACACCGGCCCCGCACTCCGTGAGACTCGTGACTCCAAGGAGCCGGACTCCTCTCCGGACCCCGAACCCTCCGCACCCCTGCCAATCGAATCCGATTGGGCGCTGATCATGGAGTTTACTGCCACGGACATCTTTCAGCACTCGCCTTTCGGCGATATTCTGAAGACACTAAAGTCTCTCTCTTTATCAGGAGAGCCCTGGCCGGACTATGGTTGGCAAGGTTGGGATACGGACGATGAAGAAATTCAAAGCCCACCCACCACCCACTTTGTAGCCACTGTCGACGATTTAACCGACATGCTCGACTTCGACTCCAAAGACATCGACGGTATGGACGCCGATAAAGGAGACGATGAAGAACCAGCGCCTATTGGGCCCTGGAAAGCCACCTCGTCATATGACGTATACATGGTGGACGCACCAAAAGATGACGACGAGGAGCAGAAGGACACACCGAAGGCTTGTTCCCTCGAGAAGCAGTCAAAGCGGCGACGCAAGAGCCACCCCAAATCCTGCCTTGACAGAAATAACGATCACACAGACCCAGCGTTGGAGCCGGGCGAACCGCTGCCGGACAACGACAATCCGGATAATCAAACCGAACAAACAAATTCTATCAAGGATAATGGTCCAGACGACATAGCGCCGGACAGGCACCCGGAGCAGCAGAATGCCCGTAAAAGGCTTGTTGCCACCGCGAGGAGTCTTAAGAAGCAGAAGCAAAGGCTCAAGGCTGCGCAAGACACACTCCAAATCAGATGGAGTAAAATACTCAACACAGCAGCGAGGTACGACGACAATCGCCCCTCCAAGAGCTACCCAAAGCATAAGCTGCTACCTGAATTCGATGAGGAGGCCTCAGACCCCCCAGAACCAAATATCAAAGCAGCCACCTGGCCGGATAGACGACCCCTCTACCAACACAGAGTGGCATACAACGCCACTCACAATACAACACGCGACCCATGCAAGGGCTCGCACCCAAAGGACGGCGCAACAAGATCCATCTATGGACCACGCAAGAGCGCCCCAGCATACAATGCAACACAACAAACATCCGAACAACGCGGTACACCCAGCTACAGGGGTGCCGCACATCCCCTATGTTTCACCGATGAGGTGCTGGACCATGAATTTCTAGAGGGATTCAAACCCGTAAACATAGAGACATACGACGGAACAATAGACCCTGGGGTCTGGATTGAGGACTACATCCTTCACATCCATATGGCTCAAGGAGATGATCTCCACGCCATCAAGTACTTACCCCTCAAGCTCAAAGGGCCAGCTCGTCACTGGCTTCAAGGCCTCCCCGAAGGCTCCATTGGAAGTTGGGAAGAGCTCGAAGACGCCTTTCAGGCAAATTTTCAAGGGACTTATGTCCGACCTCTGGATGCGGACGATTTGAGTCATATAACTCAACAGCCCGGAGAGTCAGCCCGAAAGCTTTGGAACAGGTTTCTTACTAAAAAGAACCAGATTATCGACTGTCCGGATGCCGAAGCCTTGGCAGCTTTTAAGCATAGCGTCTATGACGAATGGCTCGCCAGATACCTCGGCCAAAATAAGCCAAGAACGATGGCCGCATTAACAAGCCTCATGACCCGCTTTTGTGCGGGTGAGGACAGCTGGCTAGCCAGATGCAGCACCAGCGACCCCAGTACATCTGAAGTTAGAGATGGAAACGGGAAATCACGGCACAACAACAATAACAAATGCAGGAATAAAGAAGACAACACGAAGGGCACGACAGTAAACGCCGGATTCAAAAGCTCTCGGCCAGGTCAAAAGCCGCCCTCTAAAGGCACCAGGGATGAACTCTCCAGCCTCAACAAAATTCTGGACCAAGTATGTCAGATCCATAGTACCCCTGGTAAACCTGCTAATCATACCCACAGAGAATGTTGGGTCTTCAAGCAGTCCGGCAAGCTCAATGCCGTACACAAGGGGAGGATACACCAAGTGAAGACGAGGACGAGCCTCCCAAGCAAGACACTGGGGAACAAAAGAAATTTCCACCAGAAGTCAAAACAGTAAACGTGTTACACGTGATCAAGGGAAAAAACAACGCGACACTCCCAGGAAAAAATACCCAAGTGCCTGTCACCGCGAAGTTCTGCCACTTGTCGTCTCAACCTACCACTTTCGACCATCGCGATTACTCAGCAAGTATCCGACGCGCAGGATGGGCTCCCCTGGTATTAGACCCAGTAATTGGCGGATATCACTTCACACGAGTCTTGATGGACGGTGGCAGCAATCTAAACCTAATATATCAGGATACAATCCGCGGGATGGGGTTAGAACCAACAAAAATTTGCCATAGCAATACTACCTTTAAAGGAGTAACGCCAGGCCCAGGGGCTCGTTGTACGGGCTCCCTCCTACTACAAGTTATATTCGGCTCCCCTGACAACTTCTGTCGCGAGCATTTAACCTTCCACATCGCTCCATTCCAAAGTGGCTATCAAGCACTGCTCGGACGCGAAGCTTTCGCTCGCTTTAATGCAATACCACACTATGCCTCCCTCACACTCAAGATGCCCGGTCCACATGGTATCATTTTAGTGAACGGAAATATCAAGCGATCTCTACGCGCCGAAGAGATGCGGCTACCTTGGCAGCCGCACACTAAAGGCGACCGGACCAGCGAAAGCATCCAATAGGTCGTCAAGACCTTAGACACAACTAATCAAGTCCGGCGCCGCTATTTATACCGAATAAATGGTCACACCCCTATTTGTCAATACAAGGGGCTCAACGCGCGCAGACAAGTGGCAATTTCTTCTCATCTTGAATTATACATGGTTTCTTTAAAAAATTATCTTTTTGCACGACAACTTTTTCACCTAAATTCCTCTCTTTTACAGACGATCATCGTGCTACACCCGTCCAGGATACGGCACAACGGAGACACAGGCGCAGACGTGTAGCAGGGACCCACTCCAAGGATTCTTTTTAGATTAAGACCCTGCATAAACCTTTTTTACTGTCTCTTGTTGATACACATCCACCGTTGAGAAGGATGCTGACGTCTTGGCATGTGGCCACGCCAGAACAATGCACGTACTTGGACACAAGGGGCTTCTTACAAAGGCCATTATATAGGCCCGGTTTATACCACAAAGACCGAATACCTTAGGGAGTGTTCGGCGTCGCGAGTTTGGCCCTATATGCATCAGCTCCGAATCATTGTCTTTGGTCAAATGTTGGGTTTGCCCGGCTCCTGTGTTTTGGTGCCTTACGTTCTGCTTTACCGGCTAAGGTAGCACCAGGAGAACTACTACGATTGTGCCCTGGTTCATCCGGACGAGCACCTCAGTAGAGAAAGCTGAAAACTGACTGTCATGATATAGCGTGAGACTGGTCAACCACTCGATGACCTGTTGGAATGTTAGAATTCCTCCGCCTTAATGAAGGGCCGTTTTCCGGCCAGGCATGTATGTACCCCGGGATCGGGAGAGTGCAGAGCCACTAGGGGCTATCTAGTAGCCCCACTGTCAAACTCCTATGACTAAGTGAAAGTGCTAAAGCATTATAGTCCGGTTGCCTCGCTCGCTCCGCTATCACCTCCTTAATAGGACCAAGACATTGGGTTAAGTGTGAACGCGTGTTTTTGCGAGCACCTCCGCATTATATGCGTGGGGGTTGAAGCCGACGGCTGCAATCTTTCAGGTTATACACATGTATACATAAACGGCCGCCCAGGAGGCATCATATTACTTTCAGGCAAAAGTATAAAAATAGCCTTATAAAAAAATTAAAAGCATTTCGCCTACAATGAGATTACATATCACTCAAACATAATATCTTTTGAGCACTAGGTCTCTATCAAATGAGCACCCTCAAGAACTTCTTCAAAGTAGTGCTCAACAGCCATTCGACCTATGGCCGAATCCCGCGCTGCAACAGTGATAGCATCCATCTCCGCCCAGTATGCTTTAACATGGGCAAAGGCCATCCGTGAGCCCTCTATGCACGCCAACCTCTTCATCGCATTAATGCGCGGCACCACGTCAAGGAACTGCTGCACCAAGCTGAAATAGCTATTCGGTTTTGGCCTTTCCGGCCATAGCTGATCCACAACAGACCTCATGGCGAGTCCGGGCAACCTATTCAGTTCGGCCCATTCGGCTAATTGGTCAGTCAATGAAAGCAGACGCTCGGGAGAATGGAATTTTGTCCAAAACATTTGGTCCACTTCACGGTCCGTCTGACCCTGGAAGTACTTGGCCGCATCGGCAGCGCTCGCCGCCAAATCCATATACACATCCTCCGAACTCCACAACCGATCCAGAGAGGCATACCATGGATCTCCGAACTTCCTCCGCAACACAAAGGATTTCCCAGCTACAATATCCACAGCTTCCCGCAGCTCCTTCTTCTTCGCGCTCATAGCAAAGCGGATGTCTTTTCACGTCGCAGCAGCCTTCTCAAGGCCCGATGCCTTCGCTAGGTTTTCCTTTTCAAGAACCCGACAACGGTCGGTGGCGGCTTTTAATTCTATGACCATCATGGCCATCTTATCTTGGCTCTCGCCATGCGCGGCCTTCTCGGCCTTCAACTCTTCGGCCGCCTTCAACGCAGCCGCATTACCAAACCTCGCTTGTTCCTTGGCTTGGGCAAGTTCTGCCCGCAAGGCTTCAACAGTGGCAGCTCCATCTGCAGTCACAACATATTAAAGATACTGGCATTATGCTGCTCTTACCATGTGGCGTTTACCAGATAATGACACTTACCCTGTGCCTCGTCAAGCCTTTTGTTAACAAGCTCGATGTCGGCGTCTGCCGCATCCAACTGCCATTTTAAATGGGCAAACTCGCTAGTCCGGCTAGCCACCGGAGCTTCCATCACCTGCACATAGAGGCAGTATGGTTATTACCTGGGAATATGATCCTCTGTTCGTCGTCGTTTCGATGACAACCAGAGTCTCAGGGGCTACTATCTACACAGTGCACACCTAGCATGTGCAGGACTATCATACATTATTTTACGTACCTCAAAGCCTGTCAGTAGACTCATAAAAGCTTCATGCAATCTGCTTTCGGTGGACGAGATTCTCTCCATCACCGTATTCATCAGCACACGGTGTTCATCTGAGATGGCCGCTCGCCCCACCAACTCCCTCAGAACATCCGATCGCACACCAGACGGTGCCGGACTCTTTTGTCCGCTCTCTTTGGGAGCCGGACACTGGGAGCTTCGGGGGTCAATGGGATTATCTTCTGGCCTCACCGGACTCGGAGAGGCCCTCCGCGACGACATTTCGGGGTCGCTCGCTTCCGGAGCGGAGGAGTCCGGAGGAGGCATTTCGCTCTCCATCATCTCTGGAAGAAGGTCCCCCGAAGACGAGCTCATTTGAGAGGGGCTAAGGCCTGAACTGCAAAGACATATGCGGTGGTTATTTTCTCAGAAGAAAAATATGGCATACCTGTACTATCGGTGTCAAAACCGGCGGATCTCGGGTAGGGGGTCCCGAACTGTGCGTCTGGGCCGGATGGTGACAGGAGGCAAGGGACACAAAGTTTTACCCAGGTTCGGGCCCTCTTGATGGAGGTAAAACCCTACGTCCTGCTTGATTAATATTGATGATATGGGTAGTACAAGAGTAGATCTACCACGAGATCGGAGAGGCTAAACCCTAGAAGCTAGCCCATGGTATGATTGTTGTTCTGTATGTTGTCCTACAGACTAAAACCCTCCGGTTTATATAGACACCGGAGAGGGTTAGGGTTACACAAAGTCGGTTACAATGGTAGGAGATCTATATTTCCGTATCACCAAGCTTGCCTTCCACGCCAAGGAAAGTCCCTTCCGGACATGGGACGAAGTCTTCAATCTTGTATCTTCATAGTCCAGGAGTCCGGCTGAAGGTATAGTTCGGCCATCCGGACAACCCCTAATCCAGGACTCCCTCAGTAGCCCCTGAACCAGGCTTCAATGACGACGAGTCCGGCCCGCAGATTGTCTTCGGCATTGCAATGCGGGTTCCTCCTCCAAGTACTTCATAGAAGATTTTGAACACAAAGATAGTGTCCGGCTCTGCAAAATAAGTTTCCACATATTGCCATAGAGAGAATAATATTTACACAAATCTAATCTGCTGACGTATTCCGTAGTGTGACACACCACGGCCAAGCCTTTATCCGAATCGTTTTATTATCCCACCTCAGCGCGTCATGCGAGGCGGTTTCCTTGGCACGTCTTGTTAAAGCAGAGATCGTGTCCCCTTATTCCGGGATTCTCATCAATACGGGCGTGGGTAACCCAACCGCGCCATTGATTACGACGCTTGGAGATAAGCGAGTTTTACCAGGCTGGTGGGGACACGTAGTTGCGTCCACCCATATAAGGGGATAAGGATCCACCTTTTCACCTACGCCTTCTTCCTCCTTTGCCTATCCATTTTCGCGCACTCAAGCTCCAGCGCCCAAGTCCGCACTCCCCACCTCAACCTTCTCCAGCCATGTCCGGAGCGGGAGGCAAGTGGATGGTCTCCTCCGTCACGGAGGGACACATCAAAAAGCTGAGGAAGGCCGGATACTTGTCTAACGACATCGCGTATCGGCTTCCCGAAGAGGGGCAGCTCCTCCCCACCCCAAGGCCCCATGAGAGGGTAGTGTTCCTTCCCCACTTCCTCTGCGGACTGGGCTTTCCTATCCACCCATTCGTCCGGGGACTCATGTTCTACTACGGCCTGGATTTCCATGATCTGGCCCCAAACTTCATCCTCAACATCTTGGCGTTTATCGTCGTGTGCGAGGCTTTTCTCCGCATCCGCCCCCATTTCGGCCTATGGCTCAAGACTTTCAATGTCAAGCCGAAGGTGGTACGCGGCAACCAGGCGGAGTGCGGAGGCGCCATGGTGGGCAAGATGCCCAACGTCTTATGGCTCAAGGGCTCCTTTGTGGAGACCCTGAAGGGGTGGCAATCGGGGTGGTTTTACATCATCGAGCCGCGCAACCTTGAGTGGGTCGCAGCCCCCGAGTTCCAGTCCGGACCCCCAACGCGGCTCACGTCCTGGAAAGAGACGGGCCTATCATGGGGCAGCAAAGGAGAGGTGACTGGACTGCAAACATGCATCCAAACCCTGATGGACAAGCAGCTCAATCTTGTCAACGTAGTCCAGGTCATGCTCATCCGCCGGATCCTCCCGTGTCAACAACGGGCCTTCAATTTGTGGGATTTCAACCTGGCGCAGCACCGAACTCTGAGCAGGCTCTTCGACACGATGTATGAAGATGCCTGGAAGATGCTTTTCAAGGGCGTCGAGGCTCCCGCATCCGCTACCGAGGATCGCGGATTCAGCGCGCAGCGTCACGCTAGCGCAGTAAGTTGTTTGTACCTTTTACAGGGTATTAGTTTTTCATAGTTTAACTCTATGCGGGATCTAAGCTCCCTTACCTTTGACAGGATTGGCAGGCAAAGTCCGGACAGATTGACTGTCTGGCTCCTTTGCCCGAAGACCCAGCCGATGCCCGCTTGGCGAAGCTGCTGGTTCCGGCACCCTATGTGGTGCCGGAGAAGAAGGCCACGAAGAAGGCCACGGGGACTCAAAAAAGTGCCCGGCGCCAGGAGGTGTCGGGTTCATCATCCGACGGCTCCAAGGCGCATTCCTCCCGTGAAGACGAGGAGGAGGAAGAAGAGACCTCTCCCCCTCCAGCGGGGGGAGAGAAGAAAAGGACGGCCGCCCTCACTGGGGAGGCCTAAGGGTCCAAGAAGGGGAAAACCCTTCCTCCAGACTACTCCACCAACGCCGACGACGGCGGAGAGGAGTGGCCGCTCAGGGCCAAGCCCCTGGCAAAATCGTAAGTATCCGGATACCAGAGTAATTCATAGTATTCCTTTATTGCATAGCTTTCCCTTATGTCGAATATGATTATGCAGCCCACCCAAAGACTGGCTCGACGCGTCGTCGAGCGGTTCACTGGACTCCTCGGATGTGAATTCGCTTCCAGCGGCTACCTCCCCCCACCCTACGGACGACGCCAAAGTGTTGTCCCAACAGGTTCCAAGCCAGGAGGAGGTGGTCCTGGAGGCGCTGCAAGGCGACCTCCCAGACTCCAGGAGTAAAGGGGATAAAACCCCCCAGGGCTCCAAGTCCGGCCCTAGGCCGGACACCGCTCCGGAACCTTCAAAGGTTCCAGAGTCTGGCGGGTGACCTCCTTCCAAGAGGAGCAAGCCCACCGTGCCGGTGACCCCCGTCCAACCAGAGGCGCCGGACAATCTATTGGAGGTTCTCAAAGGCGCCTCCATCGACGAGGAGCACCGCACCATTATGAGTGCGGTGGTCCAGAACGTTCAGTCCGCCAAGAGTGGACTGACTGAAGCTTGTGCTAGCCTTTTAACAGGCTTTGAGGTAAGTAAAGAATGTGTAAATAATATTACCGCATAGACAGTAGCCCCTGGTGCTCTGTTTGGCGTTCGGTAAGAAAAGCCGAATAGAGGATCAAATAAAATTCGCAGGAGTCTAACAAAAAGGACTCAATATGCGTATGCAGGCTTCTCTGCTGGCATCCGCCGCACTGACTGCGGAAGTGGACATGCTAAAGCAGAACGTCGAGCAGTTCGAGCAAGAGCTCGGGCGTGTCAAGAAGCAGCTCAAGGACAAGGAAGGTAAGAAATACCTTGTTTAAATATACATATATATATATATATATATATATATATATATATAAAGTGCAATTGCAAAAAATGACAGGATTATCGTGGCTATTGTAGGGGCCACATCTGAGGTGGCGACCCTTAAGGCGCTGGTCGAGGCCGAGAAGAGGGCGGCCACGGAGCGCACCGAGCGGGAGAAGTATGAGGCCCAGGTTGGCAAGGTGCAGCAAGAGCTCCAGGCTCTCATGAAAAAACATGAGAGTTTGGAGCTTGACTCAAAGACGCGAGCGTCCGAGCTCGCGGTGGCTATTAAAAATGCCAAGTCTGCCAAGGTCGAATCCCAGAAGACCCTCCAGGAGTTGGATGCAGTGAAAAAGATAGCGGCGGGTAAGGCATTCTTTATGCAAAGCAAACACATAAACGTGAGTTACTTGTTACTTACCCGAACCCGGAGCTCTCCAGGGGCATTCGCAGATCTTCCCCGTAGCGTGTCCGATGCCGCCGCATTCTATCGAGCCGAGGAGGGCAGCTCGACAGAGAAGGTGTTCTAGTCTCAGTATGCTGAGGCCGGACACCCCTTGCCCCTGAGCGACCAGCTGAAGCAACTGGTCGAGCTCCACAAGGCGGCCGAACAGGCCATGAAAGGCCTCATAGTTCGGCTGTGGCCTGGAGAGGCTTTGCCTGGGAGCTATTTTGGGCTGGTGGGGGCCTGTCCAAGGCTCGAAGTCATCAAGCGCTCCGTCTGTATTGAAGGTGCCCGCAGGGCCCTTGCCCGTGCTAAGGTGCATTGGGGCAAGCTGGATGCTGAGAAGCTTGTGAAGGACGGGCCACCGCTGGGGAAAGAGCATCGCAAGCCCGAGAATTATTATAAGGATGTTCTAAAGGGTCCCTGCCTTATGGCGGATGAATGTTCCAGGGATGTAATTTTTGAGTAAAACTCGCTCGTTTTGTCCTGTGCACTAAAAACTTGTTCATATGCGCTAAGAAATGCTGTTGGAATTTAAAATATTACCTTCTGTGCGGTTGTTTATCAATGCTAAGAGATGGCAAGTCATCGGCTTCTGCCCCTGTGCCGCTGGTGCTGGGGTATTCGGGGATAAACCTGAGCGCTCTTTTTCCCATGTTTGGGTCCTTCGAGGGAGGCGCTCAGCACAACAAACAAGGCAATCAGACTATAATGCGTGAACACTCTCACTTAGCCATAGAATTCTATAATTTTAAATTTCGGCGAAGCCCCTGGTATTCGGAAGACCGAGTTCGGGGCGCTATCCATGCCTTGGCCAGACAGAGCCGACTCCTTGCTCTAAGCGGCATAAGTCTTTAGGGACTCGAAAAACCTCTCGAACAGCGACCAGCTCTCGCTTCATCATGACAGTCAGTTTTAGCTTTCTCTACTGAGGTGCTCGACCCAGCTCAACTGGGGCACAATCGCAGTAGTTCTCCTAGTGCTACCTTAGCCTACATAGCGGAACGTAAGGCACCAAAACATAGGAGCCGGGCAAACCCAACTATTGACCCAAGACATGATTCGGAGCCGATGCATATAATGTTATAAGTGTTCGGACTTCTCACACCATATTGAGGGGTACTAAAGCCCCTGGCGTATTTTGGCCGTACCAAAGTGTACGGGTGCCACATGTCGTTAAGGAACATATATTTGTAAAAAAAGAGTAATGCAAAAATAGACAAAAGCTATGCATTGTTTATTAAAAAGGGCTGCGATCAAAGTAGAACGATACAAATAATGCGATAAGCAAAAGGTTGGACTATTTAACATGTCCGCTCCAAGGGCAGGCTGCGGAATGGTATGCGAAACAGGTATACTGCTCGTGATAGAGACCACCTAGGAGTTCTGTAATGCGGCATGGCTTGTCTGCTTCCCTGGTTCTTGCATCGTTTGTGCGGCAATTGAACTGCCGAATAGGCCTTCCGAAGAATGGAGTCCTGAAAGTAAGAGAAAATTAAAAAATCGGCAGCCCCTAGTGCGGTTTAAGCCGTGTTTCGGGCGTGCCGTGATGGTGCCTCTTCCCCTGTACCCATGGTATTTCTAGAGCGTAGTTATGTACGTGAAGCACTGGCGTCGCATTTTTGCGAGGGCTGGGGTTGGGGCCGCATTGCTACGCCTGCTCGAAACATGCCAGGCGGTCTTGTTGTAGGTTACTCCAGGCGCGCTTGACGGTGTCGGGACGTTTAATGGCTGGACTGGAGAACTGCCTGGAGAGGCTGCTTTGTACTTCCGCTGCAAGGGCCGCCGTGTGCTCCTCCTTCGGAGGGAGCGTTTGGTGTTTCCATTGACCGTAATTACTCCTCGAGGGCCTGGCATCTTGAGCTTAAGGTATGCGTAGTGACGTACCGCGTTGAACTTGGCGAATGCGGTTCGCCCGAGCAGTGCGTGATAGCCACTGCGGAATGGGACTATGTCGAAGATTAACTCCTCGCTTCAGAAATTATCCGGAGATCCGAAGACCACTTCAAGTGTGACTAAGCCTGTACAGCTGGCCTCTACACCTGGTATTACGCCTTTAAAGGACGTTTTGGTGGGCTTAATCCTCGAGGGATCTATGCCCATTTTCCGCACTGTATCCTGGTAAAGCAGGTTCAGGCTGCTGCCGCCGTCCATAAGGACTCTAGTGAGATGAAATCCGTCAATAATTGGGTCTAGAACCAATGCGGCGAATCCTCCATGACGGGTGCTAGTGGGATGGTCCCTTCGATCAAAGGTGATCGGGCAGGAGGACCATGGGTTGAACTTTGGGGCGACTGGATCTACCGCGTATACGTCCCTTAACGCGCGCTTCCACTCCCTCTTGGGGCTGTGGGTTGCGTATATCATGTTCACCGTCCGCACTTGTGGGGGAAAACCCTTCTGTCCACTATTGTTCGGCGGCCGGGGCTCTTCTCGTCATCGCTATGCAGCCCCTTGTCGGTATTTTCGGCATTTAACTTGCCTGCCTGCTTGAACACCCAACAATCCCTATTGGTGTGATTGGCCGGCTTTTCGGGGGTGCCATGTATCTGGCACAAGCGGTCGAGTATTTGGTCCAAACTGGACGGCCCCCTAGGATTTCTTTTGAATGGCTTTTTCCGCTGACCGGATTTATAGCCTCTGAATCCGGCATTAACTGTCGTATCCTCAGCATTGTCTCCGTTAATGCGGCGCTTCTGCTTGTTGCAACGCGACCTTCCACTACTGTCCCTGGTATCTGAATTACCAGGGTTCTTGGCCATATTGTTACTACGATCAAGCCAGCTGTCTTCTCCCGTGCAAAAGCGGGTCATGAGTGTCGTGAGTGCTGCCATAGATTTCGTCTTTTCTGTCCAAGGTGCCGGGCAAGCCACTGGTCACGGATATTATGCTTGAAGGCTGCTAGGGCCTCTACGTCCGGACAGTCGACTATTTGATTTTTCTTTGTTAGGAACCGTGTCCAGAATTGCCTGGCCGATTCCTCTGGCCGCTGAATTACGTGGCTTAGGTCATCGGCGTCTGGTGGTCGCACATAAGTGCCCTGGAAATTGTCGAGGAATGCGGCTTCCAGGTCCTCCCAACAACTGATTGATCCTGCTGGCAAGCTGTTAAGCCAATGCCGAGCTGGTCCTTTAAGCTTGAGTGGGAGTTATTTGATGGCGTGGAGATCATCACCGCGGGCCATGTGGATATGAAGGAGATAATCCTCGATCCATACCGCAGGATCTGTTGTGCCATCATATGATTCGATGTTTACGGGTTTGAAACCCTCGGGGATTTGACGATCCATTACTTCGTCTGTGAAGCATAGTGGGTGTTCGGCCCTACCGGATTTGTGTCCGGCGTGACGGTTACCATCTCAAGTCATGGGGCACCCACGCGATCCGTAGATCGATCTTGTTTGCCTTGCCTTGTCCTCCAACATATCTCGCAGGTCGGGTGCATTTTCCCGTGCCTTGGTACGGGGTGCGGCTTGAGTGGAGGGCCGAGAGGCCTCTTTGTCGTGGCCACGAGGTGGCCGGTCGACCGTATCAAGTGCTGGTGATGTAGGTTTAAGTGCTTCCTCCTCTAATCGGGGTAGCAACCTACGCTTTGGGTAGCTCTTGGAGGGGCGTTCGAGTTTATGCTCTTCGGCCGCAAGGACTTCAGTCCATCTGTCAACTAGCAAATCTTGATCAGCTCTAAGTTGTTGCTGTTTTTTCTTGAGGCTTCTTGTCGTGGCCATAAGCCTGTGTTGAAAACGCTCTTGCTCGACGGGATCCTCTGGCACGACAAATTCGTCGTTGTTGAGGCTTGCCTCGTCTTCGGAGGGAGGCATATAATTATCGTCCTCGACCTCTCTGTCTGCCGCTCTCTCATGAGGGCTGGCTTCTCCATCCTCCTACGTTGAATCTTGCTGGAGGGGGTTTTCTTCGGCACTCTGCGGAGTATTATTATCTCCCGTGCTGGAATCACCGTATTTTTCTTTGGCGGGATTTTGAGCGGCGCCGCTGACGCCGGCGCTTAGGCTGTTTCTTGGAGGAGTCATCCTCCGCTGTTCCATCGCCATCTCCTTCTTTTGGGGTGTCCACCATGTATATGTCATATGACGAGGTGGCTTTCCAGGGCCCAATAGGCGTTGGTTCTTCATCGTCTTCTGCATCGGCGTCCATACAGTCGATGTCTTCGGAGTCGAAGTCGAGCATGTCGGTTAAATCATCGACAGTGGCTACAAAGTGGGTGGTCGGTGGGCGTTGAATTTCTTCATCGTCTGTATCCCAACCTTGCTGACCGTAGTCTGGCCAGGGCTCTCCTGATAAAGAGAGAGACTTTAGTGTCTTCAGAATATCGCTGAAAGGCGAGTGCTGAAAGATGTCCGCGGCAGTAAACTCCATGATCGGCACCCAATCGGATTCGATCGGCAGGGGCGCGGAGGGTTCGGAGTCCGGAGAGGAGTCCGGCTCCTTGGAGTCATGAGTCTCGCGGAGTGCGGGGCTGGTGTTCAGCTCGACCGCCATTGGGATCGCAGCTCCCGAGGCGGCGTCCAACCACCCATCCTCGATCGGCGCAGTTGGCTCCGAATTAAGGGTCTTAGCCGATGCGGGTGCAACCTCTAGGGCACTGTTCGGCGGCAGAGCTAGATCATGCTCGTCGTGACAGTGCGGCGCGCTTGGCAGTGGCTCAAATCCGTCGAAGATCAAGTCCCCGCGGATGTCAGCCGTGTAGTTTAAACTTCCAAATCTGACCTGACGGCGAGGGGCATAGCTTTCGATCTACTCTAGATGGCCAAGTGAATTGGCCCGCAATGCGAAGCCACCGAAGACAAAGATCTGTCCGGGGAGGAAGGTCTCACCCTGGACTGCATTGCTATTGATGATCATAGGAGCCATCAAGCCTAACGGTGACGGCACAGAGGAACTCTCAATGAAAGCACCAATGTTGGTGTCAAAACCGGCGGATCTCGGGTAGGGGATCCCGAACTGTGCGTCTGGGCCGGATGGTAACAGGAGGCAAGGGACACGAAGTTTTACCCAGGTTCGGGCCCTCTTGATGGAGGTAAAACCCTACGTCCTGCTTGATTAATATTGATGATATGGGTAGTACAAGAGTAGATCTACCACGAGATCGGAGAGGCTAAACCCTAGAAGCTAGCCTATGGTATGATTGTTGTTCTGTATGTTGTCCTACGGACTAAAACCCTCCGGTTTATATAGACACCGGAGAGGGTTAGGGTTACACAAAGTCAGTTACAATGGTAGGAGATCTATATATCCGTATCACCAAGCTTGCCTTCCACGCCAAGGAAAGTCCCTTCCGGACACGAGACGAAGTCTTCAATCTTGTATCTTCATAGTCCAGGAGTCCGGCTGAAGGTATAGTTCGGCCATCCGGACACCCCCTAATCCAGGACTCCCTCATGTACCATTAAAGTATTTCGGGTCACTTACGACTCGCTGGAGAATTGATCCCCCGCGGACTTTGTGCGGCAAAAGCACCCCCCAAGGTAGGACCCTCTGTGGGAGACTTCTTCTCCCGTTTGGAAGCTTCGGCATCTGAATCCCCGGGCACAGTCCTTTTCCTCCTCCGGTCGTCTTCCTTCATGGAGACGGTCGCTCCCACGGTTAGGATGGGCAGTGTTGGGGGCCCACGTCCGCCCATATTATCCTCCCCAGTATCTTCCTTCACGGGCTCCAGGCAAGGTGCGACCTGGAGCATCTTTTCCAATACCGGATTGTCCAAACCCTCAGGGAGGGGGGCCAAACACCGAATCAACTTCGCCTTTGTTAGCCAGTCCTGGTCAAAAAGCAAACTCTCAGAAATAACTTCGTAACAAATGAGAGATAGTATGTTCGGCCGGAAGATTCCTTACCTATTTGGCGGCGCGGTTACTGCTCAGGCCCACGTCCTCGGTGATTTCCGGACACTCTACCTAAGGTCCGAAGAATGACTTGTACATCTCCTCGTGCGTCAGGCCGAGGAAATTTTGAATGACACGTGGTCCCTCGGGATTGAACTCCCACAAACGAAGGGGCCGGCGTTTGCAAGGCTGGACTTGACGAACCAGCATAACTTGTATTACTGCAACCAAACTAAAATCTCCATTGAAGAGATCTCGAATGCGGCTTTGAAGTATAGGCACGTCCTTGGCTGGACCCCAGCTCAGACCTCTGCTGATCCATGACATCAGTTGTGGGGGAGGGCCCGAGCGGAAAACAGGGGCGGCCACCCACTTGGCACTTCTAGGAGCTGTGATGTAGAACCACTCCTGTTGCCACAATTCAGACACCTCTGGAATGGAACCTTTGGGCCATGGAGCTCCTGTCATCTTGCATATTGAGGCACCTCCACACGCTGCATGTTGCCCCTCGATCATCTTCGGCTTTACTTCAAAGGTCTTGAGCCACAGGCCAAAGTGAGGGGTAACCCGGAGGAAGGCCTCACACACGACAATAAATGTCGTGATATGAAGAAAGGAGTCCGGAGCTAGATCATGGAAATCTAGCCCATAATAAAACATCAAACCCCTGACGAAAGGATCCATAGCAAGGCCTAGACCTCGGAGGAAGTGGGAGACAAACACGACGTTCTCGTTGGGTTCAGGGGAGGGGACGGCCTGCCCTCGGGCAGGCAGCCGATGCAAAATCTCGGCGGTCAGATATCTGGCCTCCCTCAACTTTTTGATGTCTTCTTCCGTGACGGAGGAAGGCACCCATCGGCCTTGAAGGCTAGATCCGTACATGACTGAAGGTTCGGAGCACCTGACCTAAACTTTGGGCGTTTGAGCTTGAGGTGGGGGGAGGATTCAATTGAGCACGGGAGGGAAAAAGTAAAAACCTTGTCCCTTTATAAAGAGGGTGAATATCAAGCGTCCTCTCCGTGGCCGTTTGGACTTGCCTATAGTCTAGGAGTCCTAGAAGCGGTTGGGTTACCCACGCCCGTATTGATGAGAATCCCGGAATAAGGGGACACGATCTCTCCTTCGACGAGACGTGCCAAGGAAACCGCCTCGCATGACACGCTGAGGTGGGACAATAAAACGATTCGAATAAAGGCTTGGCCGTGGTGCGATGTCACACTATGGAATACGTCAGCAGATTAGATTGGTGTAAATATTATTCTCTCTATGGCAATATGTGGAAACTTATTTTGCAGAGCCGGACACTATCTTTGTGTTCAAAATCTTCTATGAAGTACTTGGAGGAGGAACCCGCCTTGCAATGCCGAAGACAATCTGCCGCCGGACTCGTCGTCATTGAAGCCTGGTTCAGGGGCTACTGAGGGAGTCCTGGATTAGGGGGTGTCCGGATGGCCGGACTATACCTTCAGCCGGACTCCTGGACTATGAAGATACAAGATTGAAGACTTCGTCCCGTGTCCGGAAGGGACTTTCCTTGGCGTGGAAGGCAAGCTTGGTGATACGGATATATAGATCTCCTACCGTTGTAACCGACTTTGTGTAACCCTAACCCTCTCCGGTGTCTATATAAAACGGAGGGGTTTTAGTCCGTAGGACAACATACAGAACAACAATCATACCATAGGCTAGCTTCTAGGGTTTAGCCTCTCCGATCTCGTGGTAGATCTACTCTTGTACTACCCATATCATCAATATTAATCAAGCAGGACGTAGGGTTTTACCTCCATCAAGAGGGTCCGAACCTGGGTAAAACTTCGCCTCCTGTTACCATCCGGCCTAGACGCACAGTTCGGGACCCCCTACCCAAGATCCGCCGGTTTTGACACCGACAGCTAGGTATACAAGATTAATAATAAAATTCTCTTATGAGTGTGTTGAATACTAAGAGAAGTTTGATGCTTGATGATTGTTTTGAGATATGGAAATAGTGATATTAAAGTTGTGCTAGTTGAGTAGTTGTGAAATTGAGAAATACTTGTGTTGAAGTTTGCAAGTCTCGTAGCATCCACGTATGGTAAATGTTATGTAACAAATTTGAAACATGAGGTGTTCTTCGATTGTCCTCCTTATGAGTGGCGGTCGGGGACAAGCGATGGTATTTTCCTACCAATCTATCCCCCTAGGAGCATGCGCGTAGTGCTTGGTTTTTGATGACTTGTAGATTTTTGCAATAAGTATGTGAGTTCTTTATGACTAATGTTGAGTCCATGGATTATACGCACTCTCACCCTTCCATCATTGCTAGCCTCTTCGGTACCGTGCATTGCCCTTTCTCACATTGAGAGTTGGCGCAAACTTCGACGGTGCATCCAAACCCCGTGATATGATACGCTCTTTCACACATAAACCTCCTTATATCTTCCTCAAAACAGCCACCATACCTACCTATTATGGTATTTCCATAGCCATTCCGAGATATATTGCCATGCAACTTTTCACCATCCCGTTTATCATGACACATTCATCATTGTCATATTGCTTTGTATGATCATGTAGTTGACATTGTATTTGTGGCAAAGCCACCAATCATAATTTTTCATACATGTCACACTTAATTCATTGCATATCCCGGTACACCGCCGGAGGCATTCATATAGAGTCATACCTTGTTCTAGTATCGAGTTGTAATCATTGAGTTGTAAATAAATAGAAGTGTGATGATCATCATTTAATAGAGCACTGTCCCAATAAAAAAAGAGAAAGGCCAAATAAAAAAATGAAGGCCCCAAAAAAGAAATAAAAAGGGACGATGCTACTATCCTTTTTCCACACTTGTGCTTCAAAGTAGCACCATGATCTTCATGATAGAGAGTCTCTTGTTTTATCACTTTCATATACTAGTGGGAATTTTTCATTATAGAACTTGGCTTGTATATTCCAACAATGGGCCTCCTCAAGTGCCCTAGGTCTTCGTGAGCAAGCAAGTTGGATGCACACCCACTAGTTTCTTTTGTTGAGCTTTCATACATTTATAGCTCTAGTGCATCCGTTGCATGGAAATCCCTACTCCTTGCATTAACATCAATCGATGAGCATCTCCATAGCTCATTGATTAGCCTCGTTGATGTGAGACTTTCTCCTTTTTGTCTTCTCCACATAACCCCCATCATCATACTCTATTCCACCCATAGTGCTATATCCATGGGTCATGCTCATGTATTGTGTGAAGGTTTATAAAGTTTGAGATTACTAAAGTATGAAACAATTGCTTGGCTTGTCATCGGGGTTGTGCATGATGAGAGCATTCTTGTGTGACAAAAATGGAGCATGACTAAACTATATGATTTTGTAGGGATGAACTTTCTTTGGCCATGTTATTTTGAGAAGACATAATTGCTTAGTTAGTATTCTTGAAGTATTATTATTTCTTTGTCAATATTAAACTTTTGTCTTGAATCTTTCAAATCTGAATATTCATGCCACAATTAAGAAGAATTACATTGAAAATATGCCAAGTAGCATTCCACATCAAAAATTCTGTTTTTATCATTTACCTACTCGAGGACGAGCATGAATTAAGCTTGGGGATGCTTGATACGTCTCCAACGTATCCATAATTTTTGATTGCTCCATGCTATATTATCTACTGTTTTGGACATTATTGGGCTTTATTTTCCACTTCTATATTATTTTTGGGACAAACCTATTAACCGGACGCCCAGCCCAGAATTGTTGTTTTTTTGCCTATTTTAGGGTTTCGAAGAAAAGGAATATCAAACGGAGTCCAAACGGAATGAAACCTTTGGGAACGTGATTTTTTGAACGATCAAGATCCAGGAGACTTGGACCCTACGTCAAGCAACCAACAGGGAGGCCACAAGGTAGGGGCGCGCCTCCCCCCCGGGGCGCGCCCTCCACCCTCGTGGACCCCCTGTTTCTCCACCGACGTACTTCTTCCTCCTATATATACCTACATACCCCCAAACGATCAGATATGGAGCCAAAACCCTAATTCTACCACCGTAACTTTCTGTATCCACGAGATCCCATCTTGGGGCCTGTTCCAGAGCTCCACCGGAGGGGGCATCGATCACGGAGGGCTTCTACATCAACACCACAGCCTCTCCGATGAAGTGTGAGTAGTTTACCTCAGACCTACGGGTCCATAGTTATTAGCTAGATGGCTTCTTCTCTCTTTTTGGATCTCAATACAAAGTTCTCCCCCTCTCTTGTGGAGATCTATTCGATGTAATGTTCTTTTGCGGTGTGTTTGTTGAGACCGATGAATTGTGGGTTTATGATCAAGTTTATCTATGAACAATATTTGAATCTTCTCTGAATTCTTTTATGTATGATTGGTTATCTTTGCAAGTCTCTTCGAATTATCAGTTTGGTTTGGCCTACTAGATTGATCTTTCTTGCAATGGGAGAAGTGCTTAGCTTTGGGTTCAATCTTGCAGTGTCCTTTCCCAGTGACAATAGGGGCAGCAAGGCACGTATTGTATTGTTGCCATCAAGGATAACAAGATGGGGTTTTTATCATATTGCATGAATTTAGCCCTCTACATCATGTGATCTTCCTTAAGGCGTTACTCTGTTCTTATGAACTTAATACTCTAGATGCATGCTGGATAGCGGTCGATGTGTGGAGTAATAGTAGTAGATGCAGGCAGGAGTCGGTCTACTTGTCTTGGACGTGATGCCTATATACATGATCATACCTAGATATTCTCATAACTATGCTCAATTATGTCAATTGCTCAACAGTAATTTGTTCACCCACCGTAAAATACCTATGTTCTTGAGAGAAGCCACTAGTGAAACCTATGGCCCTCGGGTCTATCTTCATCATATTAATCTTCCAATACTTAGTTATTTTCATTGCCTTTTATTTTACTTTGCATCTTTATCATAAAAATACCAAAAATATTATCTTATCATATCTATCAGATCACACTCTCGTAAGTGACCGTGTAGGGATTGACAACCCCTTATCGCGTTGGTTGCGAGGATTTATTTGTTTTGTGCAGGTGCGAGGGACTCGCGCGTAGCCTCTGAGTGGATTGATACCTTGGTTCTCAAAAACTAGGGGAAATACTTACGCTACTTTGCTGCATGATACGTCTCCAACGTATGTATAATTTTTGATTGCTCCATGCTATATTATCTACTATTTTGGACATTATCGGGCTTTATTATCCACTTTTATATTATTTTTGGGACTAACCTATTAACCGGAGGCCCAGCCCAGAATTGTTGTTTTTTGCATGTTTTAGGGTTTCGAAGAAAAGGAATATCAAACGGAGTCCAAACGGAATGAAACCTTCGGGAACGTGATTTTCTCAACGAACAAGGCCCAGGAGACTTGGACCCTACGTCAAGACACAAAAGAGGAGGCCACGAGGAGGGGCGCGCGC
>NC_041392.1:158667328-158747600 GCF_002162155.2 Triticum dicoccoides | reverse complement strand
CCTCCACCCTCGTGGGCCCCTGTTGCTCCACCGACGTACTCCTTCCTCCTATATATACCTACGTACCCCCAAACAATCAGATACGGAGCCAAAACCCTAATTCCACCGCCGCAACTTTCTGTATCCACGAGATCCCATCTTGGGGCTTGTTCCAGAGCTCCGCCGGAGGGAGCATCGATCATGGAGGGCTTCTACATCAACACCATAGCCCCTCCGATGAAGTGTGAGTAGTTTACCTTAGTCCTACGGGTCCATAGTTATTAGCTAGATGGCTTCTTCTCTCTTTTTGGATCTCAATACAATATTCTCCCCCTCTCTTGTGGAGAACTATTCAATTGAATCTTCTTTTTGCAGTGTGTTTGTTGAGATCGATGAATTGTGGGTTTATGATCAAGTCTATCTATGAACAATATTTGAATCTTCTTTGAATTCTTTTATGTATGATTGGTTATATTTGCAAGTCTCTTTGAATTATCAGTTTGGTTTGGCCTACTAGATTGATCTTTCTTGCAATGGGAGAAGTGCTTAGCTTTGAGTTCAATCTTCGGTGTCCTTTCCCAGTGACAGTAGGGGCAGTAAGGCACGTATTGTATTGTTGCCATCGAGGATAACAAGATGGGGTTTTCATCATATTGCATGAGTTTATCCCTCTACATCATGTCATCTTGCTTAAGGCGTTACTCTGTTTTCATTAACTTAATACTCTAGATGCATGCTGGATAGCGGTCGCTGAGTGGAGTAATAGTAGTAGATGCAGGCAGAAGTCAGTCTACTTCTCTCGGACGTGATGCCTATATACATGATCATACCTAGATATTCTCATAACTATGCTCAATTCTATCAATTGCTCAATAGTAATTTGTTCACCCACCATAGAATACTTATGCTCTTGAGAGAAGCCACTAGTGAAACCTATGGCCCCCGGGTCTATCTCTATCATATTAATCTGCTACTACTTGGTTATTTCCTTTGCTTTTTACTTTGCCTTTATTTCACTTTGCATCTTTATCACAAAAATACCAAAAAATGTTATCTTATCATATCTATCAGATCTCACTCTTGTAAGTGGTCGTGTAGGGATTGACAACCCCTATTCGCGTTGGTTGCGAGGATTTATTTGTTTTGTGCAGGTACGAGGGACTCGCGCATAGCCTCCTACTGGATTGATACCTTGGTTCTCAAAAACTGAGGGAAATACTTACGCTACTTTGCTGCATCATCACTTCCTCTTCGGGGAAAACCAACTCAGTGCTCAAGAGGTAGCAAGAAGGATTTCTGGCGTCGTTGCCGGGGAGGTTCGCGCAAGTCAAGATTTCACTCCCAACAACGAGCCATTTCTGGCGCCGTTGCCGGGGAGGTCTACGCAAAAGTCAACATACCAAGTACCCATCACATACCCTTATCTCCCGCATTACATTATTTGCCATTTGCCTCTCGTTTTCCTCTCCCCCACTTCACCCTTGCCGTTTTATTCGCCCTCTCTCTCTATCCTCCATCTCTTTCTCTATTTGCCTCTTTTTGCCCGCTTGTTTTTTGTTTGCTTGTGTGTTAGTTTGCTTGCTTGTCGTTATGGCTAGTCCCTTATCTTCTCCTTATCTCCCGAGAGTGAAATTCTAAATTTTAAGCAAAGGGAGGGAGAAAATCTAAAAGATGCTTGGTATGGAATTTGCAATGCTCAAAATAGATCTACTAGGAAGCAATCTACTTCCGTTCTTCTTCGCAATTTTTATGTAGGCATTACTCCTTGGCACAGATACGTTCTTGATACTATTACCGGAGGGAGCTTCTTGGGTAGCCATACTTTTGATTCTTATAATGCTATGATAGATTTATTTGGCTCACCCCCTCTTTTGGTTAATGGAACTGTATTAAATTTGGAGCATGTAATGCAAAGGCTTGAAATTATTGAAAATAAGGTTTCTACCGTAGAGTTAATTGAAAATTTGGATAAAAAGATTCACAACCGAATCGCTCAATATGGATCTAAAGTAGGAGTCACTTTGAAAAATATTAAAGAGAAGGAACCCATAGTTAATGAGAAAATAAATCACAATTCCACTAGAATTGATAAACTTGAGGATATTATTACCAACTTGGGAACCACTTTTTCTTCCGTAAAAAACACTCCAAGTCCTCCCGCTAAAATTTCCAAGCTTATGTATGTTCCTAAGAATAAGGGTGAATCCTCTAGTAAGGAAACTGCGGATCTCAAATCTATAAGTGTTCATCCCAATCTTTTTGCTATCATTAAGGAACCATTTATTACAAATGATTTTTTCGATCTTGTGCCTAAAAATTTGATAATAAATAAAAAGGAAGAAGTTCCTAAAGATGGTAGATGCCTCATTGAAGAATTTCCTACCAAATATGGCAATACCTAGATCTATCCTTGCTTGTTATGCCTAGCTAGGGGCGTTAAACGATAGCGCTTGTTGGGAGGCAACCCAATTTTATTTTTATTCCTTGCTTTTTGCTCCTATTTAGTAATAAATAATTTATCCAGCCTCTGTTTTGGTTGTGTTTTTTGTGTTTAATTAGTGTTTGTGTCAAGTAGAACCGTTGGGAAGACTTGGGGAAAGTCTTGTTACACTTGCTGTAAAAAACAGAAACTTTAGCGCTCACGAGAACTCCTGCCATTTTTATTTGGAAAGTGATATTTAGTTAATTATTTTTGCAGATGATTAATAGATAAATTCCTCACGTCCATAAATTTATTTTAGAATTTTTGGGGTTCCAGATCTTGATCTAGCTACAGATTACTACAGACTGTTCTGTTTTTGACAGATTCTGTTTTTTGTGTGTTGTTTGCTTATTTTGATGAATCTATGGCTAGTAAAATAGTTTATAAACCATAGAGAAGTTGGAATACAGTAGGTATAACACCAATGTAAATAAATAATGGGTACATTACAGTACCTTGAAGTGGTCTTTTGTTTTCTTTCGCTAACGGAGCTCACGAATTTTCTACTTTAAGTTTTGTGTTGTGAAGTTTTCAAGTTTTGGGTAAAGATTTGATGGATTATGGAATAAGGAGTGGCAAGAACCTAAGCTTGGGGATGCCCATGTCACCCCCAAGATAATATAAGGACACCTAAAAGCCAAAGTTTGGGGATGCCCCGGAAGGCATCCCCTCTTTCGTCTACTTCTATCGGTAACTTTACTTAGAGCTATATTTTTATTCGCCACATGATATGTGTTTTGCTTGGAGAGTCTTGTATGATTTGAGTCTTTACTTTTTAGTTTACCACAATCATCCTTGCTGTACATACCTTTTGAGAGATCCATACATGATTTGGAATTTGTTAGAATACTCTATGTGCTTCGCTTATATCTTTTGAGTTATGTAGTTTTGCTCTAGTACTTCACTTATATCTTTTAGAGCACGGTGGTGAATTTGTTTTATAGAAACTATTGATCTCTCATGCTTCACTTAGATTATTTTGAGAGTCTTAAATAGCATGGTAATTTTCTTAAAATCCTAATATGCTTGGTATACAAGATTAATAATAAAACTTTCTTATGAGTGTGTTGAATACTATGAGAAGTTCGATGCTTGGTAATTGTTCTGAGATATGAAGATGGTGATATTAAAGTTGTGCTAGTTGAGTAGTTGTGAATTTGAAGAATACTTGTGTTAAAGTTTGTGATTCTCATAGCATGCACGTATGGTGAACCGTTATGTGATGAAGTCAGAGCATGATTTATTTTTTGATTGTCTTCCTTATGAGTGGCGGTCGGGGATGAGCGATGGTCTTTTCCTACCAATATATCCCCCTAGGAGCATGCGCGTAATACTTTGCTTTGATAACTTGTAGATTTTTGCAATAAGTATATGAGTTCTTTATGACTAATGTTGAGTCCATGGATTATACACACTTTTCTCACCCTTCCACCTTTGCTAGCCTCTCTAATACCGCGCACCTTTCACCGGTATCATACACCCACCATATACCTTCCTCAAAACAGCCACCATACCTACCTATTATGGCATTTCCATAGCCATTCCGAGATATATTGCCATGCAACTTTCCACCATTCTGTTTATTATAACGCACTCCATCATTGTCATATTGCTTAGCATGATCATGTAGTCGACATCGTATTTGTGGCAAAGCAACCATTCATAATTCTTTCATACATGTCACTCATGAGTCATTGCATATCCCGGTACACCGCCGGAGGCATTCATATAGAGTCATGTTTTGTTCTAAGTATTGAGTTGTAATTGTTGAGTTGTAAGAAAATAAAAGTGTGATGATCATCATTATTAGAGCATTGTCCCAGTGAGGAAAGGATGATGGCGACTATGATTCCCCCACAAGTCGGGGTGAGACTCTGGACGAAAAAAGGGGAGAAAGAAAAGAGGCCATAAAAAAGGAGAAAAGGCCCAAATAAAAAAATGAGAGAAAAAGAGAGAAGGGGCAATGTTACTATACTTTTACCACACTTGTGCTTCAAAGTAGCACCATGATATTCATGATTGAGAGTCTCCTATGTTATCACTTTCATATACTAGTGGGAATTTTTCATTATAGAACTTGGCTTGTATATTCCAATGATGGGCTTCCTCAAAATGCCCTAGGTCTTCATGAGCAAGCAAGTTGGATGCACACCCACTTAGTTTCTTTTTGAGCTTTCATATACTTATAGCTCTAGTGCATCTGTTGCATGGCAATCCCTACTCACTCACATTGATATCTATTGATGGGCATCTCCATAGCCCGTTGATACGCCTAGTTGATGTGAGACTATCTTCTCCCTTTTTATCTTCTCCACAACCACCATTCTATTCCACCTATAAGTGCTATGTCCATGGCTCACGCTCATGTATTGCGTGAAGATTGAAAAAGTTAGAGAACACCAAAAGTATGAAACAATTGCTTGGCTTGTCATCGGGGTTGTGCATGATTTAAATATTTTGTGTGGTGAAGATGGAGCATAGCCAGACTATATGATTTTGTAGGGATAACTTTCTTCGGCCATGCTATTTTGAGAAGACATAATTGCTTTGTTAGTATGCTTGAAGTATTATTATTTTTATGTCAATATTAAACTTTTGTCTTGAATCTTTCGGATTGGAATATTCATACCACAATTAAGAAGAATTACATTAAAATTATGCCAAGTAGCACGCCGCATCAAAAAATTTGTTTTTATCATTTACCTACTCGAGGACGAGCAGGAATTAAGCTTGGGGATGTTTGATACGTCTCCAACGTACCTATAATTTTTGATTGCTCCATGCTATATTATCTACTGTTTTGGACATTATTGGGCTTTATTATCCACTTTTATATTATTTTTGGGACTAACCTATTAACCGGAGGCCCAGCCCAGAATTGATGTTTTTTGCCTGTTTTAGGATTTCGAAGAAAAGGAATATCAAACGGAGTGCAAACGGAATGAAACCTTCGGGAACGTGATTTTCTCAACGAACAAGACCCAAGAGACTTGGACCCTACGTCAAGACACAAAAGAGGAGGCCACGAGGTAGGGGCGCCTACCCCCCCCCCCCAGGTGCGCCCTCCACCCTCGCGGGCCCCCTGTTGCTCCACCGACGTACTCCTTCCTCCTATATATACCTACGTACCCCCAAACGATCAGATACGGAGCCAAAACCCTAATTCCACCACCGCAACTTTCTGTATCCACAAGATCCCATCTTGGGGCCTGTTCTGGAGCTCCGCCGGAGGGGGCATCGATGACGGAGGGCTTCTACATCAACACCATAGCCCCTCCGATGAAGTGTGAGTAGTTTACCTTAGACCTACGGGTCCATAGTTATTAGCTAGATGGCTTCTTCTCTCTTTTTGGATCTCAATACAATGTTCTCCCCCTCTCTTGTGGAGAACTATTCGATGTAATCTTCTTATTGCGGTGTGTTTGTTGAGACCGATGAATTGTGGGTTTATGATCAAGTCTATCTATGAACAATATTTGAATCTTCTCTGAATTCTTTTATGTATGATTGGTTATCTTTGCAAGTCTCTTGGAATTATCAGTTTGGTTTGGCCTACTAGATTGATCTTTCTTGCAATGGGAGAAGTGCTTAGCTTTGGGTTCAATCTTGCGGTGTCCTTTCCCAGTGACAGTAGGGGCAGCAAGGCACGTATTGTATTGTTGCCATCGAGGATAACAAGATGGGGTTTTCATCATATTGCATGAGTTTATCCCTCTACATCATGTCATCTTGCTTAAGGCGTTGCTCTATTTTCATTAACTTAATAGTCTAGATGCATGCTGGATAGCGGTCGATGAGTGGAGTAATAGTAGTAGATGCAGGCAGGAGTCGGTCTACTTGTCTAGAACGTGATGCCTATATACATGATCATACCTAGATATTCTCATAACTATGCTCAATTCTGTCAATTGCTCAACAGTAATTTGTTCACCCACCGTAGAATACTTATGCTCTTGAGAGAAGCCAATAGTGAAACCTATGGCCCCCGGGTCTATCTCTATCATATTAATCTTCTACTACTTAGTTATTTCCTTTGCTTTTTACTTTGCCTTTATTTCACTTTGCATCTTTATCACAAAAATACCAAAAAATATTATCTTATCATATCTATCAGATCTCACTCTCGTAAGTGGCCGTGTAGGGATTGACAACCCCTATTCGCGTTGGTTGCGAGGATTTATTTGTTTTGTGCAGGTACGAGGGACTCCCGCGTAGCCTCCTACTGGATTAATACCTTGGTTCTCAAAACTGAGGGAAATACTTATGCTACTTTGCTGCATCACCCCTTCCTCTTCGGGGAAAACCAACGTAGTGCTCAAGAGGTAGCACTGCATCACCCTTTCCTCTTCAAGGGAAATACTTACGCTACTTTGCCGCTACGGGCCAGCCAACTGTCTTCGCCCGCGCAAAAGCAGATCATAAGGCTCGCTAGGGCTGTCATTGTCCTCGGTTTTTCCTGGTCGAGGTGTCTAGCGAGCCATTCGTCCCGGACACTATGCTTGAAAGCCGCTAAGGCTTCGGCATCCAGGCAGTTGACGATTTGATGCTTCTTCGTGAGAAATATGTTCCAAAGCTTTCGGGCTGACTCTCCGGGCTGTTGAATTATGTGACTTAAATCGTCTGCGTCTGGAGGTCGGACATAGGTCCCTTGAAAATTGGCCCTAAAAGCATCCTCATCCTCAGGCTCTTCCCAGCTTCCCATTGAGTTTTCGGGGAGGCTTTTCATCCAGTGCTGAGTTGGTCCTTTCAGCTTGAGGGGCAAGTATTTGATGGCGTGGAGATCATCTCCATGAGCCATGTGGATGTGAAGGATAGAGTCCTCAATCTAGACCCTAGGGTATGTCATTCCGTCGTATGCCTCTATGTTAACGGGTTTGAATCCCTCTGGAAATTCATGGTGCAGCACCTCATCGGTGAAGCATAGGGGGTGCGCGGCACCCCTGTATTTGAATGTGTCATGGCATTCTTCGGACGGTTGTAGCATTTGGTTTTGATTCCGAGCTGTTATTCGGTCAGTATAGTCTTTTGGGCGGCTATGATTCTGTGCCGGACCGCGCTTCTTAGATCCGTAGATGGACCTGGCCATACTGGCTTTTTTGTGCAGGTCTTCACGCAAATCGTGTGCTGACTTGTGTGCAATGTCGTTAGCCGCCCTATCGCGTCCATGGGGTGGTCGATCCGGCTGATCAGTCGTTTCATTTTTCGGCTGAATTGGCTCTAAAGCCTCGTCGTCGAATTCAGGCAGCAACTTGCGCTTTGGATAGCTCTTTTTGTGGCGACTGCCGCTGTACTTTTCTTCAGTGTCATGCACTTTGTTCCATCTGCTGTTGAGCGTATTCTGCGCGGCCTTAAGCCTTTGCTTCTGCTTCTTCAAGCTCCTCACGGTGGCGATAAGCCTTCTATGGAGGTTCTCTTATTCCAAGTGCCTTTCCAGGATAATGTGTGCATCATCGTCCGGACTGTTCTCCTCTCCGGAGACAGGTTGATGAGCTTTACCATCTGCGTTGCCGTGATCGGACAGCGGCTCTGTACTATGTTCGCCGTCCGCTGGCTCATCCTGCTCCATCGCTGGGTCCCTGTGGTCGTAGTTTCCTTTGGATTCGACCGGGGTATTATTCTTTCTTGCGCTGTTATCGATGTTTTTACTGAGGCTGGATTTGGAGCGGCGCCTACGTCGTTGCTTTGGTTGCTTCTCGAGGGGACTATCCTTCGCTGCATCCTCCCGTTCCTCGTCGTTGTTTTCTTTGGGTGTATCCACCATGTATATATCGTGTGATGAAGTGGCTGTCCAGCGCCCTGTGGGCGGTGGTTCCTGTTTCTCTCCTGCATCGTCGTCCATACCGTCGATGTCTTCGAAGTCGAAATCAAGCATGTTGGTTAAGTTGTCGATAGTGGCTATTAGGTGGGTGGTGGGTGGGGAACAAATTCCTTCGTCGTCCGCTTCCCACTCGAGCCGGACATAATTCGGCCGAGGGTCTCCTGACAAGGAGAGAGACCTCAATGAATCTAGCACATCGCCCAAGGGCGAGTGCTGAAAAATATCCGCGGAGGTAAACTCCATGATCAGTTCCCAATCAGATTGGATAGGCACGGACGCAGGCGGTTCGGAGCCTGTGGCCGGGGACGAATCCAAGGGTCTGGTAACACAGGTCTCATAGGAGGTGAAGTCAGTGTTCGGCTCTATCACCGCTGAGTGTGCGGCCTCCGTGGCGGGGTCCATCCACTCGTCCTCGGATGGCACGATCTGCTCCGGATTGAGGGCCGGAGTAATCGCATGTGCGATCTCCCGAACACCGTCCGATGGCAGAGCTAAGTCATGCTCATCGTGACTGTGTGGCGCACCTGACATGAGCTCAAATCCGTCAAATATCAAGTCTCCGCGGATATAGGCAGTGCAGTTCAAGCTTCCAAATCTGACCTGATGGCCAGGGCCATAGCTATCGATCTTCTCTAGATGGCCAAGCGAGTTGGCCCGCAGTACGAAGCCGCCGAATACGAATATCTGTCCGGGGAGAAAAACCTCACCCTGGATCGCATCGTTGCCGATGATCGAAGGAGCCATCAAGCCTTTACGTGACGGCACAGTGGAACTCTCAATGAAAGCACCAATGTCGATGTCAAAACTGGCGGATCTCGGGTAGGGGGTCCCGAACTGTGCGTCTAAGGCCGATGGTAATAGGAGGCGGGGGACACAATGTTTACCCAGGTTCGGGCCCTCTCAATGGAGGTAATACCCTACTTCCTGCTTCATTGATCTTGATGATATGAGTATTACAAGAGTTGATCTACCACGAGATCGTAGAGGCTAAACCCTAGAAGCTAGCCTATGATTATGATTGTTCTTGTCCTACGGACTAAACCCTCCAGTTTATATAGACACCGGAGGGGGCTAGGGTTGCACAGAGTCGGTTACAGAGAAGGATATCTACATATCCGAATCTCCAAGCTTGCCTTCCATGCAAAGGAGAGTCCCACCCGGACATGTTACGAAGTCTTCAATCTTGTATCCTCATAGTCCAACAGTCCGGCCAAAGTATATAGTCCGTCTATCCGAGGACCCCCTAATCTAGGACTCCCTCAATTGTCGTGCAACTTTCCACCGTTCTATTATTATGACACGCTTCATCATTGTCATATTGCTTTGCATGATCATGTAGTTGACATCGTATTTGTGGCAAAGCCACCATTCATAATTCTTTCATGCATGTCACTCTTGATTCATTGCGTATCCCGGTACTCCGCCGGAGGTATTCACATAGAGTCATATTTTGTTCTAAGTATTGAGTTGTAATTCTTGAGTTGTAAGTAAATAAAGTGTGATGATCATCATTATTAGAGTATTGTCCCATGTGAGTAAAGGATGATGGAGACTATGATTCCCCCACAAGTCGGGATGAGACTCCGGACAAAAAAAAGAAAAAGAGGCCATAAAAAAGAGAAAAGGCCCAAATAAAAAAATGAGAGAAAACGAGAGAAGGGACAATGTTATTATCCTTTTACCACACTTGTGCTTCAAAGTAGCACCAAGATCTTCATGATAGAGAGTCTCCTATGTCGTCACCTTCATATACTAGTGGGAATTTCACATTATAGAACTTGGCTTGTATATTCCAATGATGGGCTTCCTCAAAATGCCCTAGGTCTTCATGAGCAAGCAAGTTGGATGCACACCCACTTAGTTTATTTTGTTGAGCTTTCATACACTTATAGCTCTAGTGCATCTGTTGCATGGCAATCCCTACTCACTCACATTGATATCTATTAATGGGCATCTCCATAGCTCATTGATACTCCTAGTTGATGTGAGACTATCTTCTCCTTTTTTGTCTTCTCCACAACCACCATTCTGTTCCACCTATAGTGCTATATCCATGGCTCACGCTCATATATTGCGTGAAGATTGAAAAAGTTTGAGTGCATCAAAAGTATGAAACAATTGCTTGGCTTGTCATCGGGGTTGTGCATGATTTAAATATTTTGTGTGGTGAAGATAGAGCATAGTCGGACTATATGATTTTGTAGGGATAACTTTCTTTGGCCATGTCATTTTGAGAAGACATGATTGCTTAGTTAGTATGCTTGAAGTATTACTATCTTCATGTCAATATTAAACTTTTATCTTGAATCTTTCGGATCTGAATATTCATGCCACAATAAATAGATTTACATTGAGAATATGCTAGAAAGCATTCCACATCCAAAATTCTGTTTTTATCATTTACCTACTCGAGGACGAGCAGGAATTAAGCTTGGGGATGTTGATACGTCTCCAACGTATCTATAATTTTTTATTGTTCTATGCTATTATATATTCTATTTTGGATGTTAATGGGCTTTATTTTACACTTTTATATTATTTTTGGGACTAACCTATTAACCCAAGACCCAGTGCAAATTGCTATTTTTTTGCCTATTTCAGTGTTTCGCAGAAAAGGCATATCAAACGGAATCCAAACGGAATGAAACATTTGGGAGAGTTATTTTTGGAACAAACGTGATCCAGGGGACTTGGAGTGGACGTTAAGAAACAATCGAGGAGGCCACGAGGCAGGGGGCGTGCCTACCCCCCTAGGCGCGCCCTCCACCCTTGTGGGCCCCTCGTTGCTCCACCGACCTACTTCTTCCTCCTATATATATTCATATACCCCGAAAACATCCAGGAGCACCACGAAACCCTATTTCCACCGCCGCAACCTTCTGTACCAAAGAGATCCCATCTCGGGGCCTTTTCTGGAGCTTCGTCGGAGGGGGCATCGATCACGGAGGGCCTCTACATAAACTCCATGGCCTCTCTGGTGATGTGTGAGTAGTTTACTTCAGACCTTCGGGTCCATAGCTAGTAGCTAGATGGCTTCTTCTCTCTCTTTGGATCTCAATACAATGTTCTCCTCAATCTTCTTGGAGATCTATTCGACATAACTCTTTTTGCGGTGTGTTTGTCGAGATCCGATGAATTGTGGGTTTATGATCAAGTCTATATATGAACAATATTTGAATCTTCTCTTAATTCTTTTATGCATGATTGGTTATCTTTGCAAGTCTCTTCGAATTATCAGTTTGGTTTGGCCTACTAGATTGATCTTTCTTGCAATGGGAGAAGTGCTTAGCTTTGGGTTCAATCTTGCGGTGCTCGATCCCAGTGACAGAAAGGGAAACGACACGTATTGTATTGTTTCCATCGAGGATAAAAAGATGGGGTTTATATCATATTGCTTGAGTTTATCCCTCTACATCATGTCATCTTACCTAATGTGTTACTCTGTTCACATGAACTTAATACTCTAGATGCCTGCTGGATAGCGGTCGATGTGTGGAGTAATAGTAGTATATGTAAGCAGGAGTCGGTCTACTTGTCACGGACGTGATGCCTATATTCATGATCATGCCTAGATACTCTCATAACTATGCTCAATTCTATCAATTGCTCGACAGTAATTTGTTCACCCACCGTAATACTTATGCTATCTTGAGAGAAGCCACTAGTGGATCCTATGGCCCTCGGGTCTATTCTCCATCATATAAGTTTCCAATCTATTTTACTTTGCAATTTTTACTTTCAATCTATATCATAAAAACACCAAAAATATTTATCTTATCATTATCATATCTATTAGATCTCGCTCTCGTAAGTGGCCGTGAAGGGATTGACAACCCCTTTATCGTGTTGGTTGCGAGGTTCTTATTTTTTTGTAGGTACAAGGGACTTGTGTGTGGCCTCTTACTGGATTGATACCTTGGTTCACAAAAACTGAGGGAAATACTTATGCTACTTTGTTGCATAACCCTTTCCTCTTCAAGGGAAAACCAATGCAGTGCTCAAGAGGTAGCAAAGCTCTACTGGATTGGAGTTCGTGGGACGTCATCGAGCTGAACATGTGCTGAACTCGAAGGTGCCGTGTGTTCGGTACTTGGATCGGTCGGATCATGAAGAGTTTGACTACATCAACCGTGTTCTCATAACACTTCCGCTTACGGTCTACGAGGGTACGTGGATGATACTCTTCCCTCTCGTTGCTATGCATCACCATGATCTTGCGTGTGCGTAGGAAAATTTTGAAATTACTGCGTTCCCCAATAGTGGCATCCGAGCCAGGTTTATGCGTAGATGTTATATGCACGAGTAGAACACAAGTGAGTTGTGGGCGATACAAGTCATACTGCTTACCAGCATGTCATACTTTGGTTCGGCGGTATTGTTGCATGAAGTGGCCTGGACCGACATTATGTGTACGCTTACGCGAGACTGGTTCTACCGACGTGCTTTGCACACAGGTGGCTGGCGGGTGTCGGTTTCTCCAACTTTAGTTGAACCGAGTGTGACTACGCCCGGTCCTTGTTGAAGGTTAAAACAACACTAACTTGACGAAATATCGTTGTGGTTTTGATGCGTAGGTAAGAATGGTTCTTGCTCAGCCCATAGCAGCCATGTAAAACTTGCAACAACAAAGTAGAGGACGTCTAACTTGTTTTTGCAGGGCATGTTGTGATGTGATATGGTCAAGACGTGATGAGATATAAATTGTTGTATGAGATGATCATGTTTTGTTAAAGTTATCGGCAACTGGCAGAAGCCTTATGGTTGTCTCTTTATTGCATAAGATGCAAGCGCCATACAATTGCTTTACTTTATCGCTATGCGATAGCAATAGTTGCAAGAGCAATAGTTGGCGACACGACCATATGATGACACATTGATAAAGATCAAGATGATGGAGATCATAGTGTCATGCCAGTGACAATAGAGATCATGACGGTACTTTGGAGATGGAGATCAAAGGCGCAAGATGATCATGGCCATATCATGTCACATATTTTGATTGCATGTGATGTTTATCCTTATGCATCTTATTTTGCTTAGTTCGGGGGTAGCATTATAAGATGATCTCTCACTAAATTTCAAGGTACAAGTGTTCTCCCTGAGTATGCACCGTTGCCAAAGTTCGTCGTGCCGAGACACCACGTGATGATCGGGTGTGATAAGCTCTACGTTCACATACAAAGGGTGCAAACCAGTTTTGCACACGCAGAAATACTCGGGTTAAACTTGACAAGCCTAGCATATGCAGATATGGCCTGGAAGACTGAGACCGAAAGGTCGAGCGTGAATCATATAGTAGATATGATCAACATAGTGATGTTCACCATTGAAAACTACTCCATTTCATGTGATGATCGGTCATGGTTTAGTTGATTTGGATCACGTGATCACTTAGATGATTAGAGGGATGTCTATCTAAGTGGGAGTTCTTAAATATGATTAATTGAACTTTAATTTATTATGAACTTAGTCCTGATAGTATTTGCATAACTATGTTGTAGATCAATAGCTCGCGATGTAGCTCCCCCTTTATTTTTGATATGTTCCTAGAGAAAAACTAAGTTGAAAGATGTTAGTAGCAATGATGCGGATTGGATCCGTGATCTGAGTATGTCGGTGGGAACAACACCTATGGGATCACAAGAATCCCTACTACGGTTGCGGGGCGCGGGGTCATGAGAAGAGCAGATCAAACAGATAGCACACAGTTCGTTTATCCAGGTTCGGGCCACGGGGATGCGTAAAACCCTACTCCTGCTTTGGTGGATTGTATATCTGTGTTCTTGAGCTAGCTATGGGGCGTGAGGAGCTCCAAAAAGCCGAATCCTCCTCCTGGTCGCCTCGGGCCTCCTTTTATAGGAAAGGGGGTGCCATAGTGGCACACAAGAGGTGGAAAGGGTACAGTGATGTGAGGTTATCCCTCGCAGTATATGACAAGGCACATTTAATGCGTCTTGCCCAGGTGTCCTTGCTTTATCGGGGACGGGGGAGAGCCATGTCTCGTCCTTCGCCGCTCCCTCTCGCGTCGACACGCGCCCTGGCCAGCGGCGCCCGCGGTGCCATGTAGGCAAGCAGGCAGCTGAGGTGGCACGGTGGTGGGTCTCCACGAAGATCTGCATGCCGCCACGCAGGTGCCTGCCCAGCTGGTTGGGTCGGCAGCTGCATGCGAACGGCGGTGGAGGTTTGACTGGCGTGGGTCTGATGGTGGCCCAACGGGTGTTCTTGGCAAGGGCCTTGCGGGGGCCCCGGCAAGGCCCTTGCCAAGAACACCCGTTGGGCCACCCCGGCAAGGGTCTTGCCGTGGCGCCTGCTGTCATCCCCGGCAAGGCTCTTGCCGGGGGCCTTGTGGTCCTCCTTGGCTGGGATCCCACCAAGGATCATCATCTTCTGAAGGGTGTATCTGATCTCGAATGTCTTCACAAAGATCTGCATGCCACCACAGAGATGTCTCCCGAATCCTTGCCCCATGGGGGCAGTGGACTCAAGGGTGACTCACTCCGTAGGTGTGGGGTGAGCTTCCACGGCAAGGGTCTTGTCGGGTTTGCCAAAACTGCCTCCCGGCAAGGATCTTGCCTGGGGGTCCGCTTCATCCCCTTTGCTCTTTGTGGTCTTGGTCTTGGCGTCATTCTGCTTCTCTTGAGCTCCAGCCTTACCTTGGCTCACCTCCCTTGCCTTGCTCAGTGTGGTGGTGCCCGTGGCTCAGACTGCCCATGCACAGTTATAGGGGTACAAAAAGTGTACCCCTCTTTTTGTACACCGACAGAGGATTATCCTCATTGCTGCACAGAAAAATTATGTCCTTGATGCACCACTAGGTGACAGACCTATTGCAGGAGCATATGCACATGTTATGAACGTTTGACAAAGCTCGGTATGATGACTACTTAATAGTTTAGTGCACCATGCTTTACGACTTAACTGGGACTTCAAAAATGTTTTGAACGCCATGGAGCATATAAGATGTTCCAAGATCTGAAATTGGTATTTCAGACTCATGCCTGAGTCGAGAGGTATGAGACCTCTAACAAGTACTTTGCCTACAAGATGGAGGAGAATAGATCAGCTAGTGAGCATGTGCTTAGAATGTCTGAGTACTACAATCACTTGAATCAAGTGGGAGTTAATCTTCCAGATAAGATAGTGATTGACAGAGTTCTCTAGTCACTATCACCAAGTTACTAGAACTTCGTGATGAACTATAATATGCAAGGGATAAAGGAAACAATTCCCAAGCTCTTCGTGATGCTAAAATCGACGAAGGTAGAAATCAAGAAAAACATCAAGTGTTGATGGTTGACAAGACCACCAGTTTCAAGTAAAAGGGCAAGGGAAAGAAAGGGAACTTCAAGAAGAATGGTAGACAAGTATCCACTCCCATGAAGAAGCCTAAAGCTAGACCCAAGCCTAAAACTGAGTGCTTCTACTGCAAAGGAAATGGTCACTGGAAGTGGAACTGTCCTAGGTACTTGGCGGATAAGAAGGATGGCAAAGTGAACAAAGGTATATTTGATATGCATGTTATTGATGTGTACTTTACTAGTGTTTATAGCAACCCCTCAGTATTTGATACTAGTTCAGTTGCTAAGATTAGTAACTCAAAACAAGAGTTGCAAAATGAACAGAGACTAGTTAAGGGTGAAGTGACAATGTGTGTTGGAAGTGGTTCCAAGATTGATATGATCATCATCGCACACTCCGTATACTTTCGGGATTAGTGTTGAACCTAAATAAATGTTATTTGGTGTTTGCGTTAAGCATGAATATGATTTGATCATCTTTATTGCAATACGGTTATTCATTTAAAGTCAGGGAATAATTGTTGTTCGGTTTACATGAATAAAACCTTCAATGGCCATACACCCAAGGAGACTGGTTTATTGAATCTCAATTGTGGTGATACACATATCATAATATTGAAGCCAAAAGATGCAAAGTTAATAATGATAGTGCAACTTATTTGTGGCACTGCCGTTTAGGTCATATTGGTGTAAAGCACATGAAGAAAATCCATGCTGATGGACTTTTGGAATCACTTGATTATGAATCAGTTGATCCTTGCGAACCATGCCTCATGGGCAAGATGACTAAGACTCCGTTCTCCGGAACAATGGGTGAGCAACAGACTTGTTGGAAATAATACATACTGATGTATGCAGTCCGATGAGTGTTGAGGCTCGCGGCAGGTATCGTTATTTTCTGACCTTCACAGATGATTTGAGTATGTCTTCTTGATGAAACATAAATCTGAAACATTTCAAAAGTTCAAATAATTTAAGAGTGAAGTGGAAAATCATCGTAACAAGAAAATAAAGTTTCTACGATCTGATCGTGGAGGAGAATATTTGAGTTATGAGTTTGGTCTTCATTTGAAACAATGCAGAATAGTTTCACAACTCACGCCACCTGGAACACCACAGCGTAATGGTGTGTCCGAACATCATAACCGTACTTTATTAGATATGGTGCAATCTATGATGTCTCTTACCGATTTACCACTACCGTTTTGGGGTTATGCATTAGAGACAGCTGCATTCACGTTAAATAGGGCACCATCTAAATCTGTTGAGACGACGCCATATGAACTGTGGTTTGGCAAGAAACCAAAGTTGTTGTTTCTTAAAGTTTGGGGTTGCGATGCTTATGTGAAAAAGTTTCATCCTGATAAGCTCAAACCGAAATCGGAGAAATGTGTCTTCATAGGATACCCAAAGGAGACAGTTGGGTACACCTTCTATCATAGATCCAAAGGCAAGACATTCGTTGCTAAGAATGGATCCTTTCTAGAGAAGGAGTTTCTCTCGAAAGAAGTGAGTGGGAGGAAAGTAGAACTTGATGATGTAACTGTACCTGCTCCCTTATTGGAAAGTAGTTCATCACAGAAATCTGTTCATGTGACTCCTACACCAATTAGTGAGGAAGCTAATGATGATGATCATGTAACTTCAGATCAAGTTACTACCGAACCTCGTAGGTCAACCGGAGTGAGATCCGCACTAGAGTGGTATGGTAATCCTGTTCTGGATGTCATGTTACTTGACCATGACGAACCTACGAACTATGAGGAAGCCATGATGAGCCCAGATTCCGCGAAATGGCTTGAGGCCATGAAATCTAAGATGGGATCCATGTATGAGAACAAAGTATGGACTTTGATTGACTTGCCCGATGATCGACGAGTCATTAAGAATAAATGGATCCTCAAGAGGAAGAGGATGCTGATAGTAGTGTTACTATCTACAAAATCTCGAATTGTCGCAAAATGTTTTTGACAAGTTCAAGGTGTGGACTATGATGAGATTTTCTCACTCGTATCGATGCTTAAAAGTTTGTCCGAATCATGTTAGCAGTTGCCGCATTTTATGAAATCTGGCAAATGGATGTCAAAATTGTATTCCTTCATGGATTTCTTAAAAGAAGAGTTGCATATGATGCAACCAAAAGGTTTTGTCGATCCTAAAGGTGCTAACAAAGTGAGCAAGCTATAGCGATCCATCTATGGACTGGTGCAAGCATCTCAGAGTTGGAATATATGCTTTGATAAAGTAATCAAAGCATATGGTTTTATACAGACTTGCGGTGAAGCCTATATCTACAAGAAAGTGAGTGGGAGCACTACAGCATTTCTGATAAGTATATGTGAATGACATATTGTTGATTAGAAATAATGTATAATTTTCTAGAAAGCATAAAGGAGTGTTTGAAAAGAGTTTTTCAAAGAAAGACCTCGATGAAGCTGCTTACACATTGAGCATCAAGATCTATAGAGACAGATCAAGATGCTTGATAAGTTTTTTCAATGAGTACATACCTTGACAAGATTTTGAAGTAGTTCAAAATGGAATAGTCAAAGAAGGAGTGCTTGCCTGTGTTGCAAGGTGTGAAGTTGAGTAAAGACTCAAAACCCGACCACAGCAAAAAATACAAAGAGAGTGAAAAGTCATTCCCTATGCCTCAATCATAGGTTCTATAAAGTATGCTATGCAATTTATCAGTCCTATTGTATACCTTAGCATCTTTCTGGCAATGGATTACAATAGTGATCTAGGAGTAGATCACTGGACAGCAGTCAAGATTATCCTTAGAGGACTAAGGAAATATTTCTCGGTTATGGAGGTGGTAAAAGAGTTCATCGTAAAGAGTTACGTCGATGCAAGCTTTTTACATCGATCTAGATGACTCTAAGTCTCGATCTGGATACATATTGAAAGTGGGAGCAATTATCTAGAGTAGCTCCGTTCAGAGCATTGTAGACATAGAAATTTGCGAAATACATACGGATCTAAATGTTGCAGACCCGTAGACTAAACTTCTCTCACAAGCAAAACTTGATCACCCTTTGGGTGTTAATCACATAGCGATGTGAACTAGATTATTGACTCTAGTAAACCCTTTGGGTATTAGTCACATGGAGATGTGAACTAATCACATAAAGATGTGAACTAGATTATTGACTGTAGTGCAAGTGGGAGATTGAAGGAAATATGCCCTAGAGGCAATAATAAAGTTATTATTTATTTCCTTATTTCATGATAAATGTTTATTATTCATGCTAGAATTGTATTAACCGGAAACATAATACATGTGTGAATACATAGACAAACAAAGTGTCACTAGTATGCCTCTACTTGACTAGCTCGTTGAATCAAAGATGGTTAAGTTTCCTATCCATAGACATGAGTTGTCATTTGATTAATGGGATCACATCATTAGAGAATGATGTGATTGACTTGATGAAGGAAATATGCCCTAGATGCAATAATAAAGTTATTATTTATTTCCTTATATCATGATAAATGTTTATTATTCATGCTAGAATTGTATTAACTGGAAACATAATACTTGTGTGAATACATAGATAAACAGAGTGTCACTAGTATGCCTCTACTTGACTAGCTCGTTGATCAAAGATGGTTAAGTTTCCTAACCATAGACATGAGTTGTCATTTGATTAACGGGATCACATCATTAGGAGAATGATGCGATTGACTTGACCCATTCCGTTAGCTTAGCACTTGATCATTTAGTTTGTTGCTATTGCTTTCTTCATGACTTATACATGTTCCTATGACTATGAGATTATGCAACTCCTGTTTACCGGAGGAACACTTTGTGTGCCACCAAACGTCACAACGTAACTGGGTGATTATAAAGGTGCTCTACAGGTGTCTCCGAAGGTACTTGTTGGGTTGGCGTATTTTGAGATTAGTATTTGTCACTCCGATTGTCGGAGAGGTATCTCTGGGCCCACTCGGTAATGCACATCACTATAAGCCTTGCAAGCATTGCAACTAATGAGTTAGTTGTAGGATGATGTATTACGGAACGAGTAAAGAGACTTGCTGGTAACGAGATTGAACTAGGTATTGAGATACCGACGATCAAATCTCGGGCAAGTAACATACCGATGACAAAGGGAACAACGTATGTTGTTATGCGGTTTGACCGATAAAGATCTTCGTAGAATATGTGGGAGCCAATATGAGCATCCAGGTTCCACTATTGGTTATTGACCGGAGACGTGTCTCGGTCATGTCTACATAGTTCTCGAACTCGTAGGGTCCGCACGCTTAAAGTTCGGTGACGATATAGTATTATATGAGTTATGTATGTTGGTGACCGAATGTTGTTCGAAGTCCCGGATGAGATAACGGACATGACAAGGAGCTCCGTAATGGTCCGGAGGTAAAGATTCATATATTGGATGATATGGTTTGGCCAAGGGGTCAGGCCCATGGGGCTATAAGTCGGTGCAAAAGGAGTTTTGCGGAGGCCAGGGGGCCAAGCGCCGGAGACCCTGGCGTCTGGCCCTGGGCCAGACACCGAGGCCCATGGCGTCTGGGCCAGACGCCAAGAATTGTGGCGTTTGGTCCTGGAGTCTGAGTGGGACTCTTGGCTTTCGGGCAAAACCAACTTTGAGGAGGCTTTTGCTCCAAGTTTCGACCCCAGGGCTCAACATATAAATAGAGGGGCAGGGCAAGCACCAAAGACACATCAAGAAACACCAAGCCGTGTGTCAGCAACCCCGTCCCCTCTAGTTTGTCCTCCGTCATAGTTTTCGTAGTGCTTAGGCGAAGCCCTGCGGAGATTGTTCTTCACCAACACCATCAGCATGCCGTCGTGTTGCCGGAACTCATCTACTACTTCGCCCCTCTTGCTGGATCGAGAAGGCGAGGACGTCACCGAGCCGAACGTGTGCAGAACTCGGAGGTGCCGTGCTTTCGGTACTTAGATCGGTCGGATCGTGAATACGTTCGACTACATCAACCGCATTGATATAACGCTTCCACGAACGGTCTACGAGGGTACGTAGACAACACTCTCCCCTCTCGTTGCTATGCATCACCATGATCCTGCGTGTGCGTAGGATTTTTTTTTGAAATTACTACGTTCCCCAACAGTGGCATCCGAGCCAGGTTTTATCCGTAGATGTCATATGCACGAGTAGAACACAAGTGAGTTGTGGGTGATATAAGTCATACTGCTTACCAGCATGTCATACTTTGGTTCGGCGGTATTGTTGGATGAAGCGGCCCGCGCTGACATTACGCGTATGCTTAGTCGAGACTGGTTCTACCGACGTGCTTTGCACACAGGTGGCTGGCGGGTGTCAGTTTCTCCAACTTTAGTTGAACCGAGTGTGGCTACGCCCGGTCCTTGCGAAGGTTAAAACAGCACCAACTTGACGAACTATCGTTGTGGTTTTGATGCGTAGGTAAGAACGGTTCTTGCTAAGCCCAGTAGTAGCCACATAAAACTTGCAACAACAAAGTAGAGGACGTCTAACTTGTTTTTGCAGGGCATGTTGTGATGTTATATGGTCAAGACATGATGCTAAATTTTATTGCATGAGATGATCATGTTTTGTAACCGAGTTATCGGCAACTGGCAGGAGCCATATGGTTGTCTCTTTATTGTATGCAATGCAATCGCCCTGTGGTGCTTTACTTTATCACTAAGCGGTAGCGATAGTCGTAGAAGCATAAGATTGGCGAGACGACAACGATGCTACGATGGAGATCAAGGTGGCGCGCCGGTGACGATGGTGATCATTACGGTGCTTCGAAGATGGAGATCACAAGCACAAGATGATGATGGCCATATCATATCACTTATATTGATTGCATGTGATGTTTATCTTTTATGCATCTTATTTTGCTTTGATTGACGGTAGCACTATAAGATGATCTCTCACTAAATTTCAAGATAAAAGTGTTCTCCCTGAGTATGCACCGTTGCCAAAGTTTGTCGTGCCCAGACACCACGTGATGATCGGGTGTGATAACTCTACGTCCATCTACAACGGGTGCAAGCCAGTTTTGCACACGCAAAATACTCAGGTTAAACTTGACGAGCCTAGCATATGCAGATATGGCCTCGGAACACTGAGACCGAAAGGTCGAGCGTGAATCATATAGTAGATATGATCAACATAGTGATGTTCTCCATTGAAAACTACTCCATTTCACGTGATGATCGGTTATGGTTTAGTTGATTTGGATCATGTGATCACTTAGATGATTAGAGGGATGTCTATCTAAGTGGGAGTTCTTAAGTAATATGATTAAATTGAACTTAAATTTATCATGAACTTAGTACCTGATAGTATCTTGCTTGTCTATGTTGATTGTAGATAGATGGCCCGTGCTATTGTTCCGTTGAATTTAATTGCGTTCCTTGAGAAAGCAAAGTTGAAAGATGATGGTAGCAATTACACGGACTGGGTCCGTAACTTGAGGATTATCCTCATTCTTGCACAGAAAAGTTACATCCTAGAAGCACCGCTAGGTGTACCACCTGCACCAGCAATTGCAGACATTGTGAATGCCTGGCAGTCATGTGTTGATGACTACTCGATAGTTCAGTGTGCCATGCTTTACGGCTTAGAACCGAGACTTCAACGACGTTTGGAACGTCATGGAGCATATGAGATGTTCCAAGAATTGAAGTTAATATTTCAAAAGAATGCCCGGATTGAGAGATATGAAGTCTCCAATAAGTTCTACAGCTGCAAGATGGAGGAGAATAGTTCTGTCAGTGAGCATATACTCAAGATGTCTGGGTACTGCAATCACTTGATTCAACTAGGAGTTAATCTTACGGATGATAGCGTCATTGACAGAATTCTTCAATCACTGCCACCAAGCTACAAAAGCTTCATGATGAACTATAACATGCAAGGGATGGATAAGACGATTCCCGAGCTCTTCGCAATGCTAAAGGCTGTGGAGGTAGAAATCAAGAAGGAGCATCAAGTGTTGATGGTCAATAAGACCACCAGTTTTAAGAAAAATGGCAAAGGGAAGAAGAAGGGGAACTTTAAGAAGAACAACAAGCAAGTTGCTGCTCAAGAGAAGAAACCCAAGTCTGGACCTAAGCCTGAGACTGAGTGCTTCTACTGCAAGCAGACTAGTCACTGGAAGCGGAACTGCCCCAAATATTTGGCGGATAAGAAGGATGGTAAGGTGAACAAAGGTATATGTGATATACATGTTATTGATGTGTACCTTACCAGAGCTCGCAGTAGCACCTGGGTATTTGATACTGGTTCTGTTGCTAATATTTGCAACTCAAAACAGGTACTACGTATTAAGCGAACAATGGCCAAGGACGAGGTGACGATGTGCGTGGGAAACGGTTCCAAAGTCGATGTGATCGCTGTCGGCACGATACCTCTACATCTACCTTCGGGATTAGTATTAGACCTAAATAATTGTTATTTGGTGCCAGCGTTGGGCATGAACATTATATCTGGATCTTGTTTGATGCGAGACAGTTATTCATTTAAATTAGAGAATAATTGTTGTTCTATTTATATGAGTAATATCTTTTATGGCCATGCATCCTTGAAGAGTGGTCTATTTTTGATGAATCTCGATAGTAGTGATACACATATTCATAATGTTGAAGCCAAAAGATGCAGAGTTGATAATGATAGTGCAACTTATTTGTGGCACTGCCATTTAGGTCATATCGGTGTAAAGCGCATGAAGAAACTCCATACTGATGGACTTTTGGAACCACTTGATTATGAATCCCTTGGTACTTGCGAACCGTGCCTCATGGGAAAGATGACTAAAACGCCGTTCCCCGGAACTATGGAGAGAGCAACAGATTTGTTGGAAATCATACATACAGATGTATGTGGTCCAATGAATATTGAAGCTCATGGCAGATATCATTATTTTCTCACCTTCACAGATGATTTGAGCAGATATGGGTATATGTACTTAATGAAACATAAGTCTGAAACATTTGAAAAGTTCAAAGAATTTCAGAGTGCAGTTGAAAATCATCGTAACAAGAAAATATAGTTTCTACGATCAGATCATGGAGGAGAATATTTGAGTTACGAGTTTGGTCTACATTTGAAATAATGCGGAATAGTTTCGCAACTCACGCCACCCGGAACACCATAGCGTAATGGTGTGTCCGAACATCGTAATCGTACTTTACTAGATATGGTACGATCTATGATGTCTCTTACTGATTTACCGCTATCATTTTGGGGTTATGCTTTAGATACGGCTGCATTCACGTTAAATAGGGCACCATCGAAATCCGTTGAGATGACGCCTTATGAACTGTGGTTTGGCAAGAAACCAAAGTTGTCATTTCTTAAAGTTTGGGGTTGCGATGCTTATGTGAAAAAGCTTCAACATGATAAGCTCGAACCCAAATCGGAAAAATGTGTCTTCATAGGATACCCAAAGGAGACTGTTGGGTACACCTTCTATCACAGATCCGAAGGCAAGACATTCGTTGCTAAGAATGGATCCTTTCTAGAGAAGGAGTTTCTCTCGAAAGAAGTGAGTGGGAGGAAAGTAGAACTTGATGAGGTAACTGTACCTGCTCCCTTATTGGAAAGTAGTTCATCACAGAAACCGGTTCCTGTGACGCCTACACCAATTAGTGAGGAAGTTAATGATGATGATCATGAAACTTCAGATCAAGTTATTACTGAACCTTGTAGATCAACCAGAGTAAGATCCGCACCAGAGTGGTACGGTAATCCTGTTATGGAAGTCATGTTACTAGACCATGATGAACCTACGAACTATGAAGAAGCAATGGTGAGCCCAGATTCCACAAAATGGCTTGAAGCCATGAAATCTGAGATGGGATCCATGTATGAGAACAAAGTGTGGACTTTGTTTGACTTGCCCGTTGATCGGCAAGCCATTGAGAATAAATGGATCTTCAAGAAGAAGACCGACGTTGACGGTAATGTTACTGTCTATAAAGCTCGACTTGTTGCAAAAGGTTTTTGACAAGTTCAAGGGATTGACTACAATGAGACCTTCTCACCCCTAGCGATGCTTAAGTCTGTCTGAATCATGTTAGCAATTTCCGCATTTTATGATTATGAAATTTGGAAAATGGATGTAAAAACTGCATTCCTGAATGGATTTCTAGAGGAAGAGTTGTATATGATGCAACTAGAAGGTTTTGTCGATCCAAAGGGAGCTAACAAAGTATGCAAGCTCCAGCGATCCATTTATGGACTGGTGCAAGCCTCTCGGAGTTGGAATAAACACTTTGATAGTGTGATCAAAGCATTTGGTTTTATACAGACTTTTGGAGAAGCCTGTATTTACAAGAAAGTGAGTGGGAGCTCTATAGCATTTCTGATATTATATGTGGATGACATATTGTTGATTGGAAATGATATAGAATTTCTGTATAGCATAAAGGGATACTTGAATAAGAGTTTTTCAATGAAAGACCTCGGTGAAGCTGCTTATATATTGGGCATCAAGATCTATAGAGATAGATCAAGACGCTTAATTGGACTTTCACAAAGCACATACCTTGACAAAAATTTGAAGAAGTTGAAAATGGATCAAGCAAAGAAAGGGTTCTTGCCTGTGTTACAAGGTGTGAAGTTGAGTAAGACTCAATGCCCGACCACTGCAGAAGATAGAGAGAAGATGAAAGATGTTCCCTATGCTTCAGCCATAGACTCTATCATGTATGCAATGCTGTGTACCAGACCTGATGTGTGCCTTGCTATAAGTCTAGCATGGAGGTACCAAAGTAATCCAGGAGTGGATCACTAGACAGCGGTCAAGAACATCCTGAAATACCTGAAAAGGACTAAGGATATATTTCTCGTTTACGGAGGTGACAAAGAGCTAGTCGTAAATGGTTACGTTGATGCAAGCTTTGACACTGATCCGGACGATTCTAAATCGCAAACCAGATACGTGTTTACATTGAACGATGGAGCTGTCAGTTGGTGCAGTTCTAAACAAAGTGTCGTGGCGGGATCTACATGTGAAGCGGAGTACATAGCTGCTTCGGAAGCAGCGAATGAAGGAGTTCATATCCGATCTAGGTGTCATACCTAGTGCATCGGGTCCAATGAAAATCTTTTGTGACAATACTGGTGCAATTGCCTTGGCGAAGGAATCCAGATTTCACAAGAGAACCAAGCACATCAAGAGACGCTTCAATTCCATCCGGGATCTAGTCCAGGTAGGAGACATAGAAATTTGCAAGATACATACGGATCTGAATGTTGCAAACCCGTTGACTAAGCCTCTTCCACGAGCAAAACATGATCAGCACCAAGACTCCATGGGTGTAAGAATCATTACTGTGTAATCTAGATTATTGACTCTAGTGCAAGCGGGAGACTGAAGGAAATATGCCCTAGAGGCAATAATAAAGTTATTATTTATTTCCTTATATCATGATAAATGTTTATTATTCATGCTAGAATTGTATTAACCGGAAACATAATACTTGTGTGAATACATAGACAAACAGAGTGTCACTAGTACGCCTCTACTTGACTAGCTTGTTGATCAAAGATGGTTAAGTTTCCTAACCATAGACATGAGTTGTCATTTGATTAACGGGATCACATCATTAGGAGAATTATGTGATTGACTTGACCCATTCCGTTAGCTTAGCACTTGATCGTTTAGTTTGTTGCTATTGCTTTCTTCCTGACTTATACATGTTCCTATGACTATGAGATTATGCAACTCACATTTACCGGAGGAACACTTTGTGTGCCACCAAACGTCACAACGTATCTGGGTGATTATAAAGGTGCTCTACAGGTGTCTCCGAAGGTACTTGTTGGGTTGGCGTATTTCGAGATTAGGATTTGTCACTCCGATTGTCGGAGAGGTATCTATGGGCCCACTCGGTAATGCACATCACTATAAGCCTTGCAAGCATTGCAATTAATGAGTTAGTTGCGGGATGATGTATCACGAAATGAGTAAAGAGACTTGCCGGTAACGAGATTGAACTAGGTATTGAGATACCGACGATCGAATCTCGGGCAAGTAACATACTGATGACAAAGGGAACAACGTATGTTGTTGTGTGGTCTGACCGATAAAGATCTTCGTAGAATATGTAGGAGCCAATATGGGCATCCAGTTCCCGCTATTGGTTATTGGCCAAAGAGGTGTCTCGGTCATGTCTACATAGTTCTCGAACCCATAGGGTCCGCACACTTAATGTTTGTTGACGATATAGTATTATATGAGCTATGTATGTTGGTGACCAAATGTTGTTCGGAGTCCCGGATGAGATCACAGACATGACGAGGATCTCTGGAATGGTCCGGAGGTAAAGATTCATATATTGGATGATATGGTTTGGCCAAGGGGTCAGGCCCATGGGGCTATAAGTCGGTGCAAAAGGAGTTTTGCGGAGGCCAGGGGGCCAAACGCCGGAGACCCTAGCGTCTGGCCGTGGGCCAGACGCCGAGGCCCATGGCATCTAGGCCAGACGCCAAGGATTATGGCGTTTGGTCCTGGAGTCCGAGTGGGACTCTTGCCTTTCAGGCAAAACCGACTTTGAGGAGGCTTTTGCTCCAACTTTCGACCCGAGGGATCAACATATAAATAGAGGGGCAGGGCTAGCACCAAAGACACATGAAGAAACACCATCTATAATTTTTGATTGCTCCATGCTATATTATCTACTGTTTTGAATGTTTATGGGCTTTATTATACACTTTTATATCATTTTTGGGACTAACCTATTAACCCAGAGCCCAGTGCCAGTTTCTGTTTTTACCCTGTTTTAGGGTTTCGAAGAAAAGGAAAATCAAACGGAGTCCAATTGACCTGAAACTTCACGGAACTCATTTTTGGAAGGAAAGAAGCCCAGAAGACTTGGAGTGCACGTCGGGGGCTCTATGAGGAGGTCACGAGGCTGGGGGCGCGCCCACCCCCCTGGGCGCGCCCTCCACCCTCGTGAGCCCCTCGTGGCCCCCCGACGTACTTCTTTCGCCTATATATCTCCATATACCCTCAAAACATCCGTGAGCACAATAGATCGGGAGTTCCGCCACCAGAAGCCTCCGTAGCCACCGAAAGCCAATCTAGACCCATTCCGGCACCCTGCCGGAGGGGGCAATCCTTCTCCGGTGGCCATCTTCATCATCCCGGTGCTCTCCATGACGAGGAGGGAGTAGTTCTCCCTCGGGGCTGAGGGTATGTACCAGTAGCTATGTGTTTGATCTCTCTCTCATGTTCTTAAGGAGATACGATCTTGATGTATCGCGAGCTTTGCTATTATAGTTGGATCCTATGATGTTTTCTCCCCCCTCTACTCTCTTGTAATGAATTGAGTTTCCCCTTTGAAGTAATCTTATCGGATTGAGTCTTTATAGATTTGAGAACACTTGATGTATGTCTTGCCGTGCATATCTGTGGTGACATTGGGATACCACGTGACTCACTTGATGTATGTTTTCGTGACGAACTTGCGGGTTCCGCCCATGAACCTATGCATAGGGGTTGGCACACGTTTTCGTCGTGATTCTCCGGTAGAAACTTTGGGGCACTCCTTGAGGTCCTTTGTGTTGGTTGAATAGATGAATCTGAGATTGTGTGACGCATATCGTATAATCATACCCACGGATACTTGAGGTGACATTGGAGTATCTAGGTGACATTAGGGTTTTGGTTGATTTGTGTCTTAAGGTGTTGTTCTAGTACGAACTCTAGGGCTGTTTGTGACACTTATAGGAATAGCCCAACGGATTGATTGGAAAGAATAACTTTGAGGTGGTTTCGTACCCTACCATAATCTGTTCGTTCTCCGCTATTAGTGACTTTGGAGTGACTCTTTGTTGCATATTGAGGGATAGTTATGTGATCCAATTATGTTATTATTGTTGAGAGGACTTGCACTAGTGAAAGTATGAACCCTAGGCCTTGTTTCCTAGCATTGCAATACCATTGACGCTCACTTTTACCATTGGTTACCTTGCTGTTTTTATAATTTCAGATTACAAATACCTTTATCTATCATCCATATTGCACTTGTATCACCATCTCTTCGCCAAACTAGTGCACCTATACAATTTACCGTTGTATTGAGTGTGTTGGGGACACAAGAGACTCTTTGTTATTTGGTTGCAGGGTTGCTTGAGAGAGACCATCTTCATACTACGCCTCCTATGGATTGATAAACCTTAGGTCATCCACTTGAGGGAAATTTGCTACTGTCCTACAAACCTCTGCACTTGGAGGCCCAACAACGTCTACAAGAAGAAGGTTGTGTAGTAGACATCAAGCTCTTTTCTGGCGCCGTTGCTGGGGAGGTGAGTGCTTGAAGGTATATCTTTAGATCTTGCAATCGAGTCTTTTAGTTTATTGTTTTATCACTAGTTTAGTTTATAAAAGAAAATTAAAAATGGAATTGAGTTTGTCTCATACGTTCATCTTTTTAATATCTTTTGTGAGTATGATGGAAAGGATAATTGTGCTAAAGTTCTAGAAGAAGAAATCTATAAAATGTTTGGCACTAAATATTTGAATGATGAGCATGATTGCAATGTTGTTAGTACTAATTCTTTGAATATCCATGATGCTAATGATATGCAAAGCCACAAGCTTGGGGAAGCTATGTTTGATGAAGATGATATTTTTTGTCCCCCAAGTTTTGATGAGCAAATTTATTATGATGAAAGCATGCCTCCTATCTATGATGATTATTGTGATGACACGTATGCTTTAAAGAATAATAATAACAATGAAACTTGTCATATTGATTTCAATTTTCAATCCCATGATAATTACTTTGTTGAGTTTGCTCCCACTACTATTAATGAGAAGAATTTTGCTTGTGTGGAGAGTAATAAAATTTCTATGCTTATAGATCATGAAAAGAATGCTTTAGGTGCTGGTTATATTGTTGAATTCATTCATTATTCTACTGAAAATTATTATGAGGGAGGAATATATGCTTGTAGGAATTGCAATAATATCAAGTTTCCTCTCTATGTGCTTAAAATTTTAAAGTTATGCTTGCTTTACCTTCCTATGCAAGTTGATTCTTGTTCCCATAAATTGTTTGTTCACAAAATCCCTATGCATACAAAGTGGGTTATGCTTAAATGTTCTAGTCATATTCTTCATGATGCTCTCTTTATGTTTCAATTCTTATCTTTTATGTGAGCATCATTGAAATCATCATGCCTGGCTAGGGGCATTAAACGATAGCGCTTGTTGGGAGGCAACCCAATTTTATTTTAGTTACTTGGTTTTTGTTCCTCTTTAGTAATAAATAATTTATCTAGCCTCTGTTATGATTGTGTTTTTTTGTGTTTAATTAGTGTTTGTGCCAAGTAGAACCGTTGGGAAGACTTGGGGAAAGTCTTGTTGAACTTGCTGTAAAAAATAGAAACTTTAGCGCTCACGAGAACTGCTGTCATTTTTATTTTGAAAGTGATATTTAGTTAATTATTTTTGAATATGATTAATAGATAAATTCCTCACGCCCAGAAATTTATTTTAGAATTTTTGGGGTTCCAGATCTTGCGCTAGCTCCAGATTACTACAGAATGTTCTGTTTTTGACAGATTCTGTTTTTCGTGTGTTGTTTGCTTATTTTGATGAATCTATGAGTAGTATCGGAGGGTATGAACCATAGCGAAGTTGGAATACAGTAGATATTACACCAATATGAATTTAGAATGAGTTCATTACAGTACCTTATGATGGTGATTTTCTTTCTTATACTAACGGAGCTCACGAGTTTTCTACTTTAAGTTTTGTGTTGTGAAGTTTTCAAGTTTTGGGTAAGGATTCGATGGACTATGGAATAAGGAGTGGCAAGAGCCTAAGCTTTGGGATGCCCAAGGCACACCAAGGTAATATTCAAGGATAGCCAAGAGCCTAAGCTTGGGGATGCCCTGGAAGGCGTCCCCTCTTTCGTCTTCGTTCATCGGTAACTTTACTTGGAGCTATATTTTTATTCACCACATGATATGTGTTTTGCTTGGAGCATCAATTTATTTTGTTAGGATTTGCTTTCTGTTATTTAGAACAATGTTTTTCATCTTTTATTTCAATAAAAGTGGCATTGATAGCCTCCACTATGCCTATGTTACAAGTGTACATGTTGCTGTTTGAAAACAGAAAGTTTACCGCTGTTGCAATAATTCCCTACAAAATTCAGAATGTGATAAAATGTTGAAACCTTTTGACTATTAAGATCTGATAAATTTACTACAGTGGGAATTTTATTTCATAATTTTTAGAGCTAGGGAAGTATGGATGTTGCTGCATTCTTTATAGACTATCCTGTTTAGGCAGATTGCTGTTATGTTTGCATTGTTTGCATATGGTTGCTTCTTTAATGATTCTATTTGAGGATAGGACTATTAAATATGCATAGGCCTTTAGTATTCAATGTTTAATAATAATTTTAGTGATTTGCTACAGTAGAGTATGATAAGGTTTTGGTAATGGTTTATACTAACTTATCTCATGAGTCCTTGTTGAGTTTTGTGTGGATGAAGCTTTTGAGATTTAGGGAGACCGTGATATGAGAGGAATTAAGGAGACACAAAAGCTCAAGCTTGGGGATGCCCAAGTCATCCCAAGATAATATTTCAAGAAGTCTCAAGCGTCTAACCTTGGGGATGCCCCGGTTGGCATTCCACCTTTCTTCTTCAACAACTATCGGTTAGTTTCGGTTGATCCTAAGTTTTTGCTTCTTCACATGATGTTTGCCATTCTTAGAATGTCATTTTATTTTGCTTTGTTTGCTATTTGAATAAAATACCAAGATCTGAAATTATTAAATGTTAGAGAGTCTTCACATAGTTGCATAATTATTCGACTACTCATTGATCTTCACCTATATCTTTCAGAGTAGTTTGTTGTTGCTCTAGTGCTTTACTTATATCCTTTTAGAGCACGGTGGTAGTTTTATTTTGAAGAAATAGATGAACTCTCATGCTTCACTTATATTATTTTGAGAGTCTTTAGAATAGCATGGTAATTTGCTTAAATAATCCTAATATGCTATGCATCCAAGAATAGTAAAAACTTTCATATAGAGTATTGAATACTAAGAGAAGTTTGATGCTTGATGATTGTTTTGAGATATGGAGGTAATAATATCAAAGTCGTGCTAGTTGAGTAGTTGTGAAATTGAGAAATGCTTGTGTTGAAGTTAGCAAGTCCCGTAGCATGCACGTATGGTAAACGTTATGTAACAAATTTGAAACATGAGGTGTTATTTGATTGTCCTCCTTATGAGTGGCGGTCGGGGACGAGCGATGGTGTTTTCCTACCAATCTATCCCCCTAGGAGCATGCGTGTAGTGCCGAGGTTTTTGATGACTTGTAGATTTTTGCAATAAGTATGTGAGTTCTTTATGACTAATGTTGAGTCCATGGATTATACGCACTCTCACCCTTCCATCATTGCTAGCCTCTTCGGTACTGTGCATTGCCCTTTCTCACATTGAGAGTTGGTGCAAACTTCGCCGGTGCATCCAAACCCCGTGATATGATACGCTCTTTCACACATAAACCTCCTTATATCTTCCTCAAAACAGCCACCATACCTACCTATTATGGCATTTCCATAGCCATTCCGAGATATATTGCCATGCAACTTTCCACCATTCCGTTCATCATGACACGTTCATTATTGTCATATTGCTTTGCATGATCATGTAGTTGACATCGTATTTGTGGCAAAGCCACCATTCATAATTCTTTCATACATGTCACTCATGAATCATTGCACATCCCGGTACACCGCCGGAGGCATTCATATAGAGTCATACTTTGTTCTAGTATCGAGTTGTAATCATTGAGTTGTAAATAAATAGAAGTGTGATGATCATCATTTTCTAGAGCATTGTCCCAAGTGAGGAATAAAAAAAGGCCATAAAAAAGAGACGACCCAAAAAAAGAGAAAGGCCATAAAAAAGAGAGAAGGCCAAATAAAAAAATGAGAGAAAAAGAGAGAAGGGACAATGTTACTATCCTTTTACCACACTTGTGCTTCAAAGTAGCACCATGATCTTCATAGTAGAGAGTCTCTCATGTCATCACTTTCATATACTAGTGGGAATTTTTCATTATAGAACTTGGCTTGTATATTCCAACAATGGGCCTCCTCAAGTGCCCTAGGTCTTCGTGAGCAAGCAAGTTGGATGCACACCCACTAGTTTCTTTTGTTGAGCTTTCATACATTTATAGCTCTAGTGCATCCGTTGCATGGCAATCCCTACTCCTTGCATTAACATCAATCGGTGGGCATCTCCATAGCCCATTGATTAGCCTCATTGATGTAAGACTTTCTTCCTTTTTGTCTTCTCCACATAACCCCCTCATTATTCTATTCCACCCATAGTGCTATGTCCATGGCTCGCGCTCATGTATTGCGTGAAAGTTTATAGGTTTGAGATTACTAAAGTATGAAACAATTGCTTGGCTTATCATTGGGGGTTGTGCATGATGAGAGCATTCTTGTGTGACGAAAATGAAACATGACTAAACTATATGATTTTGTAGGGATGAACTTTCTTTGGCCATGTTATTTTGAGAAGACATAATTGCTTAGTTAGTATGCTTGAAGTATTATCATTTTTATGTCAATATGAACTTTTGTCTTGAATCTTTCGAATCTGAATATTCATGCCACAATTAAGAAGAATTACATTGAAATTATGCCAAGTAGCACTCCACATCAAAAATTCTGTTTTTATCATTACCTACTCGAGGACGAGCGGGAATTAAGCTTGGGGATGCTGATACGTCTGCAACATATCTATAATTTTTGATTTCTCCATGATATATTATCTACTGTTTTGAATGATTATGGGCTTTATTATACACTTTTATATCATTTTTGGGACTAACCTATTAACCCAGAGCCCAGTGCCAGTTTCTGTTTTTACCCTGTTTTAGGGTTTTGAAGAAAAGGAAAATCAAACGGAGTCCAATTGACCTGAAACTTCACGGAACTCATTTTTGGAAGGAAAGAAGCCTAGAAGACTTGGAGTGCACGTCGGGGGCTCTACGAGGAGGTCATGAGGCAGGGGGCGCGCCCACACCCCTGGGCGCCCCCTCCACCCTTGTGAGCCCCTCGTGGCCCCCCTGACGTACTTCTTCCACCTATATATCTCCATATACCCTAAAAACATCCGTGAGCACAATAGATCGGGAGTTCCGCCGCCAGAAGCCTCCGTAGCCACCGAAAGCCAATCTAGACCCGTTCCGGCACCCTGCCGGAGGGGGAAATCCTTCTCTGGTGGCCATCTTCATCATCCCGGTGCTCTCCATGACAAGGAGGGAGTAGTTCTCCCTCAGGGCTGAGGGTATGTACCAGTAGCTATGTGTTTGATCTCTCTCTCTCTCTCTCTCGTGTTCTTAAGGTGATACGATCTTGATGTATCGCGAGCTTTGCTATTATATTTGGATCCTATGATGTTTTCTTCCCCCTCTACTCTCTTGTAATGAATTGAGTTTCCCCTTTAAAGTAATCTTATCGGATTGAGTCTTTATAGATTTGAGAACACTTGATGTATGTCTTGCCGTGCGTATCTGTGGTGACATTGGGATACCACGTGACTCACTTGATGTATGTTTTGGTGACCAACTTGCGGGTTCCACCCATAAACCTATGCATAGGGGTTGGCACACGTTTTTGTCGTGATTCTCCGGTAGAAACTTTGGGGCACTCCTTGAGGTCCTTTGTGTTGGTTGAATAGATGAATCTGAGATTGTGTGACGCATATCGTATAATCATACCCACAGATACTTGAGGTGACATTGGAGTATCTAGGTGACATTAGGGTTTTGGTTGATTTATGTCTTAAGGTGTTATTCTAGTACGAACTCTAGGGCTGTTTGTGACACTTAGAGGAATAGCCCAACGGATTGATTGGAAAGAGTAACTTTGAGGTGGTTTCGCACCCTACCATAATCTCTTCGTTCGTTCTCCGCTATTAGTGACTTTGGAGTGACTCTTTGTTGCATATTGAGGGATAGTTATGTGATCCAATTATGTTATTATTGTTGAGAGGACTTGCACTAGTGAAAGTATGAACCCTAGGCCTTGTTTCCTAGCATTGCAATACCGTTTACGCTCACTTTTACCATTAGTTACCTTGCTGTTTTTATAATTTCAGATTACAAATACCTTTGTCTACCATCCATATTGCACTTGTATCACCATCTCTTCGCTGAACTAGTGCACCTATACAATTTACCGTTGTATTGGGTGTGTTGGGGACACAAGAGACTCTTTGTTATTTGGTTGCAGGGTTGCTTGAGAGAGACCATGTTCATCCTACGCCTCCTACAGATTGATAAACCTTAGGTCATCCACTTGAGGGAAATTTCCTACTGTCCTACAAACCTCTGCACTTGGAGGCCCAACAACGTCTACAAGAAGAAGGTTGTGTAGTAGACATCAGCCGGCAACCCCGTCCCCTCTAGTTTGTCCTCCGTCATAGTTTTCGTAGTGCTTAGGCGAAGCCCTGCGGAGATGGTTCTTCACCAACACCGTCACCACGCTGTCGTGCTGCCGGAACTCATCTACTACTTCGCCCCTCTTGCTGGATCGAGAAGGCGAGGACGTCACCGAGCCAAACGTGTGCAGAACTCGGAGGTGTCGTGCTTTTAGTACTTGGATTGGTCGGATCGTGAATACGTTCGACTACATCAACCGCATTGATATAACGCTTCCGCAAACGGTCTACGAGGGTACGTAGACAACACTCTCCCCTCTCGTTGCTATGCATCACCATGATCTTGCGTGTGCATAGGATTTTTTTTGAAATTACTACGTTCCCCAACACTTGACCCATTCCGTTAGCTTAGCACTTGATCGTTTTAGTTTACTGCTATTGCTTTCTTCATGACTTATACATGTTCCTATGACTATGAGATTATGCAACTCCTGATTACCGGAGGAACACTTTGTGACCAAACGTCACAACGTAACTAGGTGATTATAAAGGTGCTCTACAGGTGTCTCCGATGGTACTTGTGTGAGTTGGCATAGATCGAGATTAGGATTTGTCACTGCGATTGTCGGAGAGGTATCTCTGGGCCCTCTCGGTAATGCACATCACTATAAGCCTTGCAAGCAATGCAACTAATGAGTTAGTTGCGGGATGATGCATTACGGAACGAGTAAAGAGACTTGCCGGTAACGAGATTGAGCTAGGTATTGAGATACCGACGATCGAATCTCGGGCAAGTAACATATCGATGACAAAGGGAACAACGTATGTTGTTATGCAGTTTGACCGATAAAGATCTTCGTAGAATATGTAGGAACCAATATGAGAAGCCAGGTTCCGCTATTGGTTATTGACCGGAGATGAGTCTCGGTCATGTCTACATAGTTCTTGAACCCGTAGGGTCTGCACGCTTAACATTCGGTGACGATCGGTATTATGAGTTTATGTGTTTTGATGTACCGAAGATAGTTCGGAGTCCTGGATGAGATCCGGGACATGACGAGGAGTCTCGAAATGGTTGAGACATAAAGATCGATATATTGGACGACTATATTCGGACATCGGAAAGGTTCCGAATGATTCGGGTATTTTTTGGAGTACCGGAGAGTTACGGGAATTCGCCGGGGAGTATATGGGCCTTATTGGGCTTTAGGGGAAAGAGAGAGGGGAGGGTGCATGCCCCCCAAGGCCTAGTCTGAATTGGACTAGGGGGATGGGCGGCACCCACTCCTTCCTTCTCTAATCTTTTCCCTTTCCTTCTCTCCTACTCCTACTACATGGAAGGGGGGAATCCTACTCCCGGTGGGAGTAGGACTCCCCAGGGCGCGCCATAGTAGAGGGCCGGCCCTCCCCCTCCTCCACTCCTTTATATACGGGGGAGGAGGGCACCCCATGGACACACAAGTTGATTGTTCCAAGCCGTGTGCGGTGCCCCCCTCCACCATAATCCACCCCGATCATATCGTAGTGGTGCTTAGGTGAAGCCCTGCATCGGTAGCAACATCATCACCGTCATCACACCGTCGTGCTGACGGAACTCTCCCGTGAAGCTCTGCTGGATCGGAGTTCGTGGGACGTCATCAAGCTGAATGTGTGCTAAACTCGGAGGTGACATGCGTTCGGTACTTGGATCGGTTGGATCGTGAAGACGTTTGACTACATCAACCACGTTCTCATAATGCTTCCGCTTATGGTATACGAGGGTACATGGACGATACTCTTCCCTCTCGTTGATATGCATCACCATGATCTTGCATGTGCGTAGCAAATTTTTGAAATTATTGCGTTCCCCAACACGGGTCACATGCCATCGTTCGAGGTGTTGGTACGGTCGATCTGAAGTTTACTTCTGGGAAGCCCATGCGTCTGAAGAACGTTCATCATGTGTCGTCCATCAATAAAAATCTCGTTAGCGGTTCCCGTTTATGTTGAGATGGTTTTAAGTTGGTTTTTGAGTCCAATAAAGTTGTAATTTCTAAGTATGGACAATTTGTTGGAAAAGGCTATGAGAGCGGAGGCTTGTTCCGCCTGTCTTTGTCAGATATTTGCACAAAAGTTATTAATAATGTCTGCCACAATAATGAGTCTGATATTTAGCATTCACGACTTTGTCACATTAACTTTGGTTGCATGACGCGGCTAGCCAATATGAATTTAATTCTGAAAATCTCTATTGTCAAAGGCTCTAAGTGCCAACTATGTGCGCAAGCTAAGAACCTCGCAAGTCCCATAAGACTGCAAAGGCAAGAGACTTGGCGCCACTAGAGCTTATACATTCTGATCTTTGTGAGATGAATGGCGTATTGACAAAAGGTGGAAAGAGATACTTCATGATGTTGATTGATGACTTCACTAGATATTGTTATGTGTATCTTCTGGAATCAGAAGATGAGGCTTTAACTTTCTTCAAAAACTATAAAGTTGAGGCAGAGAACCAACTTGATCGAAAAATTAAACGGCTTAGGTCCGATCGTGGTGGAGAGTATTTTTCCAATGAATTTGATCTGTTTTATGCGGAAAATGCTATAATCCATGAGAGGACGCATCCCTACTCACTTCAGTCAAATGGGGTAGCCGAAAGAAAGAACCGAACTCTAACTGATATGGTTAACACCATGTTAGACACATCGGGTCTCTCCAAGGAATGGTGGGGGGGCGCTAATGACTGCGTGTCATGTCCTAAACCGAGTTCCCACAAAGCATAAGACCATGACTCCATTTGAGGAATGGGAAAGGAAAAGGTTGAAACTCTCTTACCTACGTACTTGGGGTTGTTTGGCGAAAGTCAATGTACCAATTCCCAAGAAGCGCTGCTTTTCATAGCATTGGTTATAGATTTTTGATAATAAAATCTGAGGTATCCGACATGCATGTTGGTACGATTATGGAGTCGAATGGTGCAACTTTCTTTGAGGGCATATTTCCTATGAAGGATATGTCGAGTTCATCAAATCTAGAGATACCTACTCTATCTAGTGACGAATTCGCTGTAATTCCTGAACCCACCATTGCGATGGAACACGTTGAGAATCCTGTTGAGGGTGACAATGGAACTCCTGTGAGGGGTAAGAGACAGAGGACTGAAAAGTCCTTTCGTGATGATTTCATTGTGTACCTCGTGGGTGACACACCCAGGACTATTTCAGAAGCCTATGCATATCCCGGTGCTGACTACTAGAAGGAAGTTGTTCGTAGCGAGATGGATTCCATCTTAGCTAACGGAACCTGGGAGATCATTGACCGTCCTTATGGGTGCAAACCTGTAGGATGTAAGTGGGTGTTCAAGAAGAAGCTTAGACCTGATGGTACGATTGAAAAGTACAAGGCACGGCTTGTGGCTAAGGGTTATACCCAGAAAAAAGGTGAAGACTTCTTTGATAATTATTCACCCGTGGCTAGACTGACCACAATTCGGGTGCTACTATCATTGGCTGCCTCACATGGTCTTCTCGTTCATCAAATGGACGTTAAGACGGCTTCCCTCAATGGAGAGTTGAAGGAGGAAATTTACATGGATCAGCCAGATGGTTTTGTAGTACCTGGTCAGGAAGGAAAGGTGTGCAAGTTGTTAAAGTCTTTGTATGGCCTTAAACAAGCTCCTAAGGGGTGGCATGAGAAGTTCGAAAGAACATTAACTGCTGCCGGCTTTGTAGTAAATGATGGTGACAAGTGTGTGTACTATAGCCATGGTGGGGGCGAAGGAGTTATTCTTTGTCTGTATGTCGACGACATGCTGATCTTTGGAGCCAAACTTGATTTAATCAAGGAGGTTAAGGATTTATTATCTCGTTGCTTTGAGATGAAGGATCTAGGAGTAGCTGATGTTATCTTAAACATCAAGTTGTTGAGAGATGAGAATCGTGGGATCACACTACTTCAGTCTCATTATGTGGAAAAGATCTTGAGTCGTTTTGGGTATAGTGACTGCACGCCTTCTCCAACTCCATATGATGCTGGTGTGTTGCTTCGAAAGAATTGACGGATTGCTAGAGATCAACTGAGGTATTCTCAGATTATTGGCTCGCTTATGTATTTGGCAAGTGCCACGAGGCCTGACATCTCTTTTGCTGTGAGCAAGCTGAGTCGGTTTGTGTCAAAACCGGGAGATGATCATTGGCATGCGCTTTAGAGAGTTATGCGCTACTTGAAAGGCACTACGATCTATGAGATTCACTACACCAGGTATCCAAGGGTACTAGAGGGTTATAGTGACTCAAACTGGATATCTGATGCTGATGAGATTAAGGCCACAAGTGGTCATGTTTTTACACTTGGTGGTGGCGCTGTTTCCTGGAAGTCTTGCAAGCAGACCATCTTAACGAGGTCAACTATGAAAGCAGAACTCACAGCATTAGACACTGCCACTGTTGAAGCGGAGTGGCTTCGTGAGCTCTTGATGGACTTACCTATGGTTGAAAAAACAATACCCCCTATCCTGATGAACTATGATAATCAAACTGTGATCGTCAATATAAACAGTTCTAAGGACAATATGAAGTCCTCAGGGCATGTGAAGAGAAGACTAAAATCTGTCAGAAAATTGAGGAACTCCAGAGTTATTACGTTGGATTATATCCAAACATCGAAAAACTTGGCAGATCCCTTAACAAAGGGTTTATCACGTAATGTGATAGATAATGCATCGACTGAGATGGGTTTGAGACCCACCGCATGAGTTGTCCATAGTGGTAACCCACCCTATGCATGTGATCAGAGATCCCGTGAAGTAGAAGTAGGAGACAAGCTGTTGGTCAGCTGGGAGGAGAGTATCCCTATAATAATTATCCCACTCCGTGAAGATGCAATACTCTCCTGATCTGCATGGCAGGTTGATACTTATCTTACCGTGTTCCAAGTGGCTTATTCGGGTAAGCAGATATGTTGTCCTGCAGAGCATCTCCTGACGAACACACCTATATGAATTTGACTGTTAAACGTTGCAATCTGTGAGAATTGGGTATTCTCTAATAAATTCATGAAATGCCCTGGAGTATGACGTATGCACTCCACCCGCGGGGAAGCCTTGCGGTAGCCCAATATCGGTGAAGAATTTGTGTGAAACTAGTCTTGCAGAAAACTTGTAGTTCAAGGCATAGTCCACTATTCAAGTTGTGATCTAGTGTAGCACAAATCTCCGAGTGGAAGTTCAACTTTACAGTCTCCACTAAGAACCGGTATATAAACAGTGTTTTGGAACTAAATGGTGAGATGTGCCAATGAGCCTTTGTGGGGGATTGTTGGAATTTTGCTAGTAGGCCTTTGGCCCAAAGTCCAACTAAAATTCTGAAATTCTCTTGGCCCATTCATGCACACATGTGAGTGGAGTGAGTGAGGCTAAAGTTTAGTCCCACCACGGAAGTTGAGTGAGAGTTGCACCTCTTTATAAGGTGAGCTCTTCTACCACTTGTATGAGCATGAGAAGAGGAGACCTACATGCGCGCTCATCCTCCTCGCTCGCCTCGCCACGTCACGCCTCGTCACGATGTGACGCGACGCGTGTTGCGGGATTGAGCCGAGCCGAGGACAGAGCTATGCACGTTGTCTATATTTTTGCTGCTCGGAAAAATTAATGAGTCATTAATTAATAATTAACGGACGCGTTAATTACTGAACCGTTTCCGATTCTTTTGGATCGCGACTCGGACGTGGGGTTTACTCCCACGACCTACTCGCCCTGCACTATATAGTTAGGCAGACGTCTACCCTAGACGTTGCCGCTTCGTATGGTTTCGCATCACTGTTCCAGATCATTGCGCCGCCAAGCAAGTCTTCTCCATCCCTCCTTTCGGCGTGCACCGAGAGAAGGGACAACAGGCCTCTGGAACCCCGCCTCTCATGATCCTGTACGGGAGAGGGGCGATCAGGTTTTTGGGGAGCGCACTCGTGCGACTGCTGGCAGCGACGACTTCGCCAACGATGATTTCTTCCCCGACCTCGACAACCTCATCCTCGATGACATGGCGACAACATCAACGCGGGCGGTGCTGCTCCCGCTGCACCGTATGTGATTCTATCCTTCCTGTTTGAGATCGTGGTATAATTCATGTTTCTTTGAGATCGTGGTAGAATTCATGTTTCTAGTATGTGCCCTAGATGTGATCTGTTCATCTACTATGCTAGTTCGCATGATTAGTTTAATCTTTGTTATTGTAGTCATGATTTATCTTCTCTTTATTCGTATTAAATCTCGTAGTAATTTGCTCATATTTCCAACACCGCCTGCCCACTACTCTCGGGTCTGGACTCTGGTTGGGTGTCGCTCGCCGCTCATTGCGCCTGCTGCTCTTGATGTTTGGCTCGGCGGGTTCGTCGTGTATCTGCGGCACACGCGTGCCCCGTGGCGTACTGCGCATGGTTGGAGCCCCGCAGCGTGGCACAATTACGGTACACCGCTACGGTGAAGTACCAGTACCTGTTGTGTCCGGTCCCAGGATAGTGTAATGGTTCTCATATATACGCCTATACATTCATCTCTATGAACGCACACACGTACTCTCTATCCCTATGAGCATCTTCGAGAGACTGAGCCGGCATATCACCTTAGGGCGTGTTTGGTTCACTGGCTCGCACCTGGCTCGCATGAGGCATGCAAAATCCGGCCCGTTTGGTTTTCTGTATGGCCTCCTCGGCCTGGCCCGGCTGATGCAAAAGGACCCCTCTCAGCCAGGCTGAGAAGAATGCAGAGGAATCGGGCATTTCCCCGATGCAGCCCCTGCTTGCACCCACACCTCCCACTTAAAACGAAACGTTACATAAGTTTGGTCTTGATATCTTTCAGATTCACTTCTAAACCGCAACCTCCTCGATCTCTTGTTCCTCTTCTCAATCACGCATCAGATTAGATCGAGCTCACCAGCCAATTGTCGCCGCCTCCGTCAAGAGACCCTCTTGCACAGCCGCCTCCGTCGAGAGCTCCCTCTTGCGCCGCCACTGCCGTCAAGAGCGCCGCCTCAACCTCGCCATCGGTCCAAGCTCCATCCTCCGTTGTGACCCCGCCCGCCGGCGCCCAGATGGTGAAAACGCATCCGATGTGTGTGCTTCGTATGAGCTACGTCAAAGGGGAGTCGCGGCGGCGTCATGGGAAGGTTGGCAATAGCAGTGCCCTGCATGGGAGATGCCTTGGTGCTTGTTTGGTCTGACAGAATTCCGTCACCGTCGTGCTTTGGGGAAGAACCTGTGGATATCTCATACAACATGCCAAACAACATCTCACATTAGCCTGCCCCACCCCATGCACACAACCAAACATACATCTCAACTCATTTTTGCATCGTCTTAGACAGGCTAGACTCAACCAGGATGGTGAGTACGATGCAGCCTGAGGCTATGCAAGGAACCAAACACGCCATTAAGATTTTACAAAGTCAACATAGGCACCTCGTAGTCAATGAAAACGTCTCTTCTCACTGAACGTGAGTTGCCGAAAATCCTGAAATAAATTCAGAACAAATGCGAGCGCCGGGACCTGAACCATGGTGGGCTGAGGATACACTGTCGTCCTAACCATCCAACCACGGATTGGTTCGCTAGTGCAATGTTATTGTCATGTTTGTTGCCCACATCCACTTCAAACAACCTAGTGGTTTTAGTATGTTTGGTTGCTTGATACGTCTCCAACATATCTATAATTTTTTATTATTTCATGCTATTATATTATCAGTTTTGGATGTTTTACAATCATTTTATAGCAACTTTATATCATTTTTTGGAACTAACCTATTGACATAGTGCCCAGTGCCATTTGTTGTTTTTTGTTTATTTTTTACATCGCAGAAAATCAATACCAAATAGAGTCCAAACGCAGCGAAACTTTTTGGAGAATTTTTCTGGACCAGAAGACGCCTGTTGGGCCCAAGAAGTACTAGAGGGGAGCTCCGAGGGGAGCACAACCCATCAGGGCGCGTCGGCTCGTCCTGGTGGGTTGTGCCCACCTCTGTGGCCTCCTGTGCCGCCTCTTCGCCCTATAAATCCCCAAATATTCCAGAAACCCTAGGGGAGTCGACGAAACACAATTCCAGCCGCCGCAAGTTCTAGAACCACGAGATTCAATCTAGACACCGTCACGGAGGGGTTCATCATCCTCATTGGTGCCTCTCCGATGATGCGTGAGTAGTTTATCATAGACCTATGGGTCCGTAGGTAGTAGCTAGATGGCTTTCTCTCTTTCTTTTGATTCTCAATACAATGGTCTCTTGGGGATCTATTTGTTGTAACTCTTTTTTATGCTGTGTTTGTTGGGATCCGATGAACTTTGAGTTTATGATCAGATCTATATATCCATGAAAGTATTTGAGTTTTGATGTCTTATATTCATGATTATTTATAGCCTTGTATTTTTTCGAATCTTTGATTTAGTTAGAACATCTCCAACAGGTGCACACAAATTTGGCGCCCTAAAATAGTTTTAGCGTGTCAGTGTAGCACTTTTAGTGCGCTGGACCCAATATTACTTTAGCAAATGCCCAAAAACACATGCCGAAAAGAACGTGCGGTGTAAATTGTGAAGCGCGCGCAATCCGGCGCCTCAAATTTGCAGCTTTTGATAGCGGTTTTCAGCGCTCGCCCAACTCTTTTTTGTGCACGCACTGTTTTATAGCTTCTGCTGGAGCTGTCCGACGCCCAAAAAACATGGATTTTAGCGCGCGGCCTAGTTTTTGGGCATCTGTTGAAGATGCTCTTAGGCCAACTAGATCAATTTTTCATGCCATGGGAAGATGTGCTTTTGTGATGGGTTTGATCGTGCGGTGTTCTTTCACAGTGACAGAAGGGGCAGCAAGACACGCATGTGTCATTGCTATTAAGGGTAACAAGATGGGGTCTATTCCTACGGCTTCGGGGTCTAATCTTTATCATATATGCCTTCGAGATCTATTTTTATTTGCTTTTATTTTCAGATCTATTATTTCAAGAACCCAAAAATACTTTGTTGCACTTTTTATTTACATTTTTTATTTCACGTTTATTCGAGATCTATTTATCCAATCTATCACAAATGTATCCCATCAACTTGACAATTTCCTACGCCGTTACCCATAAGAGGGATTAACAACCCCTCATAAGTGTCGGGTTGCAAGTATTTGTTCTTTGTGTGCAGGTACCGTTTACATAGTGTTGCTTGATTCTCCTACTGGATTGATACCTTGGTTTCATAACTGAGGGAAATACCTACCGTAGATATGCTACACCATCTCTTCCTCTTCGGGGAAATACATACGTAGTTCAAGCGACATCATTGCTCACGCAAGACACTAACCGTATATGCACGATACTCAAAGCACGTCATATCCCGGCTCACAAGGAACATTCAGATCAGCAGAACAAATGCAAGCGAGGACTGGCGTACGCGGGAGCGGAAATGGAGATGGCGGACAACGAATATTTGCAGGCGTGGTATGGCACGAAATCTGTAATCTCACCCCCCCCCCCACTTGTCTCATCCTTCTTTTTCTCGCTCGGGCGTGGTAGGGGGTTCTTCACACTGGCAACAACGTCGACTCGGTTTGCAATGCCGGTTGCAGCGCGGACCAAGATCTTCTGGATGGGATGTGCTCCTCCCATTCATCGTCGTCTCCATCTTGTCAGTCTCGTCTCTCGCACCGGCAGGTCATCGCTGTCATCTCCCACATTGTTAAGCGGCATACAACCATCCTTAATCCAGCAATTGTTAGGTCGTTAGGCAAGACGTACGATTAGTTTCGCCATTACTCACCGAAACATTGTTTTCACTAGGACAAATGGATAAAGCTTATGATTCAGATAACAAAACTCATAGTAGTTCTATGGTCTTGCTCTTGTTGGTCCAAAATAAAGCAGTTCGTCTAATTCCAAGCATGTGGTCAGATATGCTCCAATCGTTTGCTCGAGATAGAGAGAGTATGGTGAATTTGAACTATATCATAACCGTAACAATGAGGAGGGTGTGCACCCATTTCGGCCAGACCTTGCGTCGGCTAGGAGGTCCCCTGTTATTTTCATTACATTTTTCCTTTTTGTTACTTCTTTCCTTATTTATAATAATTTGGGTATAAAAAAGTTTCAAATTTCAGGAAAATTGAAAAAATTGAATAAAATGTTCACAAAAACATGTTCCAAATTTTCAAAAAATGTTCATGATTTTGAAAAATGTAGCTTATTTAAAAATGGTAATGAATTTGGAAAATGTTCGGGATTTCATAAACATGTTCTTGAATTTTGAAAAATATTCATCAATTTAAAATGTATGGGATTTCATAAAAATATTCACGAAAAATGTTTACAAATTTCAAATATTGTTGTGATTTTGAAAAAAAAATGTTGATGAATTTTGAAAACGTCCAGGATTTCATAAAAATATTCTTGACTTTTTTTAAAATGTTCAAAAAATTTTAAAGAAATGCTCGGGAATTTCAAGCATTGTTCCAAAATTTCAAAAATGTTCACCAATTAAAAAAATCATTGATTCAAAAAATGATTATGAATTCGGAAATTATTCATGAATTTGAAAAATGTCTGTAAAAAAATAAAATTATTCATGAATTTCAGAAGTTGTTCCCAAATTTTAAAATATGTTTGTCGATTCAAATGATGTTTGCTGATTATAAAATTGTTCATAATTCAGAAAATGCTCATGCACTAAAAAATGATCATCAAAAAAATATTGTTCATGAATTTCAAATTCCCATATTTCGCAGAAAGTTCATGGATTCACAATTTTTAAAACTTTTCATGAATTTCTAATAAAATGTTCACAAATTCAAAAACTCGACGATTTTAAAATATCTTCGTGAATCTGAAAACTTCTCGCGATTTCAAAAGATATTTATGATTTAAAGAAACAGTTATTTGAAAAATGTTCGTGATTTGGGAAAAAAATCACGAATTTGAAAGATGTTCAACAAAATGAAAAATAAAAGTAAATAAATAATATGTAAAATAAAATTAAATAAGTTAAATTTAAATTGTAAAAGAAAGTAAAAAGAAAAGATAAAAGAAAAAAATCTGGGACTATGGGCCTGCCCATACAGAGGATATGCGCCGAATACTGGCCGTGTCGTGTGGTTGGAGCCGGGCCGCTGCGTTGCAGATCTGGCACAACCAAACAAACCGATTCCGGGTCGCGCGGCAGCGATCTTGTGGGCCGTGGCCGAATCCCGCTCCCGAGCCGACATCGTGACGGGTTCGGACGTGTCAGCTTTGAAATACAGAGAGGCGCTCGCAGGTCTCAGCCGTACCTATCTCCGCTCACCACGTCTTCACGACCGCTCACAGCTTGAGTCGACGCGCGAGCATCTCCAACAGCTCGTCTAAATGATCGTCTAAAGCCCATATACACGACGAAGGCCCGAAATCGGCCTCCCAGCAGCTCGTGCATCGCGTCGTCTATCCATCCACATTGTCCAAATTCACCTCCACATTGTCTACGCATGGACATCGTCGAGACGTCGTGGGTAGAGGAATCGCTCCATCCCAGAGCGTTTGGCGCCACCATCCGGAGTCGTTGGAGCCGCGCCTGCAACGTCACGTGGTCGCCGTTGCCCCCTCGAGGTACGGTTCCTTTCTTCCTCGAGAGATGGAGAGGGAGGGTTGGGGGATGTCGCGACCGCTCGCATCCGTGCTGGATCCGATGGCCGGTGGCCGGCGACCGACGCGCACACCCGTGTAGGATCCGATGAAGCAGGTGGAGGCGAAGGTGGGGCACCGGAGCCAGGACGGGGTGGAGATGGATCCAGCGGTTGCGGCCGCGCTCGAGGGCCACCTCCGCGCCTCTTTGTTGAGGTAGCCGCGCAGGGTATGCAGCAGTTGTTTAACTGAATATGTTCAGTGCAGGTTAACTGAATATGTGGCAGTGCATTAGCCATGCAGTTTAACTGAATATGTTGAAGAAACGTCTGCATTTGTGAAAGTAAAATCTACCAAGGGGAAGAAATGGTCTAGTCAAGAGGACGATTTGTTGGTGGCAACATGGGTGCACACTAGTCTGGATACTTTAATAGGAACGGATCAATCATCAAATTCTTTTTGGGATAGGATTTATGATTACTACAGCACACGCAAGACTGAACGTGTTTCAATTACATGCATTGAAATGGTAGTTGAATTGGTAGTAGGAAAATAATATTAAAATATAGGAGAGAATATAGATGTTCTATATATAAACATTCTGCTGCAAAACTCAATATGTATATCAAAGAATCTTTATAGACCATCGTTTATATGGATATATAGATATCCAAATTTACACGTGCTGTTGGAGATGCTCTTTAAGAGCCAGTCACGGCGGCGGCCATGGAGATCGAGGTCTCGGCGGACGACGTCCTGTCCGGCTGGCTGCGCTACCTGTCGGCCCGCCGCGCGGCGCCGCCGGCGAAGCGCGCGGCCATCTACGAGCGGGCGCTGCGGGCCCTCCCCGGGTCCTACAAGCTCTGGCACGCCTACCTCACGGAGCTCGGCGACGCCGCGCGCGCGCTGCCCGTCACCCACGCCGCCCACGCCGGCCTCGACGCCGCCTTCGAGCGCGCGCTCGCCGCCGGCATGTCCCGGATGCCGCGCGTCTGGCACATGTACGCCTCCTCGCTCCTCCACCAGCGCCTCCTCACCCGCGCCCGCCGCGTGCTCGACCGCGCCCTGCGGTCGCTGCCCGTCACGCAGCACCACCGCGTGTGGCCGCTCCACCTCCGCCTCGCCTCCCTGCCCGACTGCCCAGCCCCGACCGCCCTCCGCGTGCATGGCCGCCACCTCCAGTTCAACCCCGACCACGCCGAGCAGTTCATCGCCTTCCTCGTCTCTGCCGGCAGATGGCGGGACGCCGCCCACCACCTCGCGGCGGCCATCGACGACGAAGGCTTCGTGTTCGTCAAGGGCACAACGAAGCGCCAGCTCCTGCTTGACCTGTGTGGCCTGCTCGCCCAGCACCCGGAGGACGTCGCCGGTATGCCGGTGGACGCAATCCTCCGCGGCAGCTTCCGCAAGTTCCCCGAGGAGGCCGGCGTGCTGTGGACATGTCTGGCCAGCCACTACGCGCGGAGAGGCCTCCATGGCAAGGCGAGGGACATGTTCGAGGAGGCCACAACCACCGCGACCACCGTCAAGGACTTCCGGATGGTGTTCGACGCTTACTTGCACTTCGAGCACGCCATGGCCGCCGCGGAGCTCGAGCTCGGGCAAGCGGACACCGTCGACATCCAGGACTGCTGGCTCGCGGACCGGGAAAGCACAGACTTGGCGATGGCGAGGCTGGAGCGGCTGCTCGAACGCCGGCCGGAGCTGCTCAACAGCGTGCTGCTGACGCAGAACCCGCACGACGTCCAGGCGTGGCACGAGCGGGCCAAGATCTTCCACAAGGATCCCGCGAGGCACGCCGCGACCTACGTGGAGGCCGTCAAGGCCGTGGATCCGGCGAAGGCGACGGGGAAGCCGCCGCACACGCTCTGGCTGGCGCTGGCCAGCATGTACGAGGACCGTGGCACCGTCGACTGCGCCCGAGACGTGCTCCACAGAGCCACGCAGGCGAACTTCACGGCGGCGGAGCACCTCGCCGCGGTTTACTGCGAGTGGGCCCACATGGAGCTGAGGCACCAGGATCCCGACCGGGCCATCGACCTCATCCGGCGAGCGACCACGCCACCGTCGACCGAGGCCATGACTCGCGCCGCTGCTGCCGGCGGCGAGGACGTTCGGGCGAAACTGCACCGGTGTCTCAAGCTGTGGCTCGTGTACCTGGACCTGATGACAACGCACGGGTCGCTCGAGTCCACCTGCGCCGTCTACGACAAGATGCACGACCTCGGCGTCGTCACGCCATTGCTGGTCCTCGACCACGCGACCCTCCTCGAGCAGCACGGGCGGTTCGAGGACGCGTTCCGTGTGTACGAGCGGGGCGTCAGGTCCTTCAAGCACCCGCACGCCGACGCCATATGGGAGGCGTACCTGACCAAGTCCGTCCAGCGGCACGGGAGGAGCAGGCCGGAGAGGGTGCGGGACCTGTTCCAGGCGGCCGCCCTGCAGGCGCCGCCGGAGAGGAAGAAGGCCGTGTACCTCAGATACGCGAGGTTCGAGGAGGACTTCGGCCTCGCGAGCCGCGCCATGAAGGTGTACGAGGAGGCCGCGGGCGCCGTCCCCGCCGGCGACAGGCTCGGGGTCTACGGGGTGTACGTCGCGCGGGCTACCGAGCTCTACGGCCTTCTGAAGGCGAGGGACGTGTACGGCCAGGCGATCGTCGGCGGCGGGCTGCCCGACGAGGGCGCGAGGGCGATGTGCGTCGGGTTCGCCGACATCGAGATCGGGCTCGGGGAAGTTGCGCGCGCTCGGGCGCTGTACGCCTACGCGGCGGCCTTCACGGATCCCGGGGTTTGCCATGATTTTTGGAAGCGGTGGAACGACTTTGAGGTGCGGCACGGCGACGAGGGTACGTTCAGGGAGATGCTCCGCGCGAAGAGGACCATGGCGGCCGTTGCCAGAGATGGAGCCGGGGCGCGGTGTGCGACCGGCACCGGCGGCGGCATGGTGGAGCAGGGGCTGCGCCGTTGCGCGGGACAACGACTCGACGGTGCTCGGCAATCCAAGCGGATACGCCTAGTGTAGTTCTTTCATTTTTTTTTCTCCTCGTATCTTGACACGTTAGTTGTTTTCTCCGGTTCGAGTATTGTGCTATCTCCAGATCGTTGATGTATGTACTCACATTCTTGAGCACTTTTTTTTTGGTGAAATGTATACAACGTTAGTAATCTACTCTTTCTCGAGAATGTTCACTAATCTTCAAAATTCGCATGGATCGGACCATTTCCGGTTGGGGGGAGGAGGGGTGGGATCGACATCGCTGGTGGAGGGGAGTTCGAGGGTGGATCGCCGTCGCTAAAGAAGTGAGATGGGTGTGTGAGCACTCCGTGTGACGGTTTAGCGTCGCTCCCAAGGGATCTTCATTTTCATCGAAGTCGTTGACCGTCTCGCACCCAAGGGTTGCAAGGGCGTTAGTGGCCGAACAGGTTTGGTGTTGAGGTTGGTGTCTCCGTTAGTTCGTCTTGTTTTCCATTCATCGCACCTGCCGCACGGCGACCTTCGTTGTGTTTCTCTGGAGTTGTAGTTGGTATGTCACGGTGGCCTGCCCGAGGGCCTCCATTGTTCATATGGTGGGGTTGATTCCCAGTAAGGGTGTGTTGAGCACCCGCAATGCCTTGTCTACGATCTTTGATGATAGCTGGTGTCATCGTTGTTCCGGCGAGGCTCGAGGTGCCAGCCCCAAGAGTCATGAACCCCGGGGGTCTGGTACCAAGGATGGTGAAGCCGATGGGGTTTTCGCCCAATTGGTGTGGAAGACGTGGTGCTGATGGAGCGATACTTATTGGCTCGGAGGTGGGGAGCCATGGACGGTGGAATCACGTGAGCTGTCGCGGATCCGTTGGTGTTGCTGACGATTGGAGCCATGATTGGTGCTGAAGATCTATTGCCCGTTGAGCTGCTTGGTGTCGTCATGAGAACCTGCTCCAGGAGATGGCATGTAGGGGTTCATCGCCATCCATGGTAAGGGTCGGTTTTAGGCTTGTATCGATCTCCTCGCCTTCCTCCGTCTCCTAGATGAAGATGATGCTAACCACGGTATCCTCGCCGCCATTTGTTTCCGGAAGTGGGTTGAGGGTAGCAAAGCTCAGATACGACACTAGGGCGGGCCGATGGGTTGTTGTACGGTCGACGCAATGTTCCGAACTCGAGGCCAAAATACGGACTTCAACCGCGAGGTTTGTCGATGCGAGGTCGTCGTCCTCTAAGATAGAGGCCGGTGGTATTGGTGACAATGGCTCCGATGGGACCACGCCTACGGCTCGATAGGGTGGTGGAACGCGGAGTCGGAGATCGCCATAGCGGCCGATGACGAACGTGAGCGACCAGAAGAAGATGGTGGGGTCAGAGAAGCACGGTGGGTTGATGTCAAACCAGCATGCCCCAGTCACAACAAAGGTGAGGGAGCCGAAGGTCAAGCTCTCTGTTGGCGCGAGGTCGCCAAACGTGATGGACAACTGTAAGTGCATCTAGTGCCCCTTAGTGATTTTGGTGTATTGAAGACTTATAGGTTAAGGGACTAATGCGTTTGTGAGTGTACACATGTCTATAAGCCTATGAGGAGTTTGATATTTACAGAGAAAGTCGACCCCTAAAAATGAAGTTCTTTGACTGAAGACTTTGAATCACTGAAGACTTTCTGAAGACTTTGAAAGTGAAGAAATTGGTCTGACCTTGAAAACTTGGTATTCGTTCGAGGAACATGAAGCGTGAAGACTTTTTGTTTTCGTAGTTTCATTTTCTCTTTCTTGAGTCATAGGAAACACTGTACTGTTCAAGGGGGTCGAGGAAATACTAAGAAAAAATTTCCATGTGATGCTCAACTCAAAATCCTACACCTACCAATCCCTTCGAGTGAAACCATTGGAAATCTCATACAGTTCAGTCAATTTCTTCAGTGAAAAAGACGAAGTTCTTCTGGTCTTTGAGGAATTTGTCCTGACTGAGGAGTTAGGAATTCGCCAGTGCGGATTACCTACACAGTGAGGAACATGATAGCCCTGAGGATTTTGCTACTCAAAATTCTGACCGTTGTTGTGCTATGCGCCAGCTGTCCCAAAATATCTATCCACCTAACGGTCATATCATTGAAGGGCATTTATGTCTTATCATGTCGGGCTGCTCCCTAGGCTATAAATAGCCGCCCCCTACAACCACTAGCTGGTTGGCTGCTTCGAGAGAAACTGACACTTGTCATTTGAGAGCAACCCATCCTCCGAGGACTTTGAGCGAAAATCATCAAGTGAGGAAAAACCTGAAACCCGAACACCTACAAACCCCAAGTGATTGAGCATCACTGAAGAGATTGATCCTGCGTGAATCCGACGCTTGTTACCTTTGAAGACTGTGCTTCTTCCAGACGGTTAGGCGTCATGGTCTAGAGCATCCAAGAGGAATTGTGGATCGCCGAGTGACCAAGTTTGTGAAGGTTTGGAAGTCGCCTGAAGACTTACCACGAGTGATTGGGCGAAGTCTGTGTGACCTTAGTTCAAGGAGAATACGGTGAGGACTGGGTGTCCTGAGCTGCGTGTTCAGGACTGGGTGTCCGGGACTGTGTGTCCTCGAGTTTAAATACCCATCCGCTCCAACCAGACATACAACTGAGACAACAGTTGAAACTGGTCTACCAAATCATTGTCTTCACCAAGCTCACTGGTTCCATTTCCTCAACTCTTTCATTTCCTCATAATTGAGTTGTGTACTTGTTCATATCTGTGTTTGAAGATTTTGACTGAAGACTTTCTCAATTTCCTCAATTCAATTTCTTCAGTCTGTTTGTCTTCATCCTGTGTTATCCTGTGCTTACGTTTCCTGTACTCTGTGCCTATCTTCATTTCATCATGATGACTATACTTGTATTCTGTTATGTTTACTGTTGAGTACTTATTTCGCTGCTAGTAGTTCTTCGCTAAGGAATTTCCTCACCGGAAAATTCCTCAGCGAAGAATTTCATAAAAATCACCTATTCACCCTCCCTCTAGTCGATATAACGCACTTTCAATTGGTATCAAAGTAAGGTACTCCCTTGTTCTGTGTAATTTTGGTTTAACCACCTGGAGTTTTAGTTATGTCGATCGCAGGTATGACGAAAGTGACATGCCCCATCTTCGACGGTCACGAGTATCCCAAGTGGAAGGCCATGATGAAGAAACGCCTCATGGCAATGAACAACGAGCTGTGGACCGTCACTGAGATTGGTCTGACCGGTCTATGCAAGATGGCGGAAACTGATGACATCCGCAAGTACACTCATCTCAACCTCACGGCGAAGGATGTCATCTGCTCCAGTCTGTCACAAAATCAGTTCAGGAATATCATGCATCTCGATCATGCGAAGCTCATCTGGGACCGTCTCTCTGATGTCTATGAGGGTCATCGAACCTGTCATGATCCTTGGTTTGAGAACTTCAAGGAATATCTCAAAGCGATGACATTCGAACCAGAATCATCATCTTCTGCATCATGCCTTATGGCAAAAGAGGCTGAGGTAACTGAATGCTACCTATCCGAGTCCAGTGATGATGAATCTGGTGATGAATTTGGACCCAGCTATGTCAAACTTACTTTCCTTGCCACTAAACAACAAAGAGCTTTGGAAAAAGTTTACTACATGCTAAATAAGAGCGATGATATGTTGGGTGAAGAAATGGATCAGTCAAAAGCTTTGGATGAAAGTCTTCAGAGACTTCATACTAAGTACGACACCCTTCAAGATCAACATAACACTCTCTTATCCGATCATGAGAAGCTTTCTTATGAATTTCTTCAAAAAAAGCAAGATCTTGGAAAGCTAAGAGTGAGTTATGAAGATCTTCAGAAGGAGCACGATTCATTACTTGCTCAACAAATCAGCGCATCTCAGGAAGAATTTGTTCCTCCATGTTTGAAATGTTCAAATGCTGCTAATGTTTCAAATTCTTCACATGCCTCTGCTGTCACTAATTCCTCATCTGAGGACATTGCTAGTATCACTAACGATGCAGGGCTGAAGGAATTGTACACGACAGGCATGTACAAAAGCCTTAAAGGGCATCAGGCTCTTTGTGATGTGCTTAAAAAGCAGATCCTCAACAGAAACCCTAGGAAAGAGGGTATTGCCTTTGAGAGGAAACTCAATGCTGATGGTACATATTGGAAGCCTGAGCAGTACCCCAAAATTACATGGGTTGCTGCAGAGGGACCTCCAGTTGATCCATCTAACCTATCTAGATATGCATGTGAATCTGCTCATTCTGATGATGAGTCATTTGACTCCAACTACAAACTATTCAAAAATTAGAATGGTGAAGTATTTGCTAGATATGTTGGCACTAACTGCAGGAACGGTCCCCCTATGAAGAAAATCTGGGTTCCCAAAAGATGCCTTGAAAATCTTCAGGTGAATGTTATCATGACGCCACCTGTGAAGAATAGGAACCCCAGATCAAATGCTTCATATGGAACAAATTCTTCATATGGATCCAAGTCCTCATACGGACAAAACTTCTCACATGGATCATATTCCTCAAAAGGATCAAAGTCCTCAAATGAACATCATCGTGCTAACCCGTCTGTTTCACAGGGAAGATCTAAGGATTATGGATATGTGCATTATTCTTCAAATTATTATGTCCATAAGTCCTCGAGGAATTTCTCTGCTTACTCTTATGCTTATTCTAACCCCTCTTATGTGAAATGAAATGGACTGGCTTCTATGCCATCCTTCTCGTATGGAGCTCGCAGAATGATGAACTCTTTGCCACCCCTTCAGATGTGGGTGGTGAAGAAAAAGAACTAATCTCTTCTGCAGGGTCAGGTCTCCAAACGTACGTAATCGTCTGAAAAATTTGCTGGAGACCTGAGCATGCCTGATAGGACGCAGGCTAATCATGAAGAAATGAACTTTCATTTCTCACGTCCTCATATTGCTTTATCTGTTCTTTTGCTTGATGAAATTGATCTGATGAATTGATGTCATATTCTTCACTGATGAAGTATATGAGTTTGTAAGCTGCACTAATTCATCTACAGGATGATCAACCCAAAGCCACTGAGTGGGTCCTCGATAGTGGATGTACAAACCACATGACTGGTGACAAGAATCTATTGATGGATGCTCCATTATCTCCGTCGCATCTGAAGCATATCATCTTTTCTGACAAAGACAAAAGTCAGGTATTGGGTCTAGGTAAGGTTGCGATCACAAAGGATCGACACATGGACAAAGTCATGCTTGTTGAGTCCTTAGGATACAACCTTATGTCTGTCTCAATGCTTTGTGATCTTGATATGGTTGTTGTCTTTGGTAAGTACCATTGTGTTGTGGTTATGGAAGCTGACAATTCTAAAGTCTTCGAAGGCTTTAGGAGAGGAGACCTGTATATTGTTGATTTCTTTACAGGACCACAACTAGCCGTGTGCTTACTTGCAAAAGCTTCAGAAGGCTGGCTCTGGCATCGACGACTTGGTCATGCAGGCATGAGGAGTTTGCACACACTTGCGAAGAAGAAGCATGTCATTGGCATCGAGAATGTCAAATCCCTCAAGGATCATCTATGCGGAGCCTGTGAAGCTGGGAAGATGACGAAGGCCAAGCATCCAGCGAAGACTATCATGAACACCACTCACCCATTTGAATTGCTTCACATGGATCTCTTTGGTCCTAATCATTATTCTGCTATTTCAAATGAAGCATCTCAATATGGATTTGTTATTGTTGATGATTATTCTCGCTACACATGGGTACACCTTGTTACTTACAAACATGAAGTGCAGGAAGTCTTCAAACGATTTTCCTCGAGGGCTTCAACCAACTTTGGTGTGAAGATCAAGCACATCAGAAGTGACAATGGCACTGAGTTCAAGAATTCTGGTCTCGATGACTATCTTGATGAACTTGGTATTACTCATGAGTTATCTGCTCCTTATACTCCTCAGCAGAACAACATCGTGGAGCGTAAGAACAGGACTCTTGCTGAGATGGCTCGCACTATGCTTGATGAATACAAAACGCCTCGTCGGTTCTGGACTAAGGCAATTGATACTGTGTGACACATCATCAACAGAGTATATCTTCACAAATTCTTCAAGAAAACTGCCTATGAACTCCTCACTGATAAGAAACCCAATGTAAGTTATTTCAAAGTCTTCGGTGCTAAATGTTGGATTAGAGATCCTCATCACAACTCAAAATTTGCACCGAAAGCACATGAAGGTTTTATGCTTGGTTACGGAAAGGACTCGCACACCTACAGAGTCTTCAACAACGTTCTTCACAAGGTTGTTCAAACTGTAGATGTGCGGTTCGATGAAACTAATGGCTCGCAAAGAGAGCACCTATCTACTGTGATAGATGAACCAGCACCTGAGGAAACTATCAAGTTCAAGGCTACTGAGGATGTCATTCCCACTGAAGAATCTGCTGAAGAATTCATTTCAGAACATGAAGAACGTCGAGCTAATGCACCTGAAGAAAATGCCGAAGAAAATGGTGCTGAAGAAAACATTGATCAAATTCTTCAACGACAACCAGCTAAGTGCAAGTTGAAAAGATCAATGACATCAAAGCGCCAGGTCCTCTCACACGCTCAAAAACTTCACATTTGTCTAACTTTTATGGGCACTATGCTTTTGTCTCTATTACAGAGCCCACTAAGGTAGATGAAGCATTTCTGGAGCCTGAGTGGCTTCAGGCCATGCAAGAAGAATTATATCAGTTCGGGCTCAACAATGTCTGGGAACTAGTCAAACGTCGAGATCCTTGCAAGCACAATATCATCGGCACAAAGTGGATCTACCGCAACAAGCAAGATGAAAATGGCCTTGTGGTGAGGAATAAGGCACGGCTTGTAGCTCAAGGCTACACACAGATTGAAGGAATTGATTTCGATGAAACTTTTGCATCTGTTGCTAGGCTTGAGGCTATTCGCATATTACTTGCTTATGCTAACCATCATGATATCACTTTATATCAAATGGATGTGAAAAGTGCATTCCTCAATGGTAAGCTTGAGGAAGAAGTATATGTCGCTCAACCCCCAGGTTTTGAAGATTCAAAGAATCCTGACAAAGTCTTCAGACTCAACAAGGCCCTCTGTGGCCTCAAGCAGGCCCCACGGGCATGGTATGATACTTTGAAGGAATTCCTCATGACGAAAGGCTTCAAACCCGGTTCACTCGACCCTACTATTTTTATTAAATCTTATGATGGTGAATTGTTTGTGTGCCAAATATACGTTGATGATATTATCTTTGGTTGTACTGACCAACGTTATAGTGATGAATTTGCCTATATGATGAGTGCAGAATACCAAATGTCTATGATGGGAGAGTTGAAATTCTTCTTAGGTCTTCAAATTCGTCAACAACGTAATGACATATTCATATCTCAGGAAAAATACCTCAAGGATGTACTGAGAAAATTCGGCATGCAAGATTGCAAAGGCGTCAAAATTCCTATGCCCACAAATGGCCATCTGTGCACTGATGAAAATGATATTGACTTCGATCATAAGGTATACCACTCCATGATTGGTTCTTTATTGTACTTATGTGCATCTAGGCCAGATATAATGCTTAGTGTTTGCATGTGTGTCCGATTTCAAGCTACACCGAAGGAATCACACCATAAGGCTGTGAAGCATATTCTTCGATATCTAGCTCACACACCAACACTTGGATTATGGTACCCCAAGGGCTCGGCTTTTGATCTCATTGGATATTCTGACTCTGACTATGCTGGTGATCATGTGGACCGCAAATCAACATCTGGTACATGTCATTTCCTCGGACGATCTTTGGTCTGTTGGTCCTCGAAGAAACAGAACTGTGTATCACTATCTACTGCTGAAGCTGAGTACATTGCCGCTGGTTCTTGCTATGCTCAACTGCTATGAATGAAGCAAACTCTCAAGGACTACGGCGTCAACATGAAGAATGTGCCTCTCTTCTGTGACAATGAGAGTGCCATCAAGATTGCTCACAACCCAGTTCAGCACTCGAAGACAAAGCACATTCAGATTCATCATCATTTTCTTCATGATCATGTGTTGAAGGGCGACATTTCTATTGAGCATGTGAAGACTGAAGAACAACTAGCTGACATTTTTATAAAGCCCTTGGATGAGAAGAGATTTAACAAGTTGCAGTGTGAGTTAAATATCCTAGAATCTTCGAATGTTTTTTGAAAAGGACACTCATCCTAACACTTATGCAAAATTGATGACTTAGATGTGCGACACATGAAGAAACGTTTTTCTTCAATTCAATGAAGAACAACACTCTTAGAGTGAAGAAATTAACGAAGAATTTGATTCTCAGAATCCTACGATAATTGTACGCGGTGTCTGAAATCATCATTCTTATACGGTGGGTCACGCCACCACCAAAAGTTGAAATTCCTCAATTATTCATATTCTTCAACTTTGCATTGTCTTCACTGCTTCCGTCGTTTTTCTTCATTGGCTATATATATATATATATATATATATATATATATATATATATATATATATATATATATATATATATATATATATATATATATATATAAGTTTATGTCCTCTACAGCATTCACTTATTGCTAATTCTTCAAGTTGATTTTTCTGCTAAGTGAATGTGATTGGACCCTTCCCCCTCTATGCTATACTCAACCCAATCTATTCACAAATTCTTCATGTGCGTTCTATTTGAAACTCGTTCAAAATCTTCACTGTGTCCTTGTCAGCTGAAGAAATTGCGAACGGAACTTTAAAATCTATCTTATCAAAATTTTCGGCTTTGCCGCTCAAACCGTCCTGCATCCCACGTTATACTTATCCACTCACCCACGATCGCACATGATCTCCACCTCTCAGTACGTGGGTGACACATGTCAAGCGAATGAGAAGGGTCAGGGGCACGTTCGTCCAATTTCTTCGGGCGAGCAGTTTTTCACCGTGGCTATAAATACCCCTCCGCCCCTTCCTCACTTCTTTTACTCCGCTCGACCTCTCTCTCCAGCTCGACCTTCTTAAACCCTAGCGCCACCGCTACTTCATCGCCGCCGGTGAGGAAGAGCTTCACTGCCTCGACCTCGTCGCCGACGTACTCGCGTCGACAGCGGAAATCTTCACTCCGCCGCCGCCGTAGCCGTCTTCCTTCGTCAAGTTAGGGCGTGGAAGATCTGCACAGACGAACTTCACATCTCCTCACTCCAGTTCGTCGTGTTCTTCGTCCAGGCGTTCCTCGAAGAAAAGTTGCATACTTCTTCAGAAAATTCAATTGTCCAAATTCCTCAACTGAAGAAAATGGCTGACGGTAAGAAGCCACAGAAGGGAGGAAAGAGGCCTGAGGTCAATACAGCGTTTGAGATCCCTGATGAAATATATGCTGGGTACTGCACACCTACTAAGGAAACTAAGAATGAGCGCAAGGTGCGCATTCAGAAAATAGAAAGGAGATGGGCAAAAGAGTGGAGGGAGTACAGGTATGTAACTCCAAAGTACATGAAGAAATTCGCACTCAATCCTCCATGCCCAAGAGCTCCATTGGCACCTGGCCAAATCGCTGATCCCACCAGCCTCAAGCGTGACGAGGACTATCCTGATGAATGGGCCAAGCGCCAAGCCAAGTTGGCTAAGCAAGCCAAAGAAGCAGTGAGGAAATTCAATGAAGACTTTGCTGCTGCTGCTGCCTCTGCTGAGGCCTTTGCTGTCAAGCCAAAGAAGACTATATCAAAAAAGCCTGCGCGCAAGCCAAGTGCTTCACCAAAAATGCCCTCAAGGCCAAGTTCCTGAGCAATACCCTCACGGCCAGAATCCTCAAAGCCCTCATGGCCAATTCCTCATGTTGTTCCTGTTCCTCCAAAGTCCTGAGCTCCTCCACCTAAGCCCTCAGCTGTTCCGACTAAATCCTCAGCACCTGTGCATCTCGCCTCGTGCCAAAGGACTGCAGGCATCTCCATTGCCTCAGGTGTCTCAGCTAGTTCCTCAGCTGCACCAAGTTCCTCAACTGGCCCCTCACTGCTGAAGACAAAGGCCACTGTTGGACGAGGTCCTCGCCCAAGTCCTCAAAAGAAACAAGCCGCTTTCCAAGTGCCGTCTGAAGAAGACGAAGCTGATGATGATGAACTTGCAGAAATCATCAGAGACAGACAAGTCAGGGCCGCTAGAGCCAAAGGAACAGGGGTGCCACTGCTTTTGGATCCCAAGTTGATCCTCGACTACATTGATGTTTGACACAAGGACCCCAACGCTCCCATGCCTGACTTCAAGCTGACTTCTGGCCAAAATCACATGCTGACCCACTTCATTCAAGAAGAAAAGTGGAAATTTGAGAAGGCCAGGCAGATCAAGAAAGCGCAGTACAAGAAAGAGCGCTATCTCAAGAAAAACGTTGTCTCTATGACAACTGAAGAACTTGTCACTATTCAGACTGAGATCAAGAAACTCAGTGATAACTTTGACGCATATCGCGCTGATTGGCTTGGAGCCAAGGTTCGTTTTGTGAAACTTGCGGATAACTTCACTTCCAATGTTGCAGCCCCAACGCAACAGGAAATTCCTCAGGCTAAAGCATCTGCTCAGCCTACTAAAGAAAATGCCAGCACCGCTGATGATAATCAGGCTGCTGAAGAAAATGTGAGTTCCAGGGCTGATGACTGCATTCCAGCCACTGAAGAAATTGCCAGGGCACCCACTAGTGGTGCGCCTGAAGAAAATGAAGAACTCAGGGCAACTGCATCAGTTGTTCCTGAAGAAAATCAACCAAATTCCTCAGCTGCTCCTGCACCAACTTCAACTCCAATCCTTCCATCTGCATCAGATGTGAAGAAGACCAAGGCTGCAGAGCGTGCTGCAGTGAAGAAAAGGAAAGCATCAGCTGCTTCAGATTCTTCAGCTCCGAAGGAGATGAAGCCTATGACAAGTTCATTTGCTAATCCGATTGATGTTGTTCCCATCTCAACCAGGCCATCAAAGGACCTTGTTCCTTTTGATGAAGAATGCCCATGCCTCAGTTTACAGCTGAAGAGGCTGGCGTTGAAGAAATGGAAGATGAAGATGTGGACGTTGGCTGCTCCACACCCGTAATCAGTGATGAATTCTGGAAAAGTCAGCATCCAAACTCTCCAATGTTCACACTGCTGCAGCAAATACCTCAGTCGCCTGCACCAACTGTTCAAATGGGCTCTGAAGAAACTCATCCCACTGCATCTGTCCATGAGGAAATTCCAGCCACTAGCGCTGAAGAAACTGCTGCTGCTGAACAATCAACGACGCAGACTGCCACTAAGGAGGAACCAGAAATTCCTCGGCTTGAAGAACCTGCGATTGAGATTTCTAAGGTCATGATGCAACTCACTAACACTCCTCTGCCGAAGCCAAAGGATCCATTCTCACGCAAGCAAAAGTTCAAGGCTGATGATTTCTTCGGCGAGCACGTATTCTTCGAAGATTACAACCCATATAACTCTGCTCGCATTAGGAAGAGGCGTTTTTGGACTGCTAGTCAAGCCAATTTCTATTCCTCAGTGCTGTTCAACAAGGAGAAAATCTTCTACCATGAGCATATTCCTCACGTGGATATGAAATCTCTGCCGTGCTTCGCACCAGTCCTCAGTGTTCTTCACGACGCTGGACTGCTAAACTTTTGCTCTGACATCTGCGATTGGAATGAAGAACTGATTCTTCAATTCTATGCAACGCTGCACATCACCGGAGATGCTGAAGATGTGAATTCATGGGTGCTGGACTGGATGTCTGAAAACACTCAGTATACTGCACCAGCATCTGAATTGTTTCGTGCTCTACCACTCAGTCCTCCCCTTGAAAAAGCTCGCTGCATCTATAGTGAACCTGAGCCCACACATCATTACATGCAGGTGCTGATGAAACCTTTGAAGCCAGGTCAAGCACCAAGAACCAAATTCCCCGTGAAGGAATTGCTGTACGTGCCCAGAACTGTCTATTGTATTCTTACGAGGACAATCAGTCCTATCAAAGGCCACGGCTCATCTTATGAGGAAATTGTTGGCATCATGAAGAATCTGGTATTCAATATCGTTCATGGCATTCCTGTCAATTATCATGATTTTTTCATGAGGACTATGGCAAATGTTGCACTATCTCCATTTGAGCTGAAGCCTTATGCACCTTGGATTATGAGATTCCTCAGGACAAGGTCTTCACTCAACTACAAAGCTGATTTCCAGAATCACCTCAGCTACTTGCCCCTAATTGAAGTCCTCAAGCAGACATATTCCTCAGTTGATGGAAAGGGCAAGGCACCAGCTGTAATAGATGAAGGCATTCGTCCATTGGATGGTCAGTTTCGCAAAGCTGCATCTTATTCCACCAATGATGACTCTGCCACACATGACTCTGCCAATGACCCAAGTCCACTCCTCAAGCCACTGCTCCGCGCGTGATGACTGGCCGTGAACTTCTGCTTAGTCTTCACTAGAAGGTGGATCGAAATCACAAATGGGTTAAGCGTCAGTTTGGTTCACTTCTTCACAACATGACTGCCACACACAATGCAGTGAAGAAAAATCACTACTACCTCCATCAAGTCTTCGGGCGCACCTGGGCAATCCTGTCACATCTGTATGGTGAAGAAGATCTGAAGAAAATGGGTCTCAATGAAGATTTTAACTGGTCTGCACCTCCACCGAAGAAATTCAAGAAGGTCAAGGTTCCTTCTCTGGTGGCCAGCTCATATTCTTCATCGCGCGACACTGATGAAAATGAAGATTTGGATGACACTGCGGCAGGCCCTACTACGACAAACGACCCCAACAACGCTGGCGCTCCTTCATCAACTTGATATTCTTCAGGAACGTTAGTCCTCATATTCGATCCTTTTGGTCATTTGATGACAAAGGGGGAGAATTTTGAGTTAGTCTTCAAGCGGGTCTTTCTATATGGATGTTTTTTGTTAAGTTACAACTCTCGTTCTTCTGAGACTTTATTGGATCGAGTTGTAAACTTAAACCCGACGGTGCTCTGATACTTTTGATATGTTTTTCTGCATGCTTATTCCTCGTTAATATTATTGCACGCATGTTGAATTACATCAGTCACCATATTTCATCATGCATTTCAAATTCTTCTCTGTTATATGTCAAATGCGTGTATGAATTACAAGATATAGAGGGAGATCTCCATGATTCAACTCTTCAAGTGTGCATTGCTTCAAAAGCAAATTCCTCACTATGCACATCTTCAGGGGGACTTCTTCTATATCTTGCAATCAAATTTCTTAATATCAGTAGTTACACTTCATATATTTATCCCCGTTAAAAACTTAACATATATTGTCATCAATCACTAAAAAGGGAGAGATTGTAAGTGCATCTAGTGCCCCTTAGTGATTTTGGTGTATTGAAGACTTATAGGTTAAGGGACTAATGCGTTTGTGGGTGTACACAGGTCTATAAGCTTATGAGGAGTTTGATATTTACAGAGAAAGTCGACCCAAAAAAATGAAGTTCTTCGACTGAAGACTTTGAATCACTGAAGACTTTTTGAAGACTTTGAAAGTGAAGAAATTGGTGTGACCTTGAAGACTTGGTATTCGTTCGAGGAACATGAAGCGTGAAGACTTTTTGTTTTCGTAGTTTCATTTTCTCTTTCTTGAGTCATAGGAAACACCGTACTGTTAAAGGGGGTCGAGGAAATAGTAAGAAAAAATTTCCATGTGATGCTTAACTCAAAATCCTACACGTACCAATCCCTTCGAGTGAAGCCATTGGAAATCTCATACAATTCAGTCAATTTCTTCAGTGATAGAGACGAAGTTCTTTTGGTCTCTGAGGAATTTGTCCTGACTGAGGAGTTAGGAATTCGCCAGTGCGGATTGCCTACATAGTGAGGAACATGATAGCCATGAGGATTTTGCTACTCAAAATTCCGACCGTTGCTGTGCTATGCGCCAGCTGTCCCAAAATATCTATCCACCTAACGGTCATATCATTGAAGGACATTTATGTCTTATCATGTCGGGCTGTTCCCTAGGCTATAAATAGCCGCCCCCTACAACCACTAGCTAGTTGGCTGCTCCGAGAGAAACTGACACTTGTCATTTGAGAGTAACCCATTCTCCGAGGACTTTGAGCGAAAATCATCAAGTGAGGAAAAACCCAAAACCCAAACACCTACAAACCCCAAGTGATTGAGCATCACTGAAGAGATTGATCCTGCGTGGATCCGACGCTTGTTACCTTTGAAGACTGTGCTTCTTCCAGACGGTTAGGCGTCATGGTCTAGAGCATCCAAGAGGAATTATGGATCGCCGAGTGACCAAGTTTGTGAAGGTTTGGAAGTCGCCTGAAGACTTACCACGAGTGATTGGGCGACGTCTGTGTGACCTTAGTTCAAGGAGAATACGGTGAGGACTGGGTGTCCTGAGCTGCGTGTTCAGGACTGGGTGTCCGGGACTGGGTGTCCTCGAGTTTAAATACTCAGCCGCTCCAATCAGACGTACAACTGAGACAGCAGTTGGAACTGGTCTACCAAATCATTGTCTTCACCAAGCTCACTGGTTCCATTTCCTCAACTCTTTCATTTCCTCATAATTGAGTTGTGTACTTGTTCATATCTGTGTTTGAAGATTTTGACTGAAGACTTTCTCAATTTCCTCAGTTCAATTTCTTCAGTCTATTTGTCTTCATCCTGTGTTATCCTGTGCTTACGTTTCCTGTACTCTGTGCCTGTCTTTATTTCATCATGATGATTATGCTTGTATTCTGTTATGTTTACTGTTGAGTACTTATTCCGCTGCTAGTAGTTCTTCGCTAAGAAATTTCCTCACCGGCAAATTCCTCAGCAAAGAATTTCATAAAAATCGCCTATTCAACCCCCCTCCAGTCGATATAACGCACTTTCAACAACACCGTATGAAAAAGAATATGGGCATAATCCTTAGTACTCTTGCACCTCTGTTCGTATAAAATGAATGCTCAACATACGAAAAAAATCCCATAGGAAGAAAATCCTACAAAATTCTAAATTGAATAAGACCTAACAAAATATAAAAATGCTAAAAAATTTACGTCAGTTATTTTGACATGACAATTCCTGGCGAAAAAACTGAACGTGTCCAGGATCTGGCATGATTGATAAAAAAACTTTCACTCGCATGAGTCACGACAACATAATTTGTCATCTCAAATGTTTTATTATTTCTGATGTTCGTTGTACTGCCATGATTAAAAATGAATAGATTGAAAGTTTTCTCGAAAAAAATCCACATTCGGTTTGGAGCGAAATCCAAAAAATACCACACCACAAAATATTATAACCGGCACTCCCTGTAAGCATCTGGTCCAAACATTTACGTGAATCCTACCTTGATGCCCGCCGAGCAGGTGCAGAGCCCATGAGCTCCCACGACACCACCGGCCCGATGTTGTGAACTTGTGTCCCCTGCCGACGTCGTGGATGGCTCGATAGACTTGCAACCACGAGCGATACTTACTGGCTCGGAGGCTGGGGAGCCATGGGCGGTGGAACCACATGAGTCGTCGCAGATCCGTTGGTGTTGGTGACGATTGGAGCCATGGTTGGTGCTGAAGATCTGCTGCTCGCTAAGCTGTCTGGTGCCATCATGAACTCTCCGAACTCCCCGAAGAAGATGGTGGGACCAGAAGAAAATCGGTCTCCCCGAACTCCCGTAGCAGAAAAGCTGAGGGCTCCTTTGATACAAAGGATTTTCGTAGGATTTTTGAAGGATTTGGATCCTTAGGATTTTTTGTTCTTACGATGGTCGTTTGATTCGTTGGATTGAAATTCTTTGGAATTTTTCCATAGGATTCATTTGTACTACGTTTTGGAGGAAAATTTCCATCCACTCAAACCTCTTTGTAGAATTCCTTTATTTCTCCTGTACTATCAAACACACTTCCAAATCCTATAGGGTACAAAAGAACATGGCACTCTATTCCTGCATTTTTCATATTCCAGTATTTTGAGAATCCTACGTATCAAAGAGGCTCTTAACATGGCAAGGAATCTTTTTTGTGAAAAACATTGCCATGCCTGATATAGGAAATTGCCATCCTCACAAGTCGCGACAACATAATTTGACATCTCATTTGTTCGATTCATCATGTTTAAAAACCCGACGTTTCATTTGTAGTGAAATCCAAAAAATATCACACCACAAAATATTATAACCGGCACTCCCTGTAAGCATCTGGTCCAAACATTTATGTGAATCCTGCCTTGACTTACCTTATATATGTTCATCAAATTCTGACCGTGACTTACCTTATATTTTGATTACAAGTTTGGTAAGTAATTAAAATAGAATTGGTTTACGTAAATTAAGGTGATTGATTATCATATATGCATGAAAGATTGCACAAAGTGGTGGTGGGAAGAAAGGTGAAATGGAAAACCTTATCTTCTTTTTAAGTAATTCAAGAAAATGAATAAAAGAGAATGTATCTAGATGTATTTTAGTTCTAGATAAACCCATTTTTATCCATTTCGATGACAAGTATTTCCGGACGGAGGGAGTATACAACATTAGTAATCTCTTTTTCGAGAATGTCTACTAATCTTCAAATTTCGCATGGATCGGACGATTTCCGGTTGGGGGAGGAGGGGCGGGATCGACATCACTGGTGGCGGGGGTCGAGGGTGGATTGTCGTCGCTAAAGAAGAGTGAGGTGGGCGTGTGAGCACTATGTGTGTGACGGTTTGGCGTCGCTCCCAAGGGATCTCCATGTTCATCGAAGTCGTTGACCGCCACGCGCCCAAGGGCTGCAAGGGCGTTGGTGGTCGAATGGGTTTGGCATCGAGGCCGACGTCTCTGTTAGTTGGTCTTGTTTTCCCTTCATCGCGCCTGCCGCACAGCGACCTCCGTTGTGTTTCTCTGGAGCTGTAGCTGGGTTGCCACGGTGGCCTGCCTGAGGGTCTCCATTGTTCATAAGGTGGGTTGATTCCTAGTAAGGGTGTTCTCAGCACCCACAACGCCTTGTCTATGATCTTTGATGATAGCTGGTGTCATCGTTGTTCCCGCGAGGCTCGAGGTGTTGGCCCCAAGAGTCATGAATCCCGGGGGTCCGGTACGGAGAATGGTGAAGCTGATGTGGTTTCGCCCAATTGGTGTGGAAGACGTGGTGCTGATGGAGCGATACTTACTATCTCAGAGGTTGGGGGAGCCATGGACGGTGGAACCACGTGAGTTGTTGCGGATCCGTTGGTGTTGTTGACGATTGGAGCCATGGTTGGTGCTGAAGATTTGCTGCCTGCTGAGCTGCCCGGTGTCGTCATGAGAATCTGCTCCAGGAGATGGGCTATAGGGGTTCGTCACCATCCGTGGTAGGGATCGGTTTTAGGCTTTGCACCGGTCTCGTCGCCTTCCTCCTTCTCCTAGACGAAGATGATGCTAGCTACGGTATCCTCGTCACCATTTTCCGGAAGTGAGGCGAGGGTAGCAAAGCTCAGATATGACACAAGGGCGGGCTGGTGGGTTGTTGTAAGGTCGGTGCAACGTTCCGAACTCGAGGCTGGAATACGGACTTCGGCCGTGAAGTTTGTCGATGCGAGGTCGTCGTCCTCTAAGATAGAGGCCGGTGGTATTGGTGATAACGGCTCCGATGGGACCACGCCTACGGCCCGATAGGGCGGTGGACGCGGAGTCGGAGATTGCCATAGCGGCTGATGACGAATGTGAGAGACCAGAAGAAGATGGTGGAGTCAGGGAAGGACGGTGGGTTGATGTCAAACGAGCATGCCCCATTCGCGACAAAGGTGAGGGGGCCGAAGATCAATCTCTCTGCTGGCGCGAGCTCGCCAAACGTGATGGACAACACCATATGAAAAAGAATATGGGCATAATCCTTGGGACTCTTGCACCTCTGTTCGTATAAAACGAATGCTCAACATACGAAAAAAATTCATAGGAAGAAAATCCTACAAAATTCTAAATCGAATATGACCTAACAAAATAAAAAAATGCTAGAAAATTTACGTCAGTTATTTAGACATGACAATTCCTGGCGAAAAAACTAAACGTGGCAAGGATCTGGCATGATTGATAAAGAAAACTTTCAATCTCACGAGTCACGACAACATAATTTGTCATCTCAAATGTTTGATTTGTCATGCTTGATAAAGTAAACTGTCATCCTCACGAGCCACAACAACATAATTTGTCATCTCAAATTTTTGATTTGCCATGCTTAAAAACCCGGCATTCAGTATGTAGCGAAATTCAAAAAATACTACCGTACACCACAAAATATTATAACCGGCACTCCCTATAAGCATCTGGTCCAAACATTTACGTGAATCCTGCCTTGATGCCCGCTAAGCAGGTGCAGAGCCCATGAGCTCCCACGACACCGCCGGCCCGACGTTGTGAAATCCAAAAAATACTACACCACAAAATATTATAACCGGCACTCCCTGTATGTATCTGGTCCAAATATTTACGTTTTTTAAGGCAAAGTCGAAATATTTACATAAGTGAATTCCACTTTTTACCCCGTAGTTTTACATTTGTGACACTAATTACCCCATCGAGTGAAAATTCGCCTAGAATACCCTTTTTGAAAGCTTTGGACCCTCATTTTCTGATGCATATCCATCACGTAAGGTGTGAGAGATGACGCCAGGGGTCCGAAAATATGTGATGACGATGAGGAATGGATATGGACAAGAGAAGCCTGGACATGATCGTCAATGATGCCCTCTGATCTTTACATATTCTTTTACGAATCATTGACACAACATGCCAATCCTATATAACATAAACAAGGAAAATGCAAAACTAGGTAAAACCAAGTTAAATGCCTCCAAAATCTGATATTTTGATAGAAGGTTCACTAAATAGGGTGATATGTATCATAAATGTACAACTACAAGGTAAAAGGTGAAATTCACTCTATTTACGTGAATCCTGCCTTGATGCCTGTAGTTCAAATATTTACGTGAGTAGGTGCAGAGCCCACGAACTCCCACGACACCACCGGTCCGACGTTTTGAACCTGTATCCCCTGCCGACGTCGTGGACGACGTCCAACCACCGGCAGGCACTTTGCAGTCCTGGCCTCTCATGGCATCGCAGATCATTCTTTTGCCCAACTCTATTGTGTTCGGTCCTCTTTGTTTAGGGTAAAACGGACAAAGAAAACGGTCTAGCGCGCGACGGCCCGGACTCATTTTGTCCGTTTTGTGTCCGGGCCGATCCATTTCAAGCGTAAACTTGCGCCGGGTTTGGATCGCGACGGACATCAAACGGACGCGGCCTCGTCCGCGTCGGGGCCGCGTGGCAGGCGGTCACCTATCTCCTACCCGCCCACATCAATGCATACGAGCGAGCGGCTCCACCTGTCATCCGCACGTCGAACGGTCGCCGTCCTTCTTTAAATGAGAAGCATGGATGGATCATCGTCCACACTGCCCCACGCCATCCCGCGGCCTCCTCGAAACTCGACAGCCCCAGTCCCAAACCCTAGCCAACACCTCGCCGTCCGGCCGCCCACAGTCATGGGCCGCAAAGGCAAGCACGACCACGAGGCTGGTTCCTCGTCGGGACGCCGCCGCGAGCCCGCGTCGCCATCCCACCACGTCGGGCCCCCGCGCCGCCCGCCTTCTCCATCGCGCCCACGTCCGCCGGCGAGCGCGACCGGCATTACATCCGCGCGTCGGTGTGCCGTCGTTATTGGGAGACAAGGACACCGCTCTCCTGGAGCGACGTCCATCTCCCCAATAACTGGCATCTCTCCGCCGACCGGGTCTCGATCCCGCTGGTCCCGACGAGCGGCCGTACGCGCGACACGGAGATCAAGCGCCGCCGCCGCCTCCTCCCCGACGACCTCTTCTACGACCCCAGGTACGCCCCCGACTCCGGACTCTGGGACACCTGGTTTTGTGACGAGCACGACACCAGGCGCGCATCGTTCTTCGCCGACACCTCGACGGGGCCGCGGCGGCCACGACAGCAGCACGCAGCGCCTGCTCCCCAAGAGCGCGGGCGTAGGCGGGTGCGTGGCGTCACGCCCACGCCGTCGCCTTCCCCGTCTCCGTCGCCACCTCCCCCTCCTCGCATGACAACGGAGGAGGAGGCCTGTCTCCTGCAGCGTGTCATGGAGGGCTCCATGAACACGCACGACGAGCGACAATGGGACGGCCTGGAGGAGACCATGGCCCTCTCTGCCGCCGGGGACGTCGCCTTCCCGAAGCTGCAGATGGCGGCCGTCACGGAGGAGGCGATGGAGGAGGACCCGCCGGCCGCGTTCCAGCAGCTGCTGGGCCAGGGGTGGGGCTGGTCCTGCACTGCTCCGGAGATGGCCGTCGGCGTGGGCGTGAACTGGTGCCCCACTCCGCCGCGGTCACCGGAGCGGGAGGCGTCTCCCCGGGAGGAGGTGGTGCAGGCACCTCCGGCCGTCCAGCCCTCCCCCGTCTACCACGCACCGTCGGCCCACATGTGGACGCCGCCGGCCTACGTCGATCTCGTCAGCGACGACGACGACACCAACGGCCAGTGAAGACGACGACGGCACCGACGGGAGCGGCAGAAGCGCGCGGGAGGCGTTTTTTTATTTTGTTTTTTATATGTTAATTATGAAACTGGGCCTTTTAAGTGGCCGTGAAAACTAGGCCGTTTTGTGGCCGATCCCTATATATGTTTTATGTTTTTTAGTGCGTTTATTTACTTTTTTATTATTTCATTTTAGTTTTTATATATTTTTTATTTATATCCACCCCGGACATGATTTGGGTTCGGCCGCGCGGTGGGCGCACGCACGATCCATCTGACCAAGCCGGATACGGACGAACTCATCAACGTCCCAAAAGGACAAAATCCGGTTAATCCGAACGTCCGTTTGAGATCACGCTGTGGAGTTGGCTTATGAAAAGAATGGTGTGGACGCAGATACCAGCCGACCCTCACCAGCTCCAACCAACGTCTCACCGTGCTCCAACCAATGGACAGTCGGTCTCACCGAACCCCCGCTCAAACCTTGCCAATTGTCGAGAAGCAAAGCGAAGTAGACACTTTTTCAGAGCACTGCTATGCTTTGGTCAAAAGAAAAATACTGGTACGCTTGTGGGCTGTTTGGGCCATGTCATTTGAGTCCAGCAAGCAGCCATTTAACAACAAACCCAAATGTAGGGACAGCAGTCAGTAGAAAAAGAGGTAATATCACCAGGAGTCATAGAACTTACGCTCGACGTTCAGTTTGATGTTAGAACTTTGAAAATACGAATTTGTGATCATTTAACTTGACAACGCGTGTAAATACGGTCACAACATATGCATGTGGACGTATCAGGGTGTATGGCCCCACCTGTTAGTGAGTGGTGACACATGATGAACTTATTTTTACACAAAACACTCTCATATTTTTTATTTCCGAAAAAGTCAAATTAGTGAAAAATGGGAGAGAGCCCGGAATCCAACCCACGACCAATGTTCACCACAGAAGCCACTCTAACCAACAAGCCATCCCTGTTTGCATGTAACGTATGGATAGCTAAGTTAGATGTACTGAGAGCTTAAATGATATTTATTTTTTTGCATCTATGAGCAGTGGATGTACATCTGCAGCCCATTTAAGCTATTTTAGTGGTCCTTTTTTCTTACCTGAAACATGTAGAGGCGCGCACTGCTACAATGATTCATTTAAGCTATTTTAGTGGTTCTTTTTTCTTACCTGAAACATGTAGAGGCGCGCACTGCTACAGTGATTCCCTTAAGCAGGATGAGAAGTCATGTCCAGATAGGTTGACGCATTAAGATCAACATATAATGCCATCAACACAGTATTTACAAGTTTTTTCTTTTGAGAAACACACAATACTTACATGTGGAGTGGTAAAACAATATAAGTAATACTAATTGCACATCAGGATGGTTTGACATAGCAGTAAATACAGTGACATTTCATCAATCAAGCTCCTATGCATGGAAATCTGTTCTTTCTCCGTCTGTCACTCTGGCTGGCTCTTTTTGGCAGTATCCACAAGATGCGTGTCTTTCGAAAGGTGATCATGCTGATGGCTTATTTTTTAACATATTGAGGCTCATTTTGCATTTGCAATTTCTTCAAGATATTTGTAAAACGTAATTAATAAAGTTATGTTCTAAGAATATTATACATAAAAACTATCATTAGTACATAAAAACATTTAAATATGAACTTGTGTATTATATGAAAAATAGTTAATACCGACATTGAAAATGTTTGTTAAATAAATATGTTTAACGAATCCAAAATATATAGACTCGCAGCTTATATTTAAATTATGCAAAATGATGAATTCAAACATTTACGTGCCTATATGCAGTACAGTGTGGTTGTTAAAAAATGTGAGGGTGTTTTGTGCAAAAATTAAGTAAGCTGAGTGCCACCACTCACTAACAGGTGGAGCCATACGCCCTGATACGTCCGCACGCGTATTTTGTGACCATATTTACACGCGATATCAAGTTAGATGACCATAAATCCATATTTTTAAAATTGTAGCATCAAACTGAACATTGAACACAAGTTCTATGACTTAGGGTGATATTACCTCGTAGAAAAACATTCTTTTCTGTCCAGTAGAAAAAACATTTGTGTTCCCAAGGAAAGGAAGGAAGGATTCCCATCTCCCTCGATCCCCTTTCCTCTTGACTCGTGCCCCGCCCCGTCCGCCATGGCTGCCTCCCCCCGTGCACGAACATAGCTTCCCCCGCGCAGCCATGGGCACCAATTTCCCGCAGAGCCACCACCTCCAGACCACCCACTTGTCGCTCCCCAGGAAGCAATTCCTCTCCTACGTCCTCTACGCCCTCCTCCCCCTCGCGCTCCTCCACTACCTGCTCTTCAACCCGCTGGCCGCGCCCAAGCCGCCGCTCCTGGCGCAGCCGCAGGCGCGCGAGGCGGCGCCGTCCCAGCACAGGCACGCGCCCGTCAATGCGCTTGAGGAGCAGCTGCCCCCGCCCCCTCCCGCTCCCGGCCGAGGGGGCGAAGCATTGGGGGAAACTCAAGGTACGGTGTTAGGTTTTCCATTTGATTTCTCCTAGTGGTCCTCTGGCCGATTTAGCTCGTCAATTGAGCTTTCCCTCCAGCGGATTCCGTTTTGCTTCGATGATAAATTTCCCCCCTTTTTCTTGCCGTTTTCTGGAGTTCTAGAAGTATTTATAAAAGGCGCTCTTGATAAGCTCAATAAATAGCGGCCATGGTGGTTTTACGGTTGAAATGTGCAAGAAATGGCGTGTGATTTCACCCGCTTGTGCGGCATTTTGGGTTCCTGGGAGATTGTTTGGCGTAGTGGATAGTACTCCAGTACTAAATGTTTCCTTGTCGTGTTGGCCCGAGCAGGCGGAGACGTGTCGGCGTCAGGATCCGCGTCGCCGCCGTGCGACTACTCCGACGGCGAGTGGGTGCCGGACGCGCGCCCGCCGCTGTACGACGGCACGAGCTGCGGCACCATCAAGGACGGGCAGAACTGCATGGCGCACGGCCGCCCGGACACCGGGTACCTCCACTGGCGGTGGCGGCCACGGCGGTGCGACCTCCCCGCCTTCTCCCCGGAGGCGTTCCTCCGCTGGCTCCGCAACAGGCACCTGGCCTTCGTGGGCGACTCCATGGCGCGCAACCAGGGCGAGTCGCTGCTCTGCCTCCTCGCCTCCCGCTCCCGCCCGGACCTCGTGTACCGGGACGGCCAGGAGAACAGGTTCCGGCGCTGGGTCTTCCGGGAGCACAACGCCACCGTCTCCATCTTCTGGTCGCCGCTCCTGGTGCGGGTCGCCGAGAAGGCGGAGCACGCCGGCGTGCGGCACAACAACGTGTTCCTCGACTCGTTCGACGAGCGGTGGATGTCGCGGCTGGGCGGGATCGACGCCGCCGTGCTGTCCGTCGGGCACTGGTTCCTCATCCCCGGCGTCTACCACGACGGCGGCAGGGTCGTGGGCTGCCACGACTGCGCGGACCTCAACCGCACCGAGACGGCCTTCTTCGGCGCGTTCAAGGAGGCCGTGCGCCGCACGCTCGCCGAGGTCGCCCGGCGGCACGGCGCGGACAGCAAGCTGGTCGCGGTCACCACGTTCTCGCCGGCGCACTTCGAGGGGGACTGGGACAAGGCCGGCGCGTGCCCCAGGAGGCACCCGTACAGGGAGGACGAGAAGGGGCTGGGCTACACGGAGAAGGAGATGAGGAGGACCGTCCTGGAGGCGGTGGCCGCCCACGCCGGCGCCGGGCCCCTGCGGTTCGCGGCGCTGGACGTGACGAGGCTGGCCAACCTGCGGCCGGACGGCCACCCGGGGCCGTACATGCGCAGCGACCCGTTCGCCGGCGGGCCGGACGCGCGGGTGCAGAACGACTGCGTGCACTGGTGCATGCCCGGCCCCATCGACACGTTCAACGAGATCCTGCTGCAGACCGTCACGGGGTGACCGCCAGTCCGCCATGATAGTGAGTCGGAGACATGTCTGATCGTGCGCCGAGTTCAGTTAATGATTCTTTTGCTCGTCGGTCAGACGATTAGGGTACGAGATAGGTCGTAATGAGAGCATCATTGGTTCCAGTCTCTGGAGAGAAGATTTGGAGACTTTGGAGTGGTGTCCTTTGCTATGATAGGTTGTAAGTTTCAGAAACAGATTGCTACTAGTTATCAGGGTTGTGTTTTGCTTGCCTGGACTCTCTTTTTTCATCTAGGAGTACTATATTATTAGCCGCTGAACCAATGTCCAATCATCTTCCCTCGTTTCATTTTGGGGAAATCCTTGTACTGCAAGAGGAACAATTTCGGGGACTGATGTTTCTGAAAGTTCCAAGCAACTAGCAGAACTGGATGTTTCTGAAAGTTCAAAGCAACCAGCAGAACTGGAAATACTCCTATTTGGGAGCTGAAGTTCTACTCTGACGTGTTCTTCGGTGAGTAAATCTAGATGCGATACGTTTGTCACTACAACTACAAGAGGGGTCCTCTACTGCTGTCGTCGTACGTCGGTGGCGCTCTCTAGTCGCAGATACGTGTGGACGGACTGCGGCGAGGCATCTGATCTTGCTCTTGATCTGCACAAATTGCCAACATATTCGTGTGCTTTATTCGTCATGTGGCCTGCCGGCTTCCGGGGGAGTTGTGCCAAACCTCCTCCGCAAGGTTTGTGCTTATTTATCTGACCGCTTTTGACTTTTGCTTAGTGGCGTCCGTGTTTGGCTGTCCGACACTTTGATGCATCTCGTCCGGAAGTCCGGCTCGTGTTCGGCCTGCAGTCAGCTCATGTCATACACTTTGCATTAATTAGTCTGCGTATATATAAATTTGTCCAAAGTTATCTCTACTTTCATGACACTTATAGAAAAAAAAATATCAACATTTACAATGTCAAATCGACATTGTTAGATTCATTATGAAATATAGTTTCATAATCCCCTATATATATTTGGTATCGTAGACGTTAGTATTTCTTTAATATAAATTTGGTTAAATTTTGCAAAGAAATCTAAGTAGGGAATTAGGGAGTATTTAACCAAAAACTAACACAATTCATGGATCCGTGCCCACAAACTATCACTTTACGAATTTGTGCCGAAAACTATCACTTTTTTTTCTAATCCTTTGCTAAAAACTACCAAGTAAAGTAGTAGTTTATGGGCACGGATCCATGAATTGTGGTAGTTTTTGGTTAAATAATCGAAATTAGAAGGATACATCAATTAGCAGCAAGGTTTAATTTATTTGGTTTTTCCAAAGAAACATCAATTTAGTAAACTAATCCATTGGAAAAGTACTACTACCAGATTTATTAGGTTAATTATGCTGCTATGTTGTAATACTCCCCCCGGTCCTTTTTACTCTGCATATTAGATTTGGATCAAGTCAAACTTTGCAAAGCTTGACCAAATATATATTAAAAAATATCAATATCTACCATACCAAATATATATCTCATGAAACTACATTTCGTAATGAATCTAACAAAATTGATTTGGCATCGTAAATGTTAATATTTTTTTCTATAAATTCGGTCAAAGTAAAGTTACTTTGATTTCAAACAAAACTTATATGCAGGCTAAAAAGAACCGGAGGAAGTACATCGAAAAAGTACTAGCAGTAGAGGAACTGTATGTTCGTGTACCTTTAGACTTGACCCCTAGATCACGCACAAATAACGGACTCAATGGCCTGGCTCCTTGGCAGAATTAACACTATGGCAAAACACCGCGGAAGCAACCTCCTTCTCTTCATGATCTGCATAGATTCTTAGGGCCCGGCGGCTGGCAAACGGGGGCAGCGCCCGGCGGCTGGACTGCAGGAGCAACAAGACGACGAGCGGCGGCAGGAGCCCTAGCTGATGGATCGATCTTGAAAATTAGACTAACGACACAAATATCATATTCCCTCCGTTCTATAATGTAGTGCATATAGATTTTTTACAAAGTTAAATTTTATAAATTTTGACCATATTTATAGAGAAAACTATTTATATCTACAATATCAAATGTATATAATATGAAAGTATGTCTTGTGGTGTATCTAAGCACATGTATTTGCTATTCTAGATGTATATGATTTTCTCTACAAATTTGATCATTTTTGATAAAGTTTGATTTAAAAAAAATCTATATGCGCTATATTGGGGAACGGATGAAGTACTTGTAGGCTTTCCGGTCAAAGTGGGCAGATGGGCTACCACTTGGGCTTCGGTTACTACGCCACGCAAGTATTGGCTTTGGGCTTAATTACTAATTAAGCAGCTATTATGAACGGTAGAGTATACTACGGCCCAGTTCTTTTGAGCATATTGTGGAGAATTTTGGTCTGGAAAATCTGGAGCCAAAGTAACTCATTTTGACTTGAAAAATCTGGAGAGGATTTTCTAGAATCCTACTGCAATCCAAAAGCATCCAAAAAATTTGATTTTCCCAGAATCCTGAGATTCTGGCAAGTCTCACCAGTAAAAACGTTTCAAAATAGAAGAGCACCTCTATCCCATCGCGAAATTACACCAGGAATGCCACTGCCCATCCACGCGCTGGACCAGAGGAAACGAGCGAGCGGCCGCTCGACCCCTGTTCGCATCGGGGGGAAAAGGAGTCCCCAGAGCAGCGACGGCTAGGGTTGCTGCGCCGCCGCCGGACCAACCTCGCCGGCCAGGCCCTTGCCGCCGCCGCCCGCCTGGCCCTTGTCGCCGCCGGCCAGGTTCCCGCCGCCGCCCGCCCGCCTTATCTCCCTCCGTCGCCCCTCTTCCTTCGCTGCTCGTCCTCCCCTTCGCCGTTTCTCCGCCAACATCGACGGCCACCGGTGCTGCACCTCGACGGCCACAAGTAGCCCACGCGAGGTGCTGACCACACCCACGGTGAGGCATCCTCTTTCCCCATCTATCTGTTCTTCTTTTTTCTTATGCTATGGATAGCTAGATTGATTTATGTTGCATAGGTAGATGGATTGATACTTGGATTTGTTAGATAGATGGATGGATTGATTGCTGATGCTGTTAGATGGATGGATGGTGCTAATTTTTTGCACCCAGATTGCTGATGCTGTTAGATGGATGGATGGATTTGTTAGATAGATGGATGGATGGATTGATTGTTGAATACAGCTTGTTTGCCTATTTACAAAAATGAAGAACTAGAAAGAGATATCCACAAGCATAATTTTCACTAATAATTCTAGTGTTGGGCACTTGGGTATACATCAAAAATAGGTGGGGTCTATGTAGAAGCGAGTACAATACATGGAAGACATTGATCCAACAAGCATCTGGCTTAGGAAGAGATGAGCATACACACACTATTACAGCTACAAATGAGTGGTGGGCATTGGAGATAAAGGTATTGTTGTTCTCGTGTAATTTCTTAAATAACGAGTCATGTTGCTTCGGTTTTGATATTAACCTATGGTGCTATGTGATTACAGGCACATCCAGAAGCTGCCAAGTTTCGCTATGCTCCACTAGCGGAGGAGGAAACAATGTCAGAGGTTTTCGATACTACTTGTGTCACAAATGAGCATGCGAGGGTGCCAACTCCCTTGTATCAAGGTGATCCCTCTCGAATCAGTTTGGAGGATGACTCAGGGTGTGATAGTCATGAAAGCCAAGTTACCCCTGTTCAAAATTGAGCCAATGGTGGGAAGAAGAGGGCGTGTCCTTATTCGCCAAGTCCAAAGATGAATGACAAGTGGGCAAGTGAGAATGCTAAAAATGAGGCTTTTGTACGCATGGTGGACATCTTTGGTGCAAGAGATAAGAGGGATGTAGAGGAGATTGCAAGGGAGAAGAGGGATGTAGAGGAGAGGGCAAGGGAGAAGAGGGATGAAGAGGAAAGGGCAAGGGAGAGGAGGGATGCAGAGAAGAGAGATGTAGAGGAGAGTGTGGATCCAACAAGAGAAGAGATTAAACAAATGATGGCCATGGTGGAAGAGGATGGTGCAAAACTAGGAAGTAATGAGCATTTCTATGCTACATTTCTTTTCATGGAAAAGAAATATCGTGATGTTTTCTCCACTTTTCACGGCTCATGAATCTGTTGCAAGGCTTGGATGGATAAAGAGGATGTGGGAGCTCAATAATAAGTAGAACATCTATGTTTTAATTGCTTTCTACCAGACTATTTACTTGTAATGTTGTGAGCTAAGCTACTTGCTTTGGAGGTGTACTTTTGTGAACTAAGCTATTTGCTTTGGAGATGTACTATTATCTAAACTGTGTTGTATCTATCTAATATTACACTATGTGCATGTTGTTGTGGCAGATGGATAAATCCAGAAAGAAACAAGAAGAAAATGAATTTGAGGCGGCCATGCTTGCATTTGCTCTGGATGTGGCGTCGTCAAGTGTGACACTGCCGTACGCACCAAGAAAATTACATCTTGTTACAGGCCTCCAGTGGGTAGAAGAGAAGGAGAAAGATGCAGAATCTTTCTATGCTATGTTCAGAATGAGGAGGTCAGTGTTTCGTACATTGCATGATCTGTTAGTTCAGAAGTATGGGCTTGAGTCAACTTCCAACATTTCATCCAAAGAAGCATTGGCACAATTTTTATGGACTGTGGGTACATGTCGGACAACTGATAATGCCGCACATCGGTTTGCACATAGTCGTTCTGTCATTAATAAAAAAATTCACGAGGTTTTGGAGTGTGTAGACCGCATGGCCGGTGATTACATAAGACCAATTGATTCAACTTTCTCTGAACCACACCCGATACTTAGAAAAACAAAGTTTTGGCCTCACTTTCAACATGCTATTGGAGCCATTGATGGAACACACATTAAGGTGATTGTGCCAAAGGAGTTGGAGCCCCAACACAGGAATAGAAAAGGTTATACAGGTGAAAATGTATGGAGCGATGCCATAGTTCGTTATGATCACTTTCCACAACCCCCCACAGGTAACATCTCGCATGTATCCATATTGTTATATACAGGATGGTATGTTGTAAATTTCTAATTTCTTTTGTTGATGTCGTACTGTAGATAAATATTATCTTGTCGACTCCGGATATCCAAACAGGGTTGGATATCTATCTCCATACAAAGGGCAACGATACCATGTACCAGATTTCCAACAACACCCACCAGTTGGGAGATATGAGACATTCAACCATCGACATTCTTCATTGCGAAATGTCATCGAAAGAACATTTGGTGTTCTCAAGATGAAATGGCGAATTCTTGGAGATGGAGGCATACCTCGGTACAAACCGGAGACCCAAAAGATGATTGTCACTGCATGCATGTGTCTCCATAATTGGATTCATGATAGCAAGTTACGTGATGAGCATTTTGACAAGTTCGACAATGATGCATATGTGCAACCTCCATTGCCGTTTATAGGTGCCAATGCTCTACCACCAGAAGATGATGGTACCATGAACGCAGTACGCGAGGCGATTGCTGCTAGTCTCGTACCTTGAGATTATCCTTTTTTTAGTTCATCCACTTTTGTAATGAACAAATCTTTAAATCCATTCTAAATGTAATATTTAGCACTTTTTATGACATTCGGAAATCACTTTCGTACTCATATTCAACTAGATACTGTTAGAAACAACAAGGTGTTAATAAATTCATCAAACATTTTTTGTCTAAGGGTACTACAGACATTTCAACACACAACTCTTTCCAGAATCTCAACCTACAATTCCAGAAAAGAACTCGGCAACAGATTCTAGGAGAATTTTCCAAAATCTTGATTCTGCAGAATCCTGTGTGAAAAGAATTGGGCCTACTACAGCCCGTGAGACATTGAGGGGAGCCGATCGCTTTTTTAGGGGGGAGGGGGGTCTAGCCCCTGCTCGCCCCCTGTCTCTACTTTGTTGACACTTACAGAAAAAAAATCAATATTTACAATGTCAAATCGACATTGTTAGATTTATTATGAAATATAGTTTCATAATCCCTTATATATATTAGGTATTGTTAACGTTAGTATTTTTTTAATATAAATTTGGTTAAATTTTGTAAAATTTGACTTGACATAAATCTAATATGCGGAGTAAAAGGAACAGGAGGGAGTATGTGATAGGTCCAACAATAGTATTTCTTTTAACTCAGTTGAGACGCTCATATATGCGCACGTGCACTCACCCCTATAAACGCGAGCATACACACCCTATCTCTATAATCATCTTGAAGAGACTGAGCCGGCACATCATCTTAAGATCGACGAAGTCACCACAGACGCCTTCATAGTTGACGTAACTGTCTCCTCCAACTGAACGAATATCGCCGGAAATCCATAAATAAATCAAGAAAAATGCAAACATCAGTGCCAAATCTCATAGTTGAACTTTGGTGGG
>NC_041392.1:158619048-158667015 GCF_002162155.2 Triticum dicoccoides | reverse complement strand
AACAACAATTTTATTGATATGGTATGTCAATTTTCTCCATCAATTTGAGCAAAGTTGCAAAATTTTGATCTGCATTAAAACTAATGTACACTATATTTAAAATGAATAAAATACTTTAAAATTGATTACAAGTTACCACTCGTGTGACACATCACGGGTCATAATAAGCAATATATATTGTGCGGTTATGTGGTATGGTTTCGCACTACAAATATATGAATAGAACCATTAGTCATAATAAACAAGGCACGTTTTTGTTGGCTTGTTACCATCATGTTAAATGCTATCGTATAAACTTGTAGATAATCCAATTGAATAAAAATGCAACTATTCACTTTTTGGGGGTGAAACACTGACCAAATCATGTGTGCCGACCTGCAAGAGGCTCAAAATTGCTATTGTAAATTTGGGCTCCGAGGGGGCAGGGGTCCCTCACCAGGGTTATGCTCCCGTGTATCGATTCCTAATTCTTTTTTTTAGGGAACCATATTGATTCCCAATAGGAATCACTTACCGGCTGGCAATAGCGGGCTAACCAAACACTATAGCACGGTGTGAGTTTGTTTTCTGTTTTTTTTATCTTGGCTTTTCTACTGTTTGTAGCCCACTTTTCCTCATGTTTTCTATGGATTTTTTTGGTTTTCCTTTTCCCTTTTCTTTTTATCTTTGTTTTTGGTCTTTTGTTCGGTTCTATTCCTTTTTCCCTTTTTTCTTTTTGTTTATTTTTCTCTAGTATTACTTTTTTTTTCAAGATTTTCTTTCTTTCTTCGGTGTTCATCGATTTTCTTTGGTTTTTACCTCTTTTTTTCAACACATGTCTACATTTTTCATACGCATTGCACATTTTCGGTACGCACTAGAAAATGTTTTTACACATGATTAACATTTTCTAAATACATAATTCAAAAAATTCAGTATATGTTTTGATGTCTATTCTTTTTCATACATGTTCTACATTTTTACTATACAATTTGTTTTAAAAAAGTTTCACATTTTTCTAATGCATATCTAACATTTTTACGATAACATGTCTTGAATATTTTTGGAACACATGTCAAACATTCTTTAACTACATGTTGGAACTTTTTAATGATAAAAATATTTTTCTGAACTATGCAAAACTTATTTTACATTGTACATTTTTTTTTGCAAATGCCGCGAACACATTTTTCAAACTTGTGTACATTGCTTAAATGTAACTTGCATTTTTTTATTGTAAGATCATTTTTTATTACACAAACTTATTTTTTACAATGTATAAACATTTTTTTAATGTCACATAATTTTTTAAACATTTGACATTTTTTTAATTGTCAACGTTTTTCGTACACATGATTAACATTTTCCATACACATGATTAATATTTCTACTTTAGTTATTCACATGGTAAATTTTTTGCATACATTCGAAACATTTTTCTATACTAATTTTACTTTTTTTCATATACAAAGTTTTATTTGTAATATATATTCACAATATTTCTAAGTATAGACAAAAGTAAAAAAAAACAGGTAGCCTTGGTATGCCATCAGCTCTGCAGGACGCGGTTACTGGGACGGCCCAATATCTGCTCCCTGCAGGCGAGCCGTGGTAGGACTCGCACCTGGCGGCTAATCGCTGTGCCGCGGGAGCCTTTGGTATGCAGCGCCTACACACACAGGTATAAAGAACGTACTGAAAACTTTTAAATATGAAGACTGTTTTGGTACAAGGCAGCAAGTATTAGGATGATAGATGCAATTATCTCTATATAACTTAACGTTTTGCAGCGGTTCTTGGAACTTTCTAGAAGGTTCTCAGAACCGGGGTTTCTGTTTGTTTTCTTCCCTGTTTATTCTCTGTTTTTTTTTGTTGTTTCGCATATCCTGCCTTTTTTTCCTTTTCTTATCTTTTAACATATTTTATGATTTTAAAAAATGTTCATAATTTTAATAATTATTCACAATTTTAATAATTTTTCTGAATTTATTTATTTTTCAAATTTTCAAAAAATATTTGGGGCGGGAGGCGGGAAGTAAAGTTGCCGGAAGTTGCTTCGCACCAACTGAAAGGGGACCCGGCAAAATCGGATGGATTCCCGCACATATAAAGGAATTGGGCTCGCGGATGCGGATCCCACAATTTTTTTCCGGAACGGCCCGATTTGAAGCATCTGTTCTGGCCTGGGATATGAGATGGATCCCGCAAACCAATGGTTATTATAGCGGATGGCCCGATTTGTGGGATCTGCTAGAGATGCTCTAACAACAACAGGAGTAACCCAGAAATGAAATTAGAAAGGTGAGCTAGCTTTCCATATTTCTTTTACTTGGACGGTTTCCATGCCAAATCTCCTCTACAAGTACTATAAAAATGAAGTGATATGGGAAATGAGCAGTGCATTGGACCAAACCATGATCAACTAAACGTTTTCTATCTGCTGAGCACCTATTCGTCCTCCATGTAATCAACTAAATCAACCTAATCAATTCGCCATAATGAACAGAATTGAAAACAAACAAACTACTCAATGTTTCTTGACAAAACTAAATGTGTTCACCAAATACAGTCTTTATTAGTCATGACCTTATACCAAATTATATAGTCAAACGAGAGGGAGAGGGCTCACCGAGAGGATCTTCTCATCGGTCATTGCCACATCACCAACACCCGCTCGAGTCACATCTCACCGGAGTCACCCACTCCTTATTCTTCCACTGCCCTGACCTCCTCAAGTGGTTGTCGTGGGCCCCCTGCTCACCATCTGCCCCCTTCGCTAGCCGGCGCCATCCTGTTCCTTCGTCCACCGCATCATTCCCACACCTTCTTCTCCCTCCGTCCAGCATCTCAGCTGACCTTCAGTCTCACACTCACCATTAGCTACTGCATGTTGCTGCCACTGTCCAATAGTGGATTAGCAAGAGTTAGAAGGTAAAGGAAAATAGAGAAAGGATAGAGAGACAACAAAGATTACTCGATGGAGAGAAAATGATAGATTGCTTTGGCAGCGTAGGCTCCCATCTCGAATATCATGCATGATTCCGAATTCAGGTATCCGCTTGATGCTACATTTTGAGTTAACAAAAACGCCATTTATCAAAAAAGAGATAGAACCTAGCCTAAACATGAGTGCATGTTAGTAGGCAAGAGCGATTTGAGTTAGTGATAAAAGTTCATGTACTTCTTCCGTTCCTAAATATAAGTCTTTTAAGAGATTTCACTATAGACTACATACGAAGCAAACTGAGTGAACCTATATTCTAAAAAGGGTCTATATACATTCGAATGTAGTCTCTATAGTGAAATCTCTAAAAAGACTTATATTTAGGAATGAAGGGATTATATAACTATAACATTAGGACCAGTTATTGTTAGTAACTCATAGTATCAATTAACCCAAAAATAAAGATAAGGTCATCTATGTAGAAATATAAATATTATGTTAAAGACGTTCATAACCATCCTAGACAGTGGTAGATCAGATGAGTTCAACTCACCCGTAGAGCATAACCAGGTGAGAGTCATCACATCACACTCGGCCGAAGATAATGCTCAGTTTGTTAAGGAAAAGTCTAACAAAAAATGCATTTAGTTGCGCTCATTCACAAAAGACAATTATAATTGAGACAACATGTCTTCCTCACCCAGTTTCAACACCAGCAATCCCATCCATCTCAGAGAATGGATCATGCATACGGCATATACCCGCTTCCGAGGTGGATATCGTCGCGGTGGGAGAGGGAGACGTCCACCACTGCCCCAACATTACCCACCGCCACCACCGCCTGCTATGGATATGGCTTCAGGGGAGGAGCTCGAGCACGGAGCGACTGAGGTGGGAGATCCATCCACGCTACCCGCGGCGGCAGTTGACGCGGTTTGGGCTTTGGCAGCAGTGCAGGTTCCGGTGACTTCTGGAGGGACCAAATCTAGGGAGGGTACGTCTGACAAAGGGTCGGAGAAAGCGGAGGGAGAAAAACTCTCTAAGTGGGCGATTAAGAAGAAAAAGTTGCCTTGCTATAGATGTGGTGAACCGGGTCATTTCGTGGCAGAGTGTATGAATGAGCTTTATGACTATTGCTTCCGCTCCCAGCATGTGACTGGGGACTGCCCTCTCCTCTTCGGTCCAAAGCCTGGTATTAACATTTTTGGGGTCTGCTGTAAGGAGTTGATGTTCTTTGAGACACCGAAGGTGGACCCTCTACCACATATGGTTGAGAGTTCCTTCCTGGCAGTAATCAGAGTTACTAATGGACAGTTGACCGAGGCTCAGATTGTGAGACAGCTATGTGACTTAGTGCCAGGTAATTATCAGTGGCATCTGGAGAAGTTAGAAGGTCAGACTTATAAGGTGGACTTTCTCACTAAAGAGGATCAGATGCATTTTCTTAAGTGGGGTTTATGCAGAGTTACAAGCACAAACATTGTGATTGCTTTTGACGAGTGGAAGCAGGAAGAATCTGAGGGTACACCTTTGGAGAAGGTGTGGGTTCGTTTCTATGGCGTGCCACCTAAATTTGTAAAGCATTTTTTGATTGCTTGGAGTTTGGGTGGTATGATTGGTAAGACGAAAAAGGTTGATATGCCATTTACTCGCGCACAAAACGCTGCGAAGTTGTTGGTCAGTGTTGTGAGTGTTGAGCATATACTAGATGTGGTCAGATGGACACATGCTGGAGTCACTTATGTCTTAGAGCTTGAGATCGAGGATACTGCAGTTTCCGAGGATGGGGATGGGACACAGGACATGGATACGACCGAGGGAGGCGGTGCGCCCGGGAATCAGGATAAGGGGGCCGATGATACACTGCCGGAGTCGGATAAGGGTCCTACTACACAACCAGATAAGGTAGCTAGTTCTACCAAAGGGGCGCCCCCGTCCACTACTCCGATGCACACACTATAACACCCCGGATATGTTTTACCTAATATGTAATCCAACTCTTGCCGTTTCCGGCGTTAAGTTTATTTTATTTTCTCGGGTTCGGTTTTTTGTCTCCGTGTGTTGTTGTTGTTGTCATGCATCTCATATCATGTCATCATGTGCATTGCATTTGCATACATGTCATGCATCCGAGCATTTTCCCCGTTGTCCGTTTTGCATTCCGGCATTCCGTTCTCCTCCGGTGGTCATTTCTACCTTGCTTTCATGTGTGGGGGTTAAACATTTCCGGATTGGACCGAGACTTGCCAAGCGGCCTTGGTTTACTACCGGTAGACCGCCTGTCAAGTTTCGTACCATTTGGACTTCGTTTGATGCTCCAACGGTTAACCGAGGGACCGAGAAGGCCTCGTGTGTGTTGCAGCCCAACACCCTTCCATTTTGGCCCAAAACCCACCAAAACCCTCTCCATCATCTAGAGTGTTCGATCACGATCGCGTGGCCGAAAACCACACCTTATTTGGACACTCCTAGCTCCCTCTATGCCTATAAATACCCCCCCTCCGAAATTCGTGGTTCCACTCTCTCGAAACCCTAAAAATCATCTCTGCCGCCATCGGACACGTCCAGACGGCGCCGGACGCGTCCGCCGCCGCCTCCGCGCCGCGTGTCGCCGCCGCCTCCCTCCGCCGCCGGCCCGCCGAGCCCGGATCGGGCACCCGCGGCCCAGCCGCCAGGCGCCGCCCCGCGCCTCCTCTTCTCCGCTGCCGATCCCGCCGCGCCGCCGCACTTCGACGCCGTCCACCGCAGCCGCCATCGCCGTCCGGACCTCGCCCGCCGCCACGGGAGCTCGCCGGAGCCGCTACACCGTCGCCCCACGCCGCCCTCACCGCCCGGTGGCCGGAGACGCCGCCCCTCGCCGGATCTGGTCGAGGAGGGGCCGGATCCGCCCTTCCCCAGCCTCCCCCTCGCCTTCCCTCGCCGGAGTAGCCGCCACATCGCCGGAGTCTGCCTCGGTTCGCGCGCTGGCATAGAACCCTAGATCTGAGAAGGGTTGACCTCATATTTTTCCTAAGTCCCAGATTTATTTTGCTATATTCATCATGCTATATCTTTGCATCCGTAGATCCGTTTTGGGCATATAGCATATCAAAATGTTCGTCTCAGAGAGCACATCATTTCATCTCATTGCATCATTTTCATTTGAGTTCACATTGATGCCCGAAATGCTATTGTAAGAATGCTATTTGAGTTAATTGTCAGATCTGCTGCTCCAATTAGTTATTTGTCATTTTTGCCATGATTATTCTGTGCATGATATGCCCCTGAGCTCTACATGTGTTTTGTTATATGCTTTGCCATCTTCCCAGAGGTGCTATCCATGTATTTTTGTGATGTGTGTGGTGACTAGAACAAGCTTGCAAAGTAGTGCATTCGTTAATGCTGATTTCAGGGACTTAGCAATTCCACTAAGTCTTTGAGCTGTTCTTATCAATATGCCATATGTTCATGTTGTTTCCTAGTGATCCTTGCCTCTTTTGAGGATGATCAGTAAGGATGTTTTGTTAATCTTGTAGTGCTCTATCCATCCGTGTCTTTGTTTGCAATTATGGAGCAACCTAGCGTGAGTCAATCGAGCTCTACTTTTGCTATTTCGTGAATCTGGGCATATTGTCTACTTGTTAGCGATTTTGCCGGGGATGTTGTAGTTGATCCGTGCATGCTATGTTATTGTTCTTGCCATGTCTAGCTTGTATAATGTGTATTCTTGATGGGTGTATGCTTAGATTATCATGCCTTGCTCTGTAGTGAGTGTATCGAGCTCGTAAACATGCCTACTTGATATCTGATATGCATGCTCCAGTTTTTCTCTAAGTCTGTGATCTGGTTAAGTTTTTGCCATGCTCACATGCTTGCAATTGTATTTTCTGATCCCTTTTGGCTCAAGGTCACTAAGGGACTTTTGTTAAGCTCTTTGAGTAGTTCCATGCCATGCTTTACTTTGCCATGTTTAGGCCCTGTAGCATATAGTTTTCATGCTCCAAAGTGTGCTATCTGATCTGAAATTCCAGACAAGTGAAAGGGCATTTCCCTACTTTATGTTTTGGATGATGATGACAACCCTTTATGGTCTAATCGTGTGCTATATGTTTCAGGTTCTCGATGCTTAGGCTTACATCGGATTGCTATTGCCTCTCGAAGGAAAAGATCGAATCCTCCACGCTTTTATTTTCTTTGGTCGTAGAGTACCCGTACTATCAAGAGGGAATCCTCATTAGGAAGCTCTGGGGGAATCAGTTCACGTACACTTTTCTCACCCTCTCTTTGCCTTCCTCAGGTGTGTGTGGGAGAGAGAGTTTTCCTTGCCTCTTCCCCTCTTTTCTGCTCACTGTTTCTGCCCAGCGGTTGTACCACTCTCTGGAGCGGTTGTACCGCTGGGTCTTGTCGCTCACCAGCTTTGCTCAAGCGGTTGTACCGCTGCCTCCGGGCGGTGGTACCGCCACCATGCTCTGCAACAGCTGGGGCGGTGGTTCCGTCCATGCACCGCTCAAGTACCGCTCCCGCTTCTGGTTTGATGCGGTTCTTGGGCGGTAGTGGCCCGGTTGGTCCGGTCGTTCCACGATGACCGGTACCACCAGTGGTCCGAGCGGTTCTTCCGCTCAGTACTTAGCCGCCCAAGAGCTCAAGGCCATGCGGTTGTTCCGGCCAGGCACCGCCCAAGTACCGGTCAAGCTCCTGTTTTGATGCGGTGGTTGTGCGGTAGCCAGGCGGTTAGTCCGGTTATTTTTCTTAGCCGGTACTACCGCCCGCCTGTCCGGTTGTATCGCTTGGTAGGGTTCTGCAGTTACACCGTGAGTCCCGGTTGTACCGGGACGAGGACCGGTTGTACCGCTGCAGTGCAAAAAACGTAGTAACGGTTGGAAATGTGGGGTGACTATTTAAGGGGGCTTCTCCCACCTACCACTCCCACCTTTGACCTCTCTCACTCCACCATTAATGCCCTTCAAGCTCTCTTGCCCGATCTCTCTCTCTAGCCACTCAAACTTGTTGATTTGCTAGGGATTGAAGGAGGAGACCTAGATCTACACTTCCACCAAAGGATATTTGCTTCCCCCATACTTTCTTGTGTGGATTTTGTTACTCTTGGGTGTTTGAGCACCCTAGACGGTTGAGGTCACCTCGGAGCCACATTCCATTATGGTGAAGCTTCGTGGTTTTTGTTGGGAGCCTCCAATTAAGTTGTGGAGAGAGCCCCAACCTTGTTTGTAAAGGTTCGGTCGCCGCCTTCAAGGGCACCAATAGTGGAATCACGGCATCTCGCATTGTGTGAGAGCGTGAGGAGAATACAGTGGCCCTAGTGGCTTCTTGGGGAGCATTGTGCCTCCACACCGCTCCAATGGAGACGTACTTCCTCTCAAAGGGAAGGAACTTCGGCAACACATCCTCGTCTCCACCGTCTCCACTCTTGGTTATCTCGTGCCTTTATTTGAGCAAGCTTACTTGTTTCATATCTCTTGCTTGCTTGTGTACCTATCCTCGTTGTATCATATAGGTTGCTCACCTAGTTGCATATCTAGACAACCTACTTTGATGCAAAGTTTAAATTGTTAAAGAAAAGCTAAAAATTGTTAGTTGCCTATTCACCCCCTCTAGTCAACCATATCGATCCTTTCAATTGGTATCAGAGCCTCGTCTCTTTATTAAGGACTTTACCGTCCAAAGAGTATGGTTGATACTGTAGACGGTGTGGAGGAACACTCCGGTGTGAATCCGATCTCGTCTACGGGAGATGGGGGAACTTTGGTCTCTCGTGAGGAGTTCAATGTGGCCTTGGAGACATTGAAAACCTCCATGACGACCGAAGTCGAAAGCATGTTTACTAAATTTCTTGAGGGGCTTAAACTATCCACCGCATCGTTGAAAGTGGGTGATCCCGCCAACAAGGTGACGGATGCTATCCCCGACAAGGGGGAAGCTAGTAGTGAAAAGGCTCCTTCTTCTAGTGGCAAGAATGGCACCGGCATCTTTGCCCATGTGGAACCACCACTTGTTTATGGTGGACCGGTTCCTTTCACTCATTTGAATCATGCTGGTCCTCCCCCTAAGATTGTGAAAAATGAGGATTTTGATTCTTGGGTTTACCGCTTTAAACGTCATTTAAATCATGTGAACACTAACCTTTGGAGAATCATTGAAGAAGGTTTCTATCCACATGATCCAAGCAACTTCACTCCTCGAGAAGCCGCGGACAATCAATTCAATGAGAATGCTCTCCTCATCATTCAAGATGCAATTCCACCCGAAGACCTACCTCATCTTCGTCCTTTCGCCTTGGCCAAAGATGCATGGCATTGTGTCGTGTCTCTCTACCGGGGAAGCGCAAGCATTCAACGCTCCAACTATGAAGTGGTATAAGATGAGGCCTATGAGTTTGCAATGAAGGAAGATGAAGAACCTCGTGAGCTCTATCGGAGAGTAACCAAACTCACGGTCTCACTACGAGATCACGGGAGCAAGGACACGGATGACAATTGGATCAAGCGCAAATTCCTCAAGGCAATGATGCCCTATCACAAGGCCATGTCCTCCGTCATTCGTCAAAGACCGGACTTCCACACTTTGACCTCAAGCGAAGTGTTGGATGAGTTTGTGGCCATGAACATTTTGGACAAGACCGCCGACAATGCGGTGCTCCGTTCTCAACGTGCAAAGAAGCCTAACCTTGCATTGAAGGCCAAGCTCATCATGGAAGACGAAGAAGAGGAAGAAGAGGAGAGCAACCCCGAAGATACGAAGTATGCATATCATGAACACATGGCACTTACTTCAAGGCAATTTTGGAGCAAGAAAAACTAGAGGCCAAACTTTAGCAAAAACAACTCGATTGGTACAAGGGGCGAGCAACGTGTAAGGACTTGCTACAATTGCGGCAACGTGAGTCATTTCGTTGCGGAATGCCCGTATGAGAAGAGGGAATACAATGGTGGCAAGCTCATCTGAAAGGACAAGGCCAAGTCGTTCCCCAACAAGAACAACTTCTCCAAGAAGACTCCTCCCAAGGCTTTGGTTGTGCAAGAAGAGTACAATGAGGATGATGACGATGATGAAGATGATGAGTCGGTTGCCATGGCCTCTGTTGCCATTGCAACAACATCATGGGTGTCTCTCTTCGACTCACCCAACGAGAGCATCACCTCCAAGTGCCTCATGGCTAAAGCCACCAACAAGGTAACCTCCAACATCAAAACAACCATCATTAATCATCCTTCCCCGACGGATTGCATTAATGAACTTGAGGGAGCTAATGTGGAGGCTAACAAGTTTGATGCCTTTATGGGCAAACTCAAGGGAAAATCCAAGAAGCACTTTGTTGCTCTCTTGGAACAACTTGGTGAAGCCAATGACATGATCGAGGCTCACGAGGACACCATCTCTAAGATAGAAGGGCATAGTCGTGACTATGCCGATGAGATCTCGGATCTTTCCAATGCTCTTGAGGAAGAGCGTGGTCTTCGTTTGGCTCTTGAGGAGTCACACAATGTTGATAATGCTAAGTTAAAGAAAGATTATGATCATGACCTCATTGTTTCTCGTGTGCTAAATTCCGAGAAGGCCAAACTCGGGGTTGATCTTGCTAGACTCAAAGAGGAGTTTGATATACTTGACAAGGCCCACAAGGCCTTGAAGGGTATTCACGCTAGTCTCAAGGAGTCTCATGATCAACTCCAAGTGAAGCTAACTAAGGAGAAAGCAACTTTTCCTCATATGGTTTTAATTGATAATGCAAATGCTACTAACCCGTGTTGTGAGCATATACATCTTGTTGAGGAAAATGCTAACTTGAAGGAGCAACTTGAGAGAGGTCTTGTGACTTGCATACAAGGCAAGAAGAACCTCAACGATCTCTTGATCAACCAAAAGGGAGTTGTGGCCAAGGAAGGGGTTGAGTACGTGCCCGACTCCAAGAACAAGAAGAAGAATGACAAGACCAAACGACCTCCTCCTCTCATGCAAACCTTTGTGAGGGAGGGAGAGAGTGCCCTCGAGGAGAAGAAGAAGAACAATGTCAAGAAGGGCAATGTCACCCCTCCCAACAAAGCCGGCAATTTTAATCCTTCTTATGTGTTATGCCGTGCTAGTGATGGGCATGTTTATGCCAAATTTGTTGGTTCTCTTCATGAATACATTGAATGGTCTATTTGGGTTCCTAAGACCCTTGTTACTAACATCAAAGGACCCATTACAAAATGGGTACCTAAAACCAAGCATTGATCTCTTGTAGGTGTTTGCTTCCGGTGGTGGATCATGGTTGCTTGATAGCGGAGCTACAAATCATATGACCGGAAGCAAGGACTTGGTGGTGGATGTGCACATGGTTCCATCTATGCCCACCAATGTCGAGTGGGGTGACGCCTCATCTTCTAAGGTATTGGGACTTGGCAAGGTGGTCATCTCTCATGATCTCACGATCGAGAAGGTCATGCTTGTTGAGTCCCTTGCATACAATTTACTTTCCGTTTGTCAACTTGCAATCATGGGCTTTGCCACTTTCTTTGATATCGATACCGTGGCCCTCTTGTGGAGCAAGACTCTTAAAGTAGCCTTTGTTGGGCATGTCGAGAACGGTCTATATGTGATTAACTTTTTGGAGCGACCCACTAAGACCGCAACATGCCTAATGGCTAAAGTTGATGTGGGATGGCTTTGGCATCGTCGTTTAGCTCATGTCAATATGAGATCTTTGCAAAGTCTCCTCAAGGGGGACCAAGTCCGTGGACTAACGAATGTTAGTTTTGCTAAAGATCGTGCTTGCAGTGCCTATATCGAAGGAAAGCTACATGAGAAGGCTCACCCTCCCACGACTATCATTTATTCGAAGAGGCCTTTGGAGCTCCTTCACATGGATCTCTTTGGGCCTCCATCCTTCGATAGTCTTGGAGGTAGGAAGTATTGCTTGGTGATTGTGGATGACTACTCAAGGTACACGTGGGTGTATTTCTTCAAGAGGAAGAGCGAGACCCAACAAACCGTCATTGACTTTGCAAATGAAGCACAATGTCAACACAATGCAAAGATCTTGACAATAAGAAGTGACAACGGCACCGAGTTCAAGAACTACACCTTGGATGAATTTCTTAGTGATGAGGGAATCAAGCATCAATTTTCCACACCATACACCCCTCAACAAAACGGTGTTGCGGAAAGGAAGAACCGGACGTTGATGGATGTGGCAAGGACCATGATGGCGGAGTTCAAGTCTCTGTACAACTTTTGGGCCGAAGCCATCAACACCGCGTGTCATGCATCCAATCGGCTCTACCTCCGCAAGGGCTTGAACAAGACTCCATATGAGATACTCACCGGTAACAAGCCCAACCTCAAGTACTTCCGGGTATTCGGGTGTAAGTGTTTCATTCTCAAGAAAGGTGTTCGGTTGTATAAATTTGAGGCTAGAGCTCATGAGAGCATATTTGTTGGTTATGCTACAAACTCTCATGCTTACCGTGTCCTCAATAAATCCACATGACTTATTGAGGAGACGTGTAACGTGGAGTTTGATGAGAATAACGGCTCCCAAGCGGAGAAAAGTGGCACTTGTGATGTAGGTGATGAAATTCCTCCTCAAGCCATAAGAAGAATGGGTGTTGGTTTTATACTACCCATTGAGGAACCCCTTGTGGCCGAAGGAGAAGGACAATGCTCCACTCAAGTGGAGCCATCACCAACCCAAGGCCCACACGCTTCGGAAGAACAAAGTGAAGGCCCTCAACCTCATGAACAAGACCAAGGGCAAGATCATACTCAAGACGGTGTTGACACACCAAGTGATGCCCAAGGTCAAGTTCTCTCCCCCGAGCAAGTTCAAGATCAAGAACAAGTTCATGACGGCGCTCAAGATGATCAAGTAACCACTCCTCAACTCACCACCGAGGAGGAATTAGAGCGTCGTGCCGCCAAGATTGCATCCAAGCTCTCCACCAAGGATCATCTCATGACGAATGTGCTTGGAAGCTTAAGAAAGGGGGTAAGCACTTGTAGACAATTAGCAAATTATTGTGAGCATCACGCGTTTGTCTCTTGTGTGGAACCCCACAAGGTCTATGAGGCGCTAGAAGATCCGGATTGGCTCAATGCCATGCACGAAGAACTCAACAACTTCGAGCGCAACAAAGTGTGGAGATTGGTGCCAAGGCCAACGGGGAACCACAATGTCATTGGAACCAAGTGGATATTCAAGAACAAGCAAGATGCCCATGGGATTATCACTCACAACAAGGCTCGTTTGGTAGCACAAGGCTACTCCCAAGTCGAGGGTATCGACTACGGTGAAACCTTTGCTCCCGTTGCTCGTCTTGAATCCATTCGCATGTTAATTGCATATGCTTCTCATCATAATTTTAAGTTACAACAAATGGATGTGAAGAGTGCTTTTCTTAATGGTCCCATTAATGAATTGGTTTACGTCAAGCAACCCCCCGGGTTCGAGGATCCCTACTTTCCCGATCATGTGTATCAACTCGATAAGGCGCTCTATGGCCTTAAACAAGCCCCACGTGCGTGGTATGACCACCTTACCGAGTTGTTACAAGACCGTGGTTTTGAAGTTGGGCTAATCGACCCCACTCTTTTTACTAAGAAGGTCAAAGGGGAGTTGTTTGTGTGCCAATTATATGTTGATGATATCATCTTTGGTTCACCTAACAAAGCTTTCAATGAGGAATTTGCCGCTCTCATGACCTCAAAGTTCGAGATGTCCTCCATGGGAGAGTTGAAGTTCTTTCTAGGGTTCGAAGTGAAGAAAAGAAGAGAAGGAACCTTCATCAATCAATCCAAATACACTCAAGACATGCTCAAGAGATTCAAGCTAAGTGACGTCAAGCCGGCTTCCACTCCAATGCCCACCAAGTGCCAACTTGACTTAGATCCCAATGGTAAAGTGGTGGATCAAAAGGTATATCGTTCCATGATTGGATCCTTGCTTTAACTTTGTGCATCTAGACCGGACATCATGTTGAGTGTGGGAATTTGTGCACGGTTTCAAGCCGCACCTAAGGAAAGTCACTATGTGGCGGTCAAACGAATCTTTCGATATTTGGCTCATACCCCAAACTTTGGCCTATGGTACCCTAGAGGATCAAACTTCAAGCTTGTAGGGTACTCAGATTCCGATTGGGCGGGAGACAAAGTGGATAGGAAGTCCACTTCTGGAGGGTGCCAATTCCTTGGTTGCTCTTTGGTAAGTTGGTCTTCCAAAAAGCAAAGTTGTGTGTCTCTCTCGTCCATTGAGGCGGAGTATGTTGCCGCCGGTAGTTGTTGTGCTCAACTCCTATGGATGAGGCAAACTTTAAAGGATTACGGTGTCACTTGTGACAAAGTGCCTCTTTGGTGTGACAATGAAAGTGCCATCAAGATCTCTCTCAATCCGGTGCAACATTTCAAGACGAAGCATATTGAGATCCGGTATCACTTCATCCGGGATCACATTAGACGAGGAGAGATCAAGCTCAACTATGTAAACACTCATGACAACCTTGCAGATATTTTCACGAAGCCCTTAGATGAAGCAAGATTTCGCGAGTTAAGGCATGAGCTAAATATCATTGATTCGAGCAATGTGGCTTGAACCCTTGCACACCCTACCACGCTCAATTTGTTGTCTAGTTTAGGTGTAGGCATGGACATAGGGGGAGTGTTGTTCTCTCAATGAACTCTCCCCCCCCATTATGCATAAATTGATTGTGTCTTTCACATTAGCCATATTTGATGGTACTTGTGCTTCAAAGACGAGTTTTGGTCATGGAACCAAGGATAATTCTTCGTGGTGCCATACCAATTGACTCAAACATAGGTGGCCTCGGCCACCGTCCTCTCTTCGGGAGGTTGGAGTTAGCCTTGATGTTCTCGTGTTGTTTTCTCTCTTTCTCTCTTTGCTCTTTGTGTTAGGTTCTCCTAGTGTGTTGTTTCTCTCCTGTTTTGTGCCCCTTCTTCCTCCCTTCGGATTGCACTCTTTTGATCTTGGCTTCGGCTTAGGTGGTCGGGCGGTACAACCGGTACCAAGAGCGGTTCTACCGCTGGTACCGGGTTGTGCCGTCCCAAGGGTCTCCGTTCGGTGCTTGGGCGGTTTCCGCACAAACCCATGGTAACCCACGTCCGGTACTACCGGTTGATGCCGTGCGGTACTACCGCTGCCTCCCAGGCACCGGAAGTACCGCCTCCATCCACCGGTCTGTACCAGACGAGCGGTACAACCGCTCCCCTAAGCGGTTCTATCGGGGCGTGTGTACGGGCCTATTTATACTCGATGGGGTTGAAGGGTTGTCTTTTTCTCTTCGTCCTCGTTCCTCTTTTTTTTACCCTAGCCGCCGGCCATCTCTACCCCTGCCCCGGAGTGCGTCTCGCGCTTCGGATCCTTGGCTCTCCGCGGATTCTCTCCGTGGAGGCCTCCCGATCTCTTCCCATGGATGGTGGTAATGCCTCATGTTCTTTGCCTCTAGATTTTTTAGGGTTCTTCCTTGTCTAGGGCTTCACTTATCTTTCCGCGTTTAGTGTTCGATCTTTGGCTTAGAAGAGTTCTTTGTTAGCCTCCTGTCTTGTTTGCAGCACTTAGAATTCGGAATATTACTTGTGTGATTCATATGCCTCGGTTAGATCTATCTTGCTTGGTAGTGCCACTGTCAGCGGTTCTACCGCCCCTACGGGCGGTACAACCGCTGGAGCGGTACTACCGGCGGAAGATCCGGTACAACCGGAGTATATCAACCACTAAGCACTGTTCTATCTTCTCTGTTGTTGCAACTTGTTCCTTTTCTGCTAGTGGGTGTAATCCTCTCATCCTTGTTGGGTTTTTGTGTGTTCTTTTCGTGTGTGTGTTCAGGTGGTTCTAGTTCTCGCTCTGCTCCTCGCAAGACCAAGAAGAGGGCATGAAGGACCTTGCGCCCGGTTGTGTCTGATGATGAAGAAGAAGTTGTGATTCCCACCAAGCCCACTCGCCGTGAAAAGTCTGCAGCTGCTAAGCAACGTGTGGTTATGCCGTTGCATCGTTGGAAAGCCAAGGATTGGGAAGCCTTCTGCTCAAAGAATCCGTATGAGGTTCCCATTGCTCCCGGTTGGACCACTGTTCAGTTCCGGAATGAGATGCAAGTGCGGATTGTTCATGAACTCTTTGAGCACAACAAGAATAGATATGCCAAGTAGTGGACAATTGATTTTGATCATTGGAGAAACAACATGGAGTATTTTGGTGCTCTCTGCGAGGAGTTTGATCTTGTCAAGATCATGTTAGTCAACTGTGACTTTGATGTTCAACTCATCCATTAGTTCTATGCCACGGTTCATTTTGGGGAAGATGATGCGCGCACTCTCACCTTCATGTGTCGCGATGAATTGTTTCACGTTCTCTGGAGGGCTTTCTGCAATGCTATTGGGTACGAGGATACCGGTCTGAAAGGAAGGGGTGGCATTCGCCCTCATGATTTTCCCGAGTCCATGCCTAAGGAGAAGCTTGCCCCTCTGTACATTCGGGGCCGTGGGATTATTGGAGAATCCAAGGATTTGGAGAAGGTCTATGACATCATGCACCGAGTGTTCCGCAATGTGCTCTTGCCCAAGGTGGGCAATCAAGATGAGATTCATGGCTATTTGGTTGATTTGATGCTTGCTATGAAGACCATGGTGGGGACATGGGCAATGTTTGATGTGTCAAATTGGCTGTGGCATGAGATGTACAACATGGTCATCTACCGTAAAGTCCCAATCTACGCTCCGTTTGTCATGTGCTTTCTGAACTCTGTGTGGGCTGTTTTTCGTCCTGGAGAGCTCCTCACTTCTCCAGACAACCTCACTGTTCATGAGGTCAAGCTCCTTAAGAAGAAGAAGCATGCCGAGCCTCGCTTGCCTGAACATGCTCCTGAGGATGTCTATGCTACTTCTGACGATGAGGACTTTGAGCTGGAGCCAGGGGCCCAGCCTTCGTGGGTGGCCAAACTTACTGCCAAGGTGAAGAAGACCTTTTATCTCCAGGCTGACATCCAGAAGAAGATGTATGAGGCACATGTCAATGAGAAGCTTACACGGCGTCACCAAATTGCAATGATGAAGCACCTCAACATGCAGGTTCAGAGTGGCTCTGAGAAGAGCATCACCCCAGAGGAGCGTTGGATCTCTACCCATAGCACCTGGACTGATGATGAAGCCCCTCCCCAGCCATCATCCTCGTTTGCAGCAGCTGTCAATGCCATGGAAGAATCTGATCACGACGACGAGGACGACTCTGATGATGAAGATCCAGATGCAACCGAGGAGTCAGAGGAGGACGCCTGAGCTTTGGGTCGCTAGCTTTGCTCTTTTCCTTTTTGGTGTCTTGATGCCAAAGGGGGAGAGGGTTCTATAGGTCTCGGGGATTTGCTTGGGTTTTTCTCGTGTTTTGTGTTTGGTTGTGGACTTGTTTCGTTCCGTGCTGTGTGTGAGACTTGTTACTCCGTTTACCTTTCCGTTCGTAGGTCATTATCGTTATTATTGCCTCTAAGTATTTTATTGTCTATCCTTTTGAGCTCAGAGTGATGAGTCTATAAAATCTAGGGGGAGTCTAGTCCTGAAAGTGTGCCCATGCTTTCTATCATCTAGTACTTGTTGGGGCACACATTCAGGGGGAGTTCCATCTAGATTTCGTTGACTTATCTCTTGCAAATCATGTTGTTGTCATCATCCACCAAAAAGGGGGAGATTGAAAGGGCATTTCCCTACTTTATGTTTTGGATGATGATGACAACCCTTTATGGTCTAATCGTGTGCTATATGTTTCAGGTTCTCGATGCTTAGGCTTACATCGGATTGCTATTGCCTCTCGAAGGAAAAGATTGAAGACGTGTCCTCCACGCTTTTATTTTCTTTGGTCGTAGAGTACCCGCACTATCAAGAGGGAATCCTCATTAGGAAGCTCTGGAGGAATCAGTTCACGTACACTTTTCTCACCCTCTCTTTGCCTTCCTCAGGTGTGTGTGGGAGAGAGAGTTTTCCTTGCCTCTTCCCCTCTTTTCTGCTCACTGTTTCTGCCCAGCGGTTGTACCGCTCTCTGGAGCGGTTGTACCGCTGGGTCTTGTCGCTCACCAGCTTTGCTCAAGCGGTTGTACCGCTGCCTCCGGGCGGTGGTACCGCCACCATGCTTTGCAACAGCTGGGGCGGTGGTTCCGTCCATGCACCGCTCAAGTACCGCTCTCGCTTCTGGTTTGATGCGGTTCTTGGGCGGTAGTGGCCCGGTTGGTCCGGTCGTTCCACGATGACCGGTACCACCGGTGGTCCGAGCGGTTCTTCCGCTCAGTACTTAGCCGACCAAGAGCTCAAGGCCATGCAGTTGTTCCGGCCACGCACCGCCCAAGTACCGGTCAAGCTCCTGTTTTGATGCGGTGGTTGTGCGGTAGCCAGGCGGTTAGTCCGGTTATTTTCTTAGCCGGTACTACCGCCCTCCTGTCCGGTTGTACCGCTTGGTAGGGTTCTGCAGTTACACCGTGAGTCCCGGTTGTACCGGGACAAGGACCGGTTGTACCGCTGCAGTGCAAAAAACGCAGTAACGGTTGGAAATGTGGGGTGACTATTTAAGGGGGCTTCTCCCACCTACCACTCCCACCTTTGACCTCTCTCACTCCACCATTAATTCCCTTCAAGCTCTCTTGCCCGATCTCTCTCTCTAGCCACTCAAACTTGTTGATTTGCTAGGGATTGAAGGAGGAGACCTAGATCTACACTTCCACCAAAGGATATTTGCTTCCCCCATACTTTCTTGTGTGGATTTTGTTACTCTTGGGTGTTTGAGCACCCTAGACGGTTGAGGTCACCTCGGAGCCACATTCCATTATGGTGAAGCTTCTTGGTTTTTGTTTGGAGCCTCCAATTAAGTTGTGGAGAGAGCCCCAACCTTGTTTGTAAAGGTTCGGTCGCCGCCTTCAAGGGCACCAATAGTGGAATCATGGCATCGTGCATTGTGTGAGAGCGTGAGGAGAATACGGTGGCCCTAGTGGCTTCTTGGGGAGCATTGTGCCTCCACACCGCTCCAACGGAGACGTACTTCCTCTCAAAGGGAAGGAACTTCGGCAACACATCCTCGTCTCCACCGTCTCCACTCTTGGTTATCTCATGCCTTTATTTGAGCAAGCTTACTTGTTTCATATCTCTTGCTTGCTTGTGTACCTATCCTCGTTGTATCATATAGGTTGCTCACCTAGTTGCATATCTAGACAACCTACTTTGATGCAAAGTTTAAATTGTTAAAGAAAAGCTAAAAATTGTTAGTTGCCTATTCACCCCCCTCTAGTCAACCATATCGATCCTTTCAATTGGTATCAGAGCCTCGTCTCTTTATTAAGGACTTTACCGTCCAAAGAGTATGGTTGATACTGTAGACGGTGTGGAGGAACACTCCGGTGTGAATCCGATCTCGTCTACGGGAGATGGGGGAACTTCGGTCTCTCGTGAGGAGTTCAATGTGGCCTTGAAGACATTGAAAACCTCCATGACGACCGAAGTCGAAAGCATGTTTACTAAATTTCTTGAGGGGCTTAAACTATCCACCGCACCGTTGAAAGTGGGTGATCCCGCCAAAAAGGTGACGGATGCTATCCCCGACAAGGGGGAAGCTAGTAGTGAAAAGGCTCCTACTTCTAGTGGCAAGAATGGCACCGGCATCTTTGCCCATGTGGAACCACCACTTGTTTATGGTGGACCGGTTCCTTTCACTCATTTGAATCATGCCGGTCCTCCCCCTAAGATTGTGAAAAATGAGGATTTTGATTCTTGGGTTTACCGCTTTAAACGTCATTTAAATCATGTGAACACTAACCTTTGGAGAATCATTGAAGAAGGTTTCTATCCACATGATCCAAGCAACTTCACTCCTCGAGAAGCCGCGGACAATCAATTCAATGAGAATGCTCTCTTCGTCATTCAAGATGCAATTCCAACCGAAGACCTACCTCATCTTCGTCCTTTCGCTTTGGCCAAAGATGCATGGCATTGTGTCGTGTCTCTCTACCGGGGAAGCGCAAGCATTCAACGCTCCAACTATGAAGTGGTACAAGATGAGGCCGATGAGTTTGCAATGAAGGAAGATGAAGAACCTCGTGAGCTCTATCGGAGAGTAACCAAACTCACGGTCTCACTACGAGATCACGGGAGCAAGGACACGGATGACAATTGGATCAAGCGCAAATTCCTCAAGGCAATGATGCCCTATCACAAGGCCATGTCCTCCGTCATTTGTCAAAGACCGGACTTCCACACTTTGACCTCAAGCGAAGTGTTGGATGAGTTTGTGGCCATGAACATTTTGGACAAGACCGCCGACAATGCGGTGCTCCATTCTCAACGGGCAAAGAAGACTAACCTTGCATTGAAGGCCAAGCTCATCGTGGAAGACGAAGAAAAGGAAGAAGAGGAGAGCAACCCCGAAGATACGAAGTATGCATATCATGAACACATGGCACTTGATTCAAGGCAATTTTGGAGCAAGAAAAACTCGAGGCCAAACTTTAGCAAAAACAACTCGATTGGTACAAGGGGCAAGCAACGTGTAAGGACTTGCTACAATTGCGGCAACGTGAGTCATTTCTTTGCGGAATGCCCGTATGAGAAGAGGGAAGACAATGGTGGCAAGCTCATCCGAAAGGACAAGGCCAAGTCATTCCCCAACAAGAACAACTTCTCCAAGAAGACTCCTCCCAAGGCTTTGGTTGTGCAAGAAGAGTACAATGAGGATGATGACGATGATGAAGATGATGACTCGGTTGCCATGGCCTCCGTTGCCATTGCAACAACGTCACGGGTGTCTCTCTTCGACTCACCCAATGAGAGCATCACCGCCAAGTGCCTCATGGCTAAAGCCACCAACAAGGTAACCTCCAACATCAAAACTACCATCATTAATCATCCTTCCCCGACGGATTGCATTAATGAACTTGAGGGAGCTAATGTGGAGGCTAACGAGTTTGAGGCCTTTATGGGCAAACTCAAGGGAAACTCCAAGAAGCACTTTGTTGCTCTCTTGGAACAACTTGGTGAAGCCAATGACATGATCGAGGCTCACGAGGACACCATCTCTAAGATAGAAGGGCATAGTCGTGACTATGCCGATGAGATCTCGGATCTTTCCAATTCTCTTGAGGAAGAGCGTGGTCTTCGTTTGGCTCTTGAGGAGTCACACAACGTTGATCATGCTAAGTTAAAGAAATATTATGATCATGACCTCATTGTTTCTCGTGTGCTAAATTCCGAGAAGGCCAACTCGGGGTTGATCTTGCTAGACTCAAAGAGGAGTTTGATATACTTGACAAGGCCCACAAGGCCTTGAAGGGTATTCACCTAGTTGCATATCTAGACAACCTACTTGATGCAAAGTTTAAATTGTTAAGGAAAAGCTAAAAATTGTTAGTTGCCTATTCACCCCCCTCTAGTCAACCATATCGATCCTTTCAGTTAATTTCACCAAGTCTGAAATCTGTTTACCAATTGCACTTTTGCCATGCTTGTTTGAACCTGTTAATGGATGAATTGACCGTAGCTCAGTGTTCATCTTTTGTTAAGCTTCATGAATGGATCCCTGCCATGTATTTTGTTGCCATGTTTGGGTGTTGTAGCATGTTTAGCTTGTTGCATTTAGATGGCTACTTGCTGTATATCGCAGACCGGTGCCATATTTGTTTTGCTTGCCATTTCCAAACCGTGTCTCCTCCGGTGATCTTTATATCGTTTTCAAGCGAAATCATCTCACCTTTCCAGTGGCACACTTGGATTTCCAAGTTGAGTCCAGGGTCAATCTTTCCTTATCAAATCTTGCATATGCATCACATATCGCATCCGCACAACATACCATGTTTGCATCATGTTGTTTGAGCTTTGCACGTGGTTGATTGTGTCCTTTTTTCTTGTTTGTCTTGTTTGGGTAGAGCCGGGAGACGAGTTCGCTAACGAGGAGCCCGTTGAGTTTGCTTTTGAGGATCCAGTCAACTCTGACAACTTTGCAGGCAAGATGATCATACCCTCGAAATCACTTCTATCTTTGCTTTGCTAGATGCTCGCTCTTTTGCTATGCCTATGCTACGATGCCTACCACTTGCTTATCATGCCTCCCAAATTGCCATGTCAAACCTCTAACCCACCATGTCCTAGCAAACCGTTGATTGGCTATGTTACCGCTTTGCTCAACCCCTCTTATAGCGTTGCTAGTTGCAGGTGAAGATTGGAGACCGTTCCTTGTTGGAACATTATTTACTTGTTGGGATATCACTATATTATGTTGTTATCTTAATGCATCTATATACTTGGTAAAGGGTGGAAGGCTCGGCCTCTCGCCTAGTGTTTTGTTCCACTCTTGCCGCCCTAGTTTCCGTCATATCGGTGTTATGTTCCCGGATTTTGCTTTCCTTACGCGGTTGGGTAATAATGGGAACCCATTGAAAATCGCCTTGAATAAAACTTCTCCAGCAATGCCCAACCTTGGTTTTACCATTTGCCACCTAGCCTCTTTTCCCCTTGGGTTTCCGGAGCCCGAGGGTCATCTTATTTAAACCCCCCCCGGGCCAGTGCTACTCTGAGTGTTGGTCCGACCGAGTAGACTGCGGGGCCACCTCGAGGCAACTTGAGGTTTGGTTTTACTCGTAGGATGTCTCATCTGAGTGTGCCCTAAGAACGAGATATGTGCAGCTCCTATCGGGATTTGTCGGCACATTCGGGTGGTGTTGCTGGATTGGTTTTAACTTGTCGGGTTGTCTTGTAGAACCGGGATACCGAGTCTGATCGGAATGTCTCGGGAGAAGGTATATCCTTCGTTGGCCGTGAGAGCTTGTCATGGGCTAAGTTGGGACCCCCTGCAGGGATTTGAACTTTCGAAAGCCGTGCCCGCGGTTATGGGCAGATGGGAATTTGTTAATGTCCGGTTATAGATAACTTGAACCTTAACTTAATTAAAATGAATCAACTGTGTGAGTTACCGTGATGGTCTCTTCTCGGCGGAGTCCGGGAAGTGAACATGGTGTTGGAGTAATGCTTGCCGCAGGTTGTGCTCTAGTTATTCGTTCGTGCTTTGCCTTCTCTTCTCGCTCTCTTTTGCGAACAGGTTAGCCACCATATATGCTAGTCGCTTGTTGCAGCTCCACATATTACCTTGCCTTACCTATAAGCTTAAATAGTCTTGATCGCGAGGGTGCGAGATTGTTGAGTTCATGTGGGTCACATATTACTTCCAAACCAGATGCAGGGCCAGATGACTCCGTTCCAGATGACGTGCTTGAGCTCAAGTGGGAGTTCGACGAGGACTCACGTCGTTACATTGTGTCTTTCCCTGATGATTAGTAGTGGTGCCCAGTTGGGGCGATCGGGACTGTGTCGCATGTTGGGTTGATCTTTTATTTTGGCACCGTAGTCGGGCCATGAGTGATTGGATGATGTAATGCTATTTATGTACTTTGTTTGACGTGGCGAGTGTAAGCCAACTATGTTCCTTCCCCTTTTATTATTTATATTACATGGGATGTTGTGAAGATTGCCTAACTTGCGACATTGCTTTCAATGCGGTTATTCCTCTAAGTCATGCTTCGACACGTAGGTGATATAGCCGCATCGAGGGCATTACAAGTTGGTATCAGAGCCTTCCCCGACCTCAGGAGCCCCCACTGCTTGATCGTTTTTAGCAGCCGAGTTGTGTCTAGAAAAAAATGTTTTGAGTCATTTAGGAATTATATATCGGAGATTTTATGAATTCTTTTTACTCCCTAGTCTCTTCATCGCTCTGGTAAGGCATCCTGACATAGAGTTTTGACTCTTCTCTTCTCAAATTTCACTAAATTTTTTTTAGGATCACGCGGGTATTTTGGAATCGTTCCGATGGTTTTGTGACAAGAACATTGTTCTTGGTGCCTCCTGTCATTTAGGGGTTGTGGCAGTGTCTCGGGGAGTTGAGCTCCGAGGTGTTGTCGTCACAATTTTATCGTTGCAGTTCTGGAATACCTGAGTTTAGTCCGCCGACATCGAAAATCTCTTTTGTGCAGTTGTTGGTGAGATAACCTCGATGCCACCCAGTACTGGGGTGGGAGTTCAGGAGTATTGCCATAACTTGTATAACGGATGCTTTTCGAAGGTTGAGGTAGATGGTTTCCGAAGTTTTTCTCGGTTATGTGTTGAAGGATGGATACAACTGGATGTAGGATTTGCTAGATTTGGGTGAGATATTATGCTTCCCCTGTATCCCCAACACCTGATTGCATAGCCGGAAAGCTTCGGGAGTTTCATAGGTGGTAATTCTTGTAGCTCTTGTTCTTCTTCCACGGATATTTGGTTTGAGATTGGGTGATCTTACCGAGCATTCGTTCTTGTTCCGTACCTTGTTGATTATTCCTCTACCTAAATTATAAGTGGCTTCTCAATTTATGGATATGTGACCATTTCAAGGGGAATGCATTCATTCATTTTGTTCAGATGTGAAGGCTATATGTTGCAAATTTCAACCCGCTTGATTCAGCTTCAATTTTATCTGTCAATGTGCTAATGGATGTCAACCTCTTCAGGATGGCTCCTCCAACGCGCACGACTCCAAATCCTGATCCGCCACCACCTCCTCCTCCTCCGGAGGCATGGCAAGCTGTGATGGCCGCTACCAATGCAAACACGCAGTTGATCATGCAAATTCTTCAAGAGCGCAACCAAGCGAACCAAGGCAACCAAGGCAACAATCAGAATCACTTTGCTACACTCAACCAGTTCCTTGCTAACGGGCCAAAGACCTTCAGCAATTGTGTTGAGGCAACTGATGCTGACGATTGGCTCGTGGACTTATGCAAGCATTTCGAGTGCAGTAACGTCAGGCCTGAGGACTTTGTCAAGTTCGCTTCCTTCCAACTCAAAGACCAAGCTGCAGAATGGTTCTAGCAGTACAAAGATTCCAGAGGAGGCCGTGTGATTACCTGGGATGAATTCCGTCAAGACTTCAAAGCCCATCATATTCCTCAGAGCGTGGTTGAAAGCAAGCGTGAGGTATTCCGCAACCTGAAGCAAGGCTCTTTGTTTGTCTATGACTACAACAAGTTGTTTCAGAAGCTTGCCCGCTTTGCTAAGCAGGACGTCCCTGACAAGAAGAGCATGATATACCAGTTCAGGGGTGGTCTCAGAGAATAAATCCAGCTAGCTCTTGTTCTCTTTGAGACCTTGAGGTATGATGAGTTCTACAACATGGCATTGAAGCAAGAGGCTGCTCAACTGAGGTGTGATGCTTCCAAGAAGCGAGTCAGAGATGTTACTCCTTCTTCCTCTACTCAAGTGGCCAAGCAGCAGAAGTATTGGCTTCCTCCTCCTCCGTTCCGTCAGCCGTACCAGAAGAGCACAGGTGGCAGTGGATCTTCCCACCCACCCAACCCTAGCTTTTAGAACAAGACTTCGTCTCAAGCTCCAAGATCGAGTGCTCCGTATCACCATCCGCTTTCAGAGGTCATGTGCAACAAGTGCCAACAGAAGGGTCACTATGCCAACAAGTGCTTCAACCAGAGGCGTCTCCCTCCTCCTCCTCCTGTGAGATCGGCAAGTACAGCTATGGTCAAGCATAACCCCAAGCACGCCAAGGTCAACTTGATGAATGCAGCTCAGGCAGAGGACTCGTCAGATGTCATCATGGGTAACCTTCCTGTTAACGATGTTCCTGCAAAAGTACTTTTTGATACTGGTGCATCGCATTCTTTCTTGTCATGCCCTTTTGCATCGAAGCACAATGTTGATACTGAGGTCATGCCCAAAGTCATGCAAGTTGTTTCTCCCGGCAAGCTTTTGACTTCTAGTCTGGTTGCTCCCGATATCTCTATCACGTTGGGCGACTACAAGTTTCTTTCTTCTCCGGTGGTTCTTAGAAATTCGGATATTGATCTTATTCTCGAAATGGATTGGCTTTCTAAGCACAAGGCGCATCTTGATTGTGCAGCCAGGAAGATTCAATTGACTCATTCGTCTGAGGATGTAATTGTCTTTGCCGCTCGTGATGATACAATCCGGCTGTTTTCTCTCAATGAGAAGGGTGAACTGGATGCCATCTCGCAAATTCCAGACATTTGCGAATATCAAGACATCTTTCCAGAAGAGCTTCCAGGAATGCCTCCGCACCGGCCAGTTGAATTTGTCATCGATCTTGAGCCTGGCACGGAACCGGTTTGCAAGAGTCCTTATAAGCTTGGACCTGAAGAGTTGAAGGAGCTGAAGAAGCAACTCGATATTCAAGAGAGGATGGGTCTCATCCGGCCTAGTTCTTCTCCGTGGGGTTGTGGAGTTCTTTTTGTGAAGAAGAAGGATGGAACGGACCGACTTTGTGTTGACTATCGTCCATTGAACAAGAAGACTATCAAGAACAAGTACCCACTTCCCAACATCAACGAGCTGTTTGAACAACTCAAAGGTGCCCAAGTATTCTCCAAGCTTGATCTCCGTATGGGTTATCTCCAGATTCGAATCCGTGAGCAAGATATTCCCAAGACGACTTTTAGGACAAGCTATGGTTCATATGAATACACTATCATGTCTTTTGGCCTCGTCAACGCTCCTCCGACTTTCTCTCGCATGATGAACTTCATCTTCAATGCCTACACCAATGACTCCGTTTTGGTCTATCTCGACGACATTCTGGTCTTTTCGAAGAACAAGGAAGATCATGCCAAACACTTGTGTTTGGTGCTTGATAAGCTCAGGGAACACCAGTTCTACGCCAAGTTCTCAAAGTGCGAATTTTGGCTCGATGAGGTTCTTTATCTTGGGCATATCATCTCTGCCAAGGGCATTGCAGTGAATCCTGAGAAGGTGTCTGCAATTGTGAATTGGGAACCACCTCAGAACATGAAGCAACTCCGTAGCTTCCTCGGTCTCGCAAGCTATTGTCGAAGGTTCATTGAGAACTTTTCAAAGATCGCGAAGCCTCTCTCAAAACTTCTCCAGAAGCACGTCAAGTACGTTTGGTCTCCGGAATGTGACATCGCTTTTAACACTTTGAAAGAGAAATTGGTCACTGCTCCAGTTCTGACTCCTCCTGATGAATCCAAACCGTTCGAGGTCTTCTGTGATGCCTCTCTTCAAGGTCTTGGTGCAGTTTTGATGCAAGAGAAGAAAGTGGTGGCTTATACCTCTCGCCAGTTCAAGCCCAATGAGAAGAACTACCCCACTCATGACCTCGAGTTGGCGGCAGTTATGCATGCTCTTTTGACTTGGAGACATCTCTTACTGGGAAGAAAAGTGGACATCTTCACTGACCACAAGAGTCTCAAGTATATCTTCACCCAACCTAATCTCAACCTCAGGCAAACTCGGTGGGTCGAAATGATTCAAGAGTATAATCCGAGTATCGAGTATACTCCAGGCAAGGCCAATGTGATTGCTGACGCATTGAGCAGGAAGGCTTATTGCAACAGTCTGATTCTCAAGCCTTATCAACCCAAGCTTTGTGAAGCTTTCCGCAAACTCAATCTGCAAGTTGTTCCTCAAGGTTTCCTCGCCAACCTTCAAGTCTCTCCTACCTTGGAAGACCAGATTCGCGAGGCTCAACTTCTTGATGCTATGGTGAAGAAGGTGAAGATTGGGATTGCCAAGAGCCAACCCAAGTACAAGTGCTACCGCCTTGATGACAAGGATACTCTCTTCTTCGAGGATCGTCTTGTTGTGCCCAAAGGTGATCTTCGTAAAGTTATCATGAACGAGGCTCACAATTCACTCCTCTACATCCACCCTGGCAGCACGAAGATGTATCAGGACCTCAAGCAGGCTTATTGGTGGACTCGAATGAAGCGCGAGATTGCTCAGTTCGTGAATGAGTGTGATGTCTGCAGAAGAGTGAAGGCAGAACACCAAAGGCCAGCGGGTCTCCTCCAACCTCTTGCCATTCCAGAATGGAAGTTTGACCACATTGAGATGGAATTCATGACTGGGTTTCCAAAGTCCAAGTGTGGCAATGATGCTATATTCGTTGTCATCGACAAACTCACTAAAGTGGCTCACTTTCTGCCTATCAAAGAGTCTATCACTGCAGCTCAATTGGCGGAGCTGTATACCTCTCGGATTGTCTCGCTGCACAGTATTCCACAGGTGATCTCTTCAGACCGTGGCAGCATCTTTACCTCCAAGTTTTGGGATTCTTTTCAGAAGACCATGGGCACCAACATCCGCTTCAGCACAACTTTCCATCCTCAAACTAGCGGTCAAGTCGAGCGTGTCAATCAGATTCTTGAAGATATGCTCAGGGCTTGTGTGATCTCCTTTGGCATGAAGTGGGAGGGTTGTCTTCCATATGCTGAATTCTCCTACAACAACAGTTTTCAAGCAAGTTTGGGCAAGGCCCCATTCAAAATCCTGTATGGCAGGAAGTGCCATACCCCTCTCAACTGGTCTGAAACCGGCGAACGTCAACTTCTGGGAAATGACTTAATCACAGAGGCAGAGGAATTGTGCAAAGTCATTCGAGATAACCTCAAAGCAGCCCAATCGTGCCAGAAGAGCTACTATGATAGTAAGCACCGTGATTTGGATTTCGAGATTGGAGATCATGTTTACCTCCGCGTCTCTCTAAAGAAAGGTACTCATCGCTTCGGTATCAAAGGGAAGCTTGCCCCTAGATACGTGGGACCTTTCAAGATCGTCAACAAGAGAGGCGATCTCGCCTATCAACTCGAGCTTCCTTCAAACTTTGCAAATGTGCACGACGTGTTCCATGTCTCTCAGCTCCGCAAATGCTTCAAGACTCCTGAACGCACCGTCAACTTCGAAGACATTGATCTCCAAGAAGATCTCTCTTATCGTGAGCACCCCGTTGCAATTCTTGAAGAGACTGAACGCAAGACTCGCAATAAGTCAATCAAATTCCTCAAAGTCAAGTGGTCACACCATTCCGACCGTGAAGCCACCTGGGAACGCGAGGATCACCTCCGTTCTGAGTACCCGGCGTTCTTCCAGTCCTAGATCTCGGGACAAGATCCTTTCATAGTGGTGGAGTGTTGTAACACCCCGGATATGTTTTACCTAATATGTAATCCAACTCTTGCCGTTTCCGGCGTTAAGTTTATTTTATTTTCCCGGGTTCGGATTTTTGTCTCCGTGTGTTGTTTTTGTTGTCATGCATCTCATATCATGTCATCATGTGCATTGCATTTGCATACGTGTTCGTCTCATGCATCCGAGCATTTTCTCCGTTGTCCGTTTTGCATTCCGGCGTTCCGTTCTCCTCCGGTTGTCCTTTCCACCTTGCTTTCATGTGTGTGGGTTAAACATTTCCGGATTGGACCGAGACTTGCCAAGCGGCCTTGGTTTACTACCGGTAGACCGCCTGTCAAGTTTCGTACCATTTGGACTTCGTTTGATGCTCCAACGGTTAACCGAGGGAACGAGAAGGCCTCGTGTGTGTTGCAGCCCAACACCCTTCCATTTTGGCCCAAAACCCACCAAAACCCTCTCCATCATCTAGAGCGTTCGATCACAATCGCGTGGCCGAAAACCGCACCTCATTTGGACACTCCTAGCTCCCTCTATGCCTATAAATACCCCCCCTCCGAAATTCGCGGTTCCACTCTCCCGAAACCCTAAAAATCATCCCCGCCGCCACCGGACACGTCCGGACGGCGCCGGACGCGTCTGCCGCCGCCTCCGCGCCAACCCGCTCGCGCCATGTGTCGCTGCCGCCTCCCTCCGCCGCCGGCCCGCCGAGCCCGGATCGGGCCCCCGCGGCCCAGCCGCCAGGCGCCGCCCCGTGCCTCCTCTTCTTCGCTGCCGATCCCGCCGCACCGCCACACTTCGACGCCGTCCACGGCGGCTGCCATCACCAGCCGGACCTCGCCCGCCGCCACGGGAGCTCGCCGGAGCCGCTACACCGCCGCCCCGTGCCGCCCTCACCGCCCGGTGGCCGGAGACGCCGCCCCTCGCCGGATCTGGTCGAGGAGGGGCCAGATCCGCCCTTCCCCGGCCTCCCCCTCGCCTTCCCTTGACGGAGTAGCCGCCACATCGCCGGAGTCTGCCTCGGTTCGCGCGCCGGCGTAGAACCCTAGATCTGAGAAGGGTTGACCTCATATTTTTCCTAAGTCCCAGATTTATTTTGCTATATTCATCATGCTATATCTTTGCATCCGTAGATCCGTTTTGGGCATATAGCATATCAAAATGTTCGCCTCAGAGAGAAAATCATTTCATCTCATTGCATCATTTTCATTTGAGTTCATCTTGATGCCCAAAATGCTGTTGGAAGAATGCTATTTGAGTTAATTGTCAGATCTGCTGCTCCAATTAGTTATTTGTCATTTTTGCCATGATTATTCTGTGCATGATATGCCCCTGAGCTCTGCATGTGTTTTGTTATATGCTTTGCCATCTTTCCAGAGGTGCTATCCATGTATTTTTGTGATGTGTGTGGTGACTAGCACAAGCTTGCAAAGTGGTGCATTCGTTAATGCTGATGTCAGGGACTTGGCAATTCCACTAAGTCTTTGAGCTGTTCTTATCAATATGTCATATGTTCATGTTGTTTCCTAGTGATCCGTGCCTCTTTTGAGGATGATCAGTAAGGATGTTTTGTTAATCTTGTAGTGATCTATCCATCCATGTCTTTGTTTGCAATTATGGAGCAACCTAGCGTGAGTCAATCGATCTCTAATTTTGCTATTTCGTGAATCTGGGCAGATTGTCTACTTGTTAGCGATTTTGCCGAGGATGTTGTAGTTGATCCGTGCATGCTATGTTACTGTTCTTGCCATGTCTAGCTTGTATAATGTGTATTCTTGATGGGTGTATGCTTAGATTGTCATGCCTTGCTCTGTAGTGAGTGTATCAAGCTCGTAAACATGCCTACTTGATATCTGATTTGCATGCTCCAGTTTTTCTCCAAGTCTGTGATCTGGTTAAGTTTTTGCCATGTTCACATGCTTGCAATTGTATTTTCTGATTCCTTTTGGCTCAAGGTCACTAAGGGACTTTTGTTAAGCTCTTTGAGTAGCTCCATGCCATGCTTTACCTTGCCATGTTCAGGCCCTATAGCATATAGTTTTCATGCTCCAAAGTGTGCTATCTGATCTGAAATTCCAAACAAGTGTTAATTTCACTAAGTCTGAAATCTGTTTACCAATTGCACTTTTGCCATGCTTGTTTGAACCTGTTAATGGATGAATTGACCGTAGCTCAGTGTTCATCTTTTGTTAAGCTTCATGAATGGATCCCGGCCATGTATTTTGTTGCCATGTTTGGGTGCTGTAGCATGTTTTGCTTGTTGCATTTAGATGGCTACTTGCTGTATATCGCAGACCGGTGCCATATTTGTTTTGCTTGCCATTTCCAAACCGTGTCTCCGATTCCGGTGATCTTTATATCGTTTTCAAGCGAAATCATCTCACCTTTCCAGTGGCACACTTGGATTTCCAAGTTGAGGCCAGGGTCAATCTTTCCTTGTCAAATCTTGCATATGCATCACATATCGCATCCCGCATAGCATGCCATGTTTGCATCATGTTGTTTGAGCTTTGCACATGGTTGATTGTGTCCTTTTTGCTTGTTTGTCTTGTTTGGGTAGACCCGGGAGACGAGTTCGCTAACGAGGAGCCCGTTGAGTTTGCTTTCGAGGATCCAGTCAACTCTGACAACTGTGCAAGCAAGATGATCATACCCTCGAAATCACTTCTATCTTTGCTTTGCTAGATGCTCGCTCTTTTGCTATGCCTATGCTACGATGCCTACCACTTGCTTATCATGCCTCCCAAATTGCCATGTCAAACCTCTAACCCACCTTGTCCTAGCAAACCATTGATTGGCTATGTTACCGCTTTGCTCAGCCCCTCTTATAGCGTTGCTAGTTGCAGGTGAAGATTGGAGACTGTTCCTTGTTGGAACATTATTTACTTGTTGGGATATCACTATATTATCTTGTTATCTTAATGCATCTATATACTTGGTAAAGGGTGGAAGGCTCGGCCTCTCGCCTAGTGTTTTGTTCCACTCTTGCCGCCCTAGTTTCCATCATATCGGTGTTATGTTCCCGGATTTTGCGTTCCTTACGCGGTTGGGTAATAATGGGAACCCCTTGACAAATCGCCTTGAATAAACCTTCTCCAGCAATGCCCAACCTTGGTTTTACCATTTGCCACCTAGCCTCTTTTTCCCTTGGGTTTTCGGAGCCCGAGGGTCATCTTATTTAAACCCCCCGGGCCAGTGCTACTCTGAGTGTTGGTCCGACCGAGTAGACTGCAGGGCCACCTCGGGGCAACTTGAGGTTTGGTTTTACTCGTAGGATGTCTCATCTGAGTTTGCCCTAAGAACGAGATATGTGCAGCTCCTATCGGGATTTGTCGGCACATTCGGGTGGTGTTGCTGGATTGGTTTTAACTTGTCGGGTTGTCTTGTAGAACCAGGATACCGAGTCTGATGGGAATGTCTCGGGAGAAGGTATATCCTTCGTTGACCATGAGAGCTTGTCATGGGCTAAGTTGGGACCCCCTGCAGGGATTTGAACTTTCGAAAGCCGTGCCTGCGGTTATGGGCAGATGGGAATTTGTTAATGTCCGGTTGTAGATAACTTGAACCTTAACTTAATTAAAATGAATCAATTGTGTGAGTTACCATGATGGTCTCTTCTCGTTGGAGTCCGGGAAGTGAACACGGTGTTGGAGTAATGCTTGCCGCAGGTTGTGCTCTAGTTATTCGTTCGTGCTTTGCCTTCTCTTCTCGCTCTCTTTTGCGAACAGGTTAGCCACCATATATGCTAGTCGCTTGTTGCAGCTCCACATATTACCTTGCCTTACCTATAAGCTTAAATAGTCTTGATCGCGAGGGTGCGAGATTGTTGAGTCCCTGTGGCTCACAGATTACTTGCAAACTAGATGCAGGGCCAGACGACTCCGTTCCAGATGACGTGCTTGAGCTCAAGTGGGAGTTCGACGAGGACTCATGTCGTTACTATGTGTCTTTCCCTGATGATCAGTAGTGGTGCCCAGTTGGGGCGATCGGGACCGTGTCGCATGTTGGGTTGACCCTTTATTTTGGCACCGCAGTCGGGCCATGAGTGATTGGATGATGTAATGCTATTTATGTACTTTGTTTGATGTGGTGAGTGTAATCCAACTATATTCCTTCCCCTTTTATTATTTGTATTACATGGGATGTTGTGAAGATTGCCTAACTTGCGACATTGCTTTCAATGCGGTTATGCCTCTAAGTCGTGCTTCGACACATAGGAGATATAGCCGCATCGAGGGTGTTACACACACTTCGCTTTGGTTCATTTGGACCGAGGTCCGCTCCTAGTTGGTTATGGAGCACCAGGGTCGAGGCAGACGACCCGGCGGAGCTTGAGCTGCCACCAGTGCTGAGTCTAGTTGGTGAGGTGACGACCGCGGAGTATACACCCGGTACGAGGGTGGACCCTGCTAGGTTGGCCGTGGGTTTGGGGGGCCGTGGGAAGGAAGCCCATAACACCCAGATACCAGAGCCTGACTTTTCTTAGGCGTGAGGGGTGCTTGGACAGGAGGTCTATGGTGTTCCTCCCACTTCGACGTCTCCGGTCGAGCTGGGGGTGAGGTGTGGGAAGGAGTCCCGTACTATACCCCTCCACAGGACCGCACCTTCCAGAGTGGCGAGCTGGGGGTGAGATGCGGGAAGGAATCCCATGTCGTAACACCTCCGCAGGATTGCGCCGAGCAGGTTCGCTGGGGGACGACAGTTTCCGCGGGAGATAAGGGGGACGTGACCAGTGAGCAGGCGGCTCCACGGTCCTACTCCCCCTTATCATCTGCAGCGAAGGTCCGCTCCTCTACGCCCTACCCTCCTTCACTGACGATAAGGGAGGGGCGTGGGAGTCCTGACCGTACCCCTCACTAGAGGACGACGGAGGAGCTCATCGCTTTTGGCGGGATAGCGGATCCGGTGTCGGCTGGCAGGCATGTCAGCAACCGGATCCAGGGACAGCCGGATGCGGGCGACCTACAGCTAGCGCGTGCCAAGAGGGCCGCCATGCTTCGTCATTCCGAGACTACTACAGGTATGTCTTTTGATAAAAGTTGTTCAATTTTACATTTCTCTGAGAATGAAATAGTTGATAAGGCAAACGACTTAGGAATTTCTTTGGGATCCAATGAAACCGAGGTTGTCAAATCCGTTAATGATCTTTTAGACTTGGAAGCGGAGGGGCTTCTGAGATCATTCGTAATCTTGCCTCTATCCAACCTATGAATGACAATGACATGAATAATTTAGGAATTAATGATCTTGCAAATATATGTAATAATCTGTTGCTTAGTGTCGAGGCTGAGGACGAGGAGGATGTTGAGAACACAGATACGGTAGAGCCTCTCTTGATCGAGGATGCAGTGTCTGGCATAGATAATACTATCGTCCCGCAGGGTGTTGAGGAGAAGCCCAAACGACCCTGGAAGCGGAAAATTTATCCCACTTCGGCAGTACGCAGAAGTGCTAGAGTTAAGCTTAAGAAAGAAAATTCATGATGACCTATGAAATGTTGGAAATATGCCCTAGAGGCAATAATAAATTAGTTATTATTATATTTAATTGTTCATGATAATCGTTTATTATCCATGCTAGAATTGTATTGATAGGAAACTCAGATACATGTGTGGATACATAGACAACACCATGTCTCTAGTAAGGCTCTAGTTGACTAGCTCATTGATCAATAGATGGTTACGATTTCCTGACCATGGACATTGGATGTCGTTGATAACGGGATCACATCATTAGGAGAATGATGTGATGGACAAGACCCAATCCTAAGCCTAGCACAAGATCGTGTAGTTCGTATGCTAAAGCTTTTCTAATGTCAAGTATCATTTCCTTAGACCATGAGATTGTGCAACTCCCGGATACCGTAGGAGTGCTTTGGGTGTGCCAAACGTCACAACATAACTAGGTGGCTATAAAGGTGCACTACGGGTATCTCCGAAAGTGTCTGTTGGGTTGGCACGAATCGAGACTGGGATTTGTCACTCCGTGTAACGGAGAGGTATCTCTGGGCCCACTCGGTAGGACATCATCATAATGTGCACAATGTGACCAAGGAGTTGATCACGGGATGATGTGTTATGGAACGAGTAAAGAGACTTGCCGGTAACGAGATTGAACAAGGTATCGGGATACCGACGATCGAATCTCGGGCAAGTATCGTACTGATAGACAAAGGGAATTGTATACGGGATTGATTGAATCCTTGACATCATGGTTCATCCGATGAGATCATCGTGGAGCATGTGGGAACCAACATGGGTATCCAGATCCCTCTATTGGTTATTGACCGGAGAGTTGTCTCGGCCATGTCTGCATGACTCCCGAGCCCGTAGGGTCTACACACTTAAGGTTCGATGACGCTAGGGTTATAGGGAAAGTATGTACGCGGTTACCGAATGTTGTTCGGAGTCCCGGATGAGATCCCGGACGTCATGAGGAGTTCCATAATGGCCCGGAGGTAAAGATTTATATATGGGAAGTCCCGTTTTGGTCACCGGAAAAGTTTCGGGTGCTATCGGTAACGTACCGGGACCACCGGGAGGGTCCCGGGGGTCCACCAGGTGGGGCCACCAGCCCTAGAAGGCTGCGTGGGCCAAGTGTGGGAAGGGACCAGCCCCAGGTGGGCTGGTGCGCCCCCCACCAAGGCCCAAGGTGCAAGGGAGAGTGGGAGGGGGCAAACCCTAGGTCCAGATGGGCCTTAAGGCCCACCCTAGGTGCGCCCCCTCTCTCCCCCCTTGGCCACCACCCTAGATGGGTTTTGGGGCTGCCGCCACCCCTAGGGAGGGAACCCTAGATGGGGGCGCAGCCCCTCCCCTTCCCCTATATATACTTGAGGTATTGGGGGCTGCAAGAGACACGAGATCATCTCCCTCTTGGCGCAGCCCTACCTCTCTCCCTCCTCGTCTCTCGTAGTGCTTGGCGAAGCCCTGTTGGAGTTTGCGCTCCTCCACCACCACCACGCCGTCGTGCTGCTGCTGGACGGAGTCTTCCCCAACCTCTCCTTCTCCCCTTGCTGGATCAAGGCGTGGGAGACGTCACCGGGCTGCACGTGTGTTGAACGCAGAGGCGTCATTGTTCGGCGCTTAGATCGGAATCAACCGCGATCTGAATCGCTGCGAGTACGACTCCTTCATCCGCATTCTTGCAACGCTTCCGCTTAGTGATCTACTAGGGTATGTAGATGCACTCCCCTTCCCCTCGTTGCTAGAGTACTCCATAGATTGATCTTGGTGATGCGTAGAAAATTTTATTATGCTACGATCCCCAACGGTGGCATCAGGAGCTAGGTCTATGCATAGTTTCTATGCACGAGTAGAACACAAGTTGTTGTGGGCGTCGATTTTGTCCATTTACTTACCGTTACTAGTCTTATCTTGATTCGGCGGCATCGTGGGATGAAGTGGCCCGTACCGACCTTACACGTACGCTTACGTGAGACAGGTTCCACCGACTGACATGCACTAGTTGCATAAGGTGGCTAGCGGGTGTCTGTCTCTCCCACTTTAGTCGGATCGGATTCGATGAAAAGGGTCCTTATGAAGGGTAAATAGAAATTGGCATATCACGTTATGGTTTTGGCGTAGGTAAGAAACGTTCTTGCTAGAAACCTATAGCAGCCACATAAAAACTTGCAACAACAATTAGAGGACGTCTAACTTGTTTTTGCAGCATGTGCCGTGTGATGTGATATGGCCAAAAGGATGTGATGAATGATATATGTGACGTATGAGATTGATCATGTTCTTGTAATAGGAATCACGACTTGCATGTCGATGAGTATGACAACCGGCAGGAGCCATAGGAGTTGTCTTAATTTATTTATGACCTGCGTGTCGACATAAACGTCATGTAATTACTTTACTTTATTGCTAAAGCGTTAGCCATAGTAGTAGAAGTAATAGATGACGAGACAATTTCAAGAAGACACGATGATGGAGATCATGATGATGGAGATCATGGTGTCATGTCGGTGACAACGATGATCATGGAGCCCCGAAGATGGAGATCAAAAGGAGCAAATGATATTGGCCATATCATGTCACTATTTGATTGCATGTGATGTTTATCATGTTTTACATCTTATTTGCTTAGAACGACGATAGCTTAAATAAGATGATCCCTCGTAATAATTTCAAGAAAGTGTTCCCCCTAACTGTGCACCATTGCGAAGGTTCGTTGTTTCGAAGCACCACGTGATGATTGGGTGTGATAGATTCTAACATTCGAATACAACGGGTGTAAGCCAGATTTACACACGCAATACACTTAGGTTGACTTGACGAGCCTAGCATGTACAGACATGGCCTCGGAACACGGAAGACCGAAAGGTCGAACATGAGTCGTATAGAAGATACGATCAACATGAAGATGTTCACCGATGATGACTAGTCCGTCTCACGTGATGATCGGACACGGCCTAGTTGACTCGGATCATGTTTCACTTAGATGACTAGAGGGATGTCTATCTGAGTGGGAGTTCATTGAATAATTTGATTAGATGAACTTAATTATCATGAACATAGTTGAAAGGATCGATATGGTTGACTAGAGGGGGGGGTGAATAGGCAACTACCAATTTTTACTTTTCTTTACCAAATTAAACTTTGCATCAAAGTAGGTTGTCTAGATGTGCAACTAGGTGAGCAACCTATATGATGCAATAACAACAAGCATACAAGCAAGCAAGGGAAGAAACACTAAAGAGCTTGCACAAGTAAAGGTAAGAGATAACCAAGAGTGGATCCGGTGAAGACGAGGATGTGTTACCGAAGTTCCTTCCTTTTGAGGGGAAGTACGTCTCCGTTAGAGCGGTGTGGAGGCACAATGCTCCCCAAGAAGCCACTAGGGCCACCATATTCTCCTCACGCCCTCACACAATGCGAGATGCCATGATTCCACTATTGGTGCCCTTGAAGGCGGCGACTGAACCTTTACAACGAGGTTGGGGCAATATCCACAACTTAATCGGAGGCTCCCAACAAGACCACGAAGCTTCACCACAATGGACTATGGCTCTGTGGTGACCTCAACCGTCTAGGGTGCTCAAACACCCAAGAGTAACAAGATCCGCTAGGGATGAGTGGGGGAATCAAAAATCCCTTGGTGGAAGTGTAGATCGGGGCCTTCTCAACCACTCCCGAGCAAATCAACAAGTTTGATTGGCTAGAGAGATAGATCGGGCGAAAATGGAGCTTGGAGCATTTAATGGAGCTTGGGGGAGGAAGAGGTAGGTCAAAGAGAAGAAGGGGACTCCCTTTTATAGTGGGGGCAACAATCCAATCGTTGCCCCCCACCAACCAGCCCCGCACAGGGCGGTACTACCGCTGAGGGGGGGGGTACTACCGCCAGGATAGCGGTACTGCCGCGCCAGCCAGCGGCACTGTCGCGCAGAGGAGACTAGAAAGAAAGGAACCAACCGCGGTACTACCGCGGTGGTAGGTACGGCACTACCGCTCCTAGAACGGTACTACCGCCTCTACAACCGCGACTAGTGCCGCAAAACCCGACACGAGAAAAAGACCTCTCGAATCAAGGCGGTAGGAGCCAGACTGCCCAGCGGTACTACGGCAGCGGGGTCACGGGCGGTACTACCGCTGTGGAGCGGTACTGCCGCTTGTGACCCTTCGGCTGTACTACCGTTGGCAGTGCGGTACTACCGCTGGGGCGCATAAGAGAGAGAGAATCTCTCAAAAGAGGCTGAGGACGAGGCAGAGGTGCCAGGCACCCCAGCGGTACTACTGCTGTGGAGCCACGGGCGGTACTACCGCTGTGGAGCGGTACTGCCGCTTGGCTCCTCAGCGGTACTACCGCTGGGTTGCGCGGTACTACCGCTTGGACCTAGATAGGACAAGGAAGAGAGGAGAGATCTCTTCAATGGAATGGAGATGCTCGGAGGGTGAGAAGCTGATGTGTACGTGATGATTCCACCCATGCAATACCCCAGCAGACCCCCTCTTGATAGTACGGTGCCCTCTACACAACTAGTCCACCGAGAAAGAAACGAAAGAGCTGCACCGTCTTGAAATACACTCCGAGGGGAAGAAAGCGTCTTGTGCCAGGGGAGAATCTGTGAATTATTCAAAGCACAAGATTAGTCCGCAAAGATGTTGTCATCAATCACCAAAACTACCTTGAGAGAGATATGCCGTAACAATCTCCCCCTTTTTGGTGGATTGATGACAACTAGGGATTTGCACAAGGAAAAGAAATAAAACGAAGAAAACTAAGAACTACAAAATATAGACGGGCTCCCCCAGAATGTGTGCACCTAGATATGGCAAGACACACACATTCGGATCAACACTCCCCCTATATTTTATAGTCCAACAATACTAAGCACAAGATATATGAGAGAAGAGAATAAACAAGACAAGCATGCATCTCATAATAAACTACAGTACTCTGAATAGACGTAAGTAATAAGGTAGCACACCATATGTCTAGAACTTAGGTCTCACACCAAACCAAACCAAATAAAGACACCGAGAGAACACACAAGAACCCACAAGACGACTCAAAGCACGGCAACAAAAACAAATCCCTACACTCTCTCCCCCTTTGGCAACGAGACACCAAAAAGGGCAAAGAGTGACGCTACAACTCCAGGTGATGGGAAGATGAAGATCTCGAACATCACATCTCTGCATCTTCATCGTGGGTCGAGAACTGCTCGACATTGAAGTCGGTCCAAGGGCAATGCTGATGAATCCATTCCTCCTCTTCAGTGATCTGACCCTCAGACCCACTGGCAACTGTTGCTCCCATCTGACGCATGAGCTCCTTGTGGCGCGTCCTGGCATGCTTCTCCGCCACATGAGTCATGTACTGACCATGAGACTCCATGCAGAAAAGCTTTTTCATCTTGCGCTTAAGCTTCTGTGCCCACGACGGTTTTGTACTAGAGGGGCCAAAGTCCTCCTCATGATCATCAGTAGCAGCCCCACCCTCGGTCCCCATGGCAGCAGCAGCAGACGGATCCCCCATGGCAGCAGCAGTAGACAGACCCCCTGTGGCAGCAGTAGCAGATGGACCCCCTGTGTGAGGCGCTGTCCAATTGTCCTTCTTCCTCAGACGCTTGATCTCATGAGAAACCAAGTCTCCAATTTCTAGCAACACTCTGGGATAAGTCTGTGCCCAGGCCCTCTCAATGAGCCTCATGATGAATGGACCATATATAGGGCACTTGCGCTCAGACATGGCAGAGAGAAGTTCAGACCACATGACATAAGAAATATCCAGGCTCTCTCCAGTGCTTGCTTCCTTCTCATGCTGACAGAAAAGGAGCATGTCCACAAGGTAAGAGTGGACCATACCCAGATTCCTGATCCGAGGGAAGAGAGTCTCACGGAAGATGCGATGAAGAATGTCCAGATACGGAGGCAGCTCATAGGTCTTCTTCTCAGTTACTGGGTGAACTTTCACAATGCAGTAGGGCCAAAGGGCTTGCTTGTGGGTGGACGTAACATTGCGGTGAGGGCGGAAACCGATAGGAGTCTCAAGCCCGTGATCCACCACATCAAGTAACTCCATGAAAGCCTTCCACTTGACAGAAAGCAGCTTGCCATTGGTCATCCATGTCAGAGTCCTGTCGACATCCGTCCCAAGATGGACGGTGGCATAGAATTGAGCCACCAAATCCGCATCGAAATCCTTGTTGAATTGCATGATCCTGAGAATGTTCAGCTGAGTGCACATCTGAAGGGCTTCGCCAAAGTACTCCGAGTCCTTCTCCATAGCATCAGTGTCAATGGAGCGAACATCAACAAAAAGATTCTTCTTGGCCTTGATCACATCAAAGTAGATGGCAAACTGAAAACAGTTCCAGAACGGGCGGTTGACCAAAGTGGGTTCTTGGTCCACCGCATAGGGGTTGCGGCGATGCTTCTCCCAAAACTCCTTGTTGGTCATCTCAGTCACAGTCTTCCCCTTTGGCTTGTTGGCGGGTCACTTCGATTGCTGAGGAGGTGGAGGAACACTTGCAGATGCACTTGCTGGAGGCGGTTGGGTGCCCGAGGAACCACCGGCTGGCTCTGAGGTGCGGTAGCGTTTTGATGTAGCACGCCCGGGGTTGATACGGCGACCTTGCTGCTCGGAATGGTCATCACCTGGAGCCAAACACAAGAACACGCAAAACAACCAGAAAGAACGAGCATAAGCCAACAAACTCAACAAAAATGATCAAGGTAAGGCAGGAAAATGATGGAATTTGGCATGCAGCGGTAGTACCGTGACATGCCCGCGGTAGTACCGCCCCAAGCGGTAGTACCGCCCCAAAGAGAGCGGTAGTACCGCTCAAGGTCAAGCGGTAGTACCGCTCCAATGAGAGCGGTAGTACTGCTCGAGGCGGAGAAACAACAGTTTCCTACATCACGAGGCGGTGAAACAGCGGTTTCCTACTACCGTGGTCAGATCCGGCACTACCGGCCTACCAAATTCAAAAATATTCCTACCAAACTCTAATCGAGATAGTCTAGTTGCCTTCTCCAACCAACTCAAGCCTAGATTTGGCCAAAAATCTAGAGATGCAACCACCATTGCCCCTAAAAAACAAGATCTGAAAACGAGACAAAAGGAAAGAAGGAACGGGGGCAATACCGGCATCCATGGCAAGAGAACGGGGTGGGGATCGACTCCACCAAAGGAAATGGAGAGGAATGCCCCAGAGATGGAGATCCGCCGGAGCCCTCCCGCGGTGAGTGGAGGCTGGAGAGAGGAAGAGGAAAGAGGGGGCGAAGTGAATGGGTATGGGGGAGAAGAAACCTCCCCCTGCCCCGACTTAACCCCCTGGTCCCGTCCCTCAGCGGTAGTACCGTGCTGGGGGGCGGTAGTACCGCTCATGAGCGGTAGTACGGTGCACCACCAGCGGTAGTACCGTCCAGCACACCATGGCAACCAAACCAACAAGGCTTTTGCTCGAAGGAACGACAAAAACGACAAGAGAAAAAAAAGAGCCAGCAAAAAGACCAAGACACACCTCTTCAAACGAGGGCGGTAGCTGAGGCCACCTATGTTTGAGTCAAAAGGTATGGCGCCGCGAAGATTTTAACCTTGGGCCCATGACCAAAACTCATCTTTGAAGCACAAGTACCATCAACAATGGCTAAAGTGAAAGACTTGATCAATTTATGCATAATGGGGGGAGGGAGAGTTCATTGAGAGAACAACACTCCCCCTATGTCCATGCCTACACCTAAACTAGACAACAAATTGAGCGTGGTGGGGTGTGCAAGGGTTCAACCCACATTGCTCGAATCAATGATATTTAGCTCATGCCTTAACTCGCGAAATCTTGCTTCATCCAAGGGCTTCGTGAAAATATCTGCAAGGTTGTCATGAGTGTTGACATAGTTGAGCTCGATCTCTCCTCGCCTAATGTGATCCCGGATGAAGTGATACTGAATCTCAATATGCTTCGTCTTGAAGTGTTGCACCGGGTTGAGAGAGATCTTGATGGCACTTTCATTGTCACACCAAAGAGGCACTTTGTCACAAGTGACACCGTAATCCTTTAAAGTTTGCCTCATCCATAGGAGTTGTGCACAACAACTACCGGCGGCAACATACTCTGCCTCAGTGGACGAGAGAGACACACAACTTTGCTTTTTGGAAGACCAACTTACCAAAGAGCAACCAAGGAATTGGCACCCTCCGGAAGTGGACTTCCTATCTACTTTGTCTCCCACCCAATCGGAATCCGAGTACCCTACAAGCTTGAAGTTTGATCCTCTTGGGTACCATAAGCCAAAGTTTGGGGTATGAGCCAAATATCTAAAGATTCGTTTGACCGCCACATAGTGACTTTCCTTAGGTGCGGCTTGAAACCATGCACAAATTCCCACACTTAACATGATGTCTGGTCTAGATGCACAAAGGTAAAGAAAGGATCCAATCATGAAACGATATACCTTTTGATCCACCACTTTACCATTGGGATCTAAGTCAAGTTGGCACTTGGTGGGCATTAGAGTGGAGGCCGGCTTGACGTCACTTAGCTTGAATCTCTTGAGCATGTCTTGCGTGTATTTTGATTGATTGATGAAGGTTCCTTCTCTTATTTGCTTCACTTCAAACCCTAGAAAGAACTTCAACTCTCCCATGGAGGACATCTCGAACTTTGAGGTCATGAGAGCGGCAAATTCCTCATTGAAAGCTTTGTTAGGAGAACCAAACATAATATCATCAACATATAATTGGCACACAAACAACTCCCCTTTGACCTTCTTAGTAAAAAGAGTGGGGTCGATTAGCCCAACTTCAAAACCACGGTCTTGTAACAACTCGGTAAGGTGGTCATACCATGCACGTGGGGCTTGTTTAAGGCTATAGAGTGCCTTATCGAGTTGATACACATGATCGGGAAAGTAGGGATCCTCGAACCCGGGGGGTTGCTTGACGTAAACCAATTCATTAATAGGACCATTAAGAAAAGCACTCTTCACATCCATTTGTTGTAACTTAAAGTTATGATGAGAAGCATATGCAATCAACATGCAATGGATTCAAGACGAGCAACGGGAGCAAAGGTTTCACCGTAGTCGATACCCTCGACTTGGGAATAGCCTTGTGCTACCAAACAAGCCTTGTTGTGAATGATAATCCCATGGGCATCTTGCTTGTTCTTAAATATCCACTTGGTTCCTATGACATTGTGATTCCCAATCGGTCTTGGCACCAATCTCCACACTTTGTTGCGCTCGAAGTTGTTGAGTTCTTCATGCATGGCATTGAGCCAATCTGGATCTTCTAGCGCTTCATAGACCTTGTGGGGTTCCACACAAGAGGCAAATGCGTGATGCTCACAATAATTTTCTAATTGTTTATGAGTGCTTACCCCCTTTCTTAAGCTTCCAAGCACATTCGTCATGAGATGATCCTTGGTGGAGAGCTTGGAAGCAACCTTGGCGACACGACGCTCTAATTCCTCCTCGGGGGTGAGACGAGGAGTGGTCACTTGATCATCTTGAGCGTCGTCTTGGGCTTGTTCTTGTTCTTGAACTTGCTCGGAGGAGAGAACTTGACCTTGGGCATCACTTGATGTGTCAACACCGTCTTGAGCGTGATTTTGCCCTTGGTCATGTTCTTGAGGATGAGGGCCTTCATGTTGTTCTTCGGAAGCATGTGGGCCTTGGGTTGGTGATGGCTCCACTTGAGTGGAGCTTTGTCCTTCTCCTTCGGCCACAAGGGGTTCCTCAATGGGTAGGATAAAGCCAACACCCATTCTTCTAATGGCTTGGGGGGGGGAATTTCATCACCTACATCACAAGTGCCACTTTTCTCCACTTGGGAGCCATTATTCTCATCAAACTCCACGTTACACGTCTCCTCAATAAGTCCCTGGATTTATTGAGGACACGGTAAGCATGAGAGTTTGTAGCATAGCCAACAGATATGCCCTCATAAGCTCTAGCCTCAAATTTAGACAACCGAACACCTTTCTTGAGAATGAAACACTTACACCCGAATACCTGGAAGTACTTGAGATTGGGCTTGTTACCAGTGAGTATCTCATATGGAGTCTTGTTCAAGGCCTTGTGGAGGTAGAGCCGATTGGATGCATGACACGCGGTGTTGATGGATTCGTCCCAAAAGTTGTACGGAGACTTGAACTCCGCCATCATGGTCCTTGCCGCATCCATCAACGTCCGGTTCTTCCTCTCCGCAACACCGGTTTGTTGAGGGGTGTAGGGTGCGGAATATTGATGCTTGATTCCCTCATCACTAAGAAATTCATCCAAGGTGTTGTTCTTGAACTCGGTGCCGTTGTCACTTCTTATTGGCAAGATCTTTGCATTGTGTTGACGTTGTGCTTCATTTGCAAAGTCAATGACGGTTTGTTGGGTCTCGTTCTTCCTCTTGAAGAAATACACCCAGGTGTACCTTGAGTAGTCATCCACAATCACCAAGCAATACTTCCTACCTCCAAGACTATCGAAAAATGGAGGCCCAAAGAGATCCATGTGAAGGAGCTCCAAAGGCCTCTTCGAATAAATGATCGTCGTGGGAGGGTGAGCCTTCTCATGTAGCTTTCCTTCGATACAGGCACTTCAAGCATGATCTTTAGCAAAACTAACATTCGTTAGTCCACGGACATGGTCCCCCTTGAGGAGACTTTGCAAAGATCTCATATTGACATGGGCTAAACGGCGATGCCAAAGCCATCCCACATCAACTTTAGCCATCAGGCACATCACGGTCTTAGTGGGTCGCTCCGAAAAGTTAATCACATATAGACCGTTCTCGACATGCCCAACAAAGGCTACTTTAAGAGTCTTGCTCCACAAGAGGGCGACGGTATCGATATCAAAGAAAGTGGCAAAACCCATGATTGCAAGTTGACAAACGGAAATTAAATTGTATGCAAGGGACTCAACAAGCATGACCTTCTCGATCGTGAGATCATGAGAGATGACCACCTTGCCAAGTCCCAATTGTCGTGGTAACGATTCCGACAATAAAAGAGGGGTAGGATAAAGGAGCATGATCTATCGAGATGCATATGGGTGACACGGTGGTTTTAGCGAGTTAGGGCCTCTCACGGTGGAGATAACAACCCTATGTCTCGTGCTCCGGAGAGGCTTTGTTTTATCTTAGAATGTATCCGGAGATTACAATGAGAGGGGAACAGATCCCCGTAGTCCTGAGACTAATGGTGAAAGAGAGAGAGATGGAAGAAGAAGGACCCCTTAGTCTAGCGGTGGGGGTGGCTTATATAGAGTGCGCCACCCCCTCACCTCCTATGTTACAAAGTGGGGGCGTTAATGCCATAACTCGGCCTACTACTAAGATGATGCTTCGCGTGCCTTGTCGACTGCTGGTCTGCGCATATCCGAGTGAGTTACACGGCCGAGTGGAATGAGTTCGTCGAGTGGAGTGACGTGCTCCGTGTGGTTGATGCCGTCTGAGTGACTTTCAAGTTGCGGTACATCTGGACGGCAATCTGGTCCAGGGGCCCAGTAGAAAGTGTATGGTGCCCATGGGTAGGGTCTTTAGGTCAGGCATGTTACCCTACCCCCAATACATGTCCTTGTCATTAGCCCCCGAATCGGTCGAGGTTGAGCGGGTCGAGTCGAGGTGAATTCTTAGATGAGTCGAGTGCTACGGAGGCACTTATGAACTCCCTTTAGTCACCCGGTGGTCTTAGCTCCGCATGTTGCCTTGACGGATTCTGGACTGCATGGTGTCCGAGTGAAATGAGCTCAAATGGGTCCGCGGAGGAGCGTTAAACTCACCTTATAGCAATTTTTTTGGAGTGATTTGGAGCTGGTCCTGCATCGAGTAACTGATTACTCAGAATTTCTTCACGCGTGGAACGTGTCCTTTTTGTTGTTTGGCCGTCACTCGGACTGAGCGGACCATTCCGAGTGGATACTATTCCAGTGGGGGCACGCTGAGTTTGGAGCTGGTCCTGCATCGAGTAATCTGATTACTCGGAATTTCTTCATGCCTGGAATGTGTCTTTTTTTTATTGTTTGGCCGTCACTCGGACCGGGCGGACTGTTCCGAGTGGATACCATTCCAGTGGGGGCACGCTGAGTGCACCCACTGGGTCTAGTCCCCGAGACTGTCGTCGACTGCGGGTAGTTGGTGGGAGTCTTAGAGCCTATCTTTTTTGTTGTTGTTCATCACTCGGACTGGTCAGGCCGTACTGAGTGGAGATTACTCCAGTGGGGGCACGCTGAGTGTACCCACTGGGTGTAGTCCCCGAGACCGCCGTCGACTGCGGGCAGTCGGTGGGGGTCTAAGAGAACTAAAAATCTTCTTAGCTGGTACTGATCGAACTTGTTCTTCTCTGACTCTGAGGTTGAGTAATTCTGGAGCTTGTTTTGCATCAAGCAAAATGTTTCTTTATGAGTTCTCTTCCAGTGGGGGCACGCTGAGTGCATCCACTGGGTGTAGTCCCCGAGCCTCTGTCAGACTAGATGAGTCGGGCAGAGGGTTCAAGTCTCCTGGTAAACCTCCTGGTAAATATCTTTTAGTTTGAAATTGAGTCAATCAGATGCATCTTCAGGTGCTTGACATGGAAAGTAAGCTCAGCCTGGAGCTGAGTCAGTCAAACTGATCTTCGTGCACTCAGCATGGAATAAATTCAGCCTGGAACTCGGTCAAGCAGCTGAGTCTTTGTGCTCTCGGCACGGTGAATGAATTCGGCTTTGAAATTGTCGACTGTAGAAAAAAGCTGGACACTCCAGGGAGTAATCGTTCCAGTAATACTTCTTATAACCATTAGATTTTGCGTGAAAGGGGTGTTTGTCCGAGTAGACGTGCTTCCCGACTGATCGGGGTATGTTGACTGCAAGGAAAAACTCGGTGGCACTCGTATTTCTCCCGAAGGAGATAGACTAGTGGTCTGACGTGGACGTGCCATGAAACCCGAGTGGCGAGGCTAGTGTGTGGGCTGACTATCCTGAGAGACGCCACTCATTATCCCGGGGGAACACTAGCACATGCCATCTCTGAGTCCAAGTTTGTGAAACTGAGGCCTTGGATCCTAGGATAAGGGCCAAGTGTATCCGTAGAGGACCGCCATTTTCACCCTTTTGCAGTCCTTAAGATGACTTCAAGAAATGATTTGGGCGATCGTCCGAGTGGACAGTACTACCCTTATAGATGTTCGGCAGAACGAGCATGTATGGTCAGAAAGATATTCCTGATGTGGTCAATGGGTTGATCAAATGGGTGTAACCCCTGAGGGCAGCATGGACAATGGCTATGCGTAGCCCCCGAGTGATGCTCGAAAGAGGTAAGCTTGCTACAGAGTGTGATATGAGGTTTGATCATATGAGTAACTTAGTCGTTCCCGTGCTGGGGGTGTAGAGGTAAAGACATGCCCAACTGATGGTGACGCGCGAGGTGGCTAAGGGGCGATGATGTGTACAACCGAGTGACGACGCGTGGGGCGGTCGAGTGGTGAAGACATGCACAACCGAGTGGCGACGCGCGGAGTGGCCGAGTCATGATGTGCGAGGTGGTCGAATGATGAAGACATGCACAACTGAGTGGCAACGCGCGGGGCGGCCGAGTGGTGAAGATGTGCACAACCGAGTGGCGACGTGCGGGGCGGCCGAGCGAGGATGCGCGAGGTGTCCGAGTGAAGGACTACGTGTCCAGCCAAGTGG
>NC_041392.1:158616348-158618827 GCF_002162155.2 Triticum dicoccoides | reverse complement strand
CACAACCGAGAGGCGACGCGCGGAGCGGCCAAGTGGTGAAGACGTGCACAACCGAGTGGCGATGTGCGGGACGGCCGAGTGAGGATGCGCGAGGTGTCCGAGTGAAGGACTATGTGTCCAGCCAGGTGGTGACGCGCGGGGCGGCCGTGTGGCGAAGGCATGCACAACCGAGAGGCGACGCGCGGAGCGGCCAAGTGGTGAAGACATGCACAACCGAGTGGCAACGTGCGGGACGGCCGAGTGAGGATGCATGAGGTGGCCGAGTGAAGGATTATGTGTCCAGCCAAGTGGATGAAATTGTCTTCGAAGGAGTTAGCCAGATGCTTTCGAAGATAATGTAGCGACGAGATTGATGTAGTGTGGTTGAGACGCAACAAGACCAGCGTGACAACTGAGTCTGAGTAGGAATGAAGATGGCGCGCACAGCGTCTGGGTGATTATAAAGCTTGTCAAAGTGGCGGATCGAATGCACTTGTTGAAGTGAAGGATCTGACTGGTGATGAAGTACTCGACTACTCAGGAGAGTGTCATTCCAAATGAGATGCAGCCCCCAAGTGTGGCGTAGCCCCCGAGCGTACTACAGGCTTCGACAACGGACATGTCGGAATACGAGAAATATAGTGTTGAATGGATAATTTGTAATTCATTGAGTCGGACTCGGGTAAAGATGAGGAGAAGCTTCCGAGTGATGCTTGAAAGAGGCAAACTCGCAAAGGAGTGAAGTGTGAAGTTTAATTGTAAAAGGGACTTATCTGTCTCATGCCTAGCAGGGTCTATATCATTGATACAATGAAGAGGATTCCACAGAGGGGTTGGCTGGATGTGTTTGAAGTCAACAGAGCGACAAGGCCGGTGTTGTGGTGCGCTAGGACCGGTACGGTGACCGAGTCCGAGCAGCGATGAAGTTGGCGCATAGGGACGTCGAGTGATCGCGTAACTTGTGTAACAATGGCACAAGCCAATGAGATAATTTCTCGAGGAAATTTGATGTGTGCTGAAATGATTTGTGTGAATAACACCCATAGACACCCGCTGGGAGTGCAAGGGGCTTGCTGGTTAACCAGCAAGAGTCTGAAAGAGCGAAGGATCCATTCGAATTTGTCGAAGCGACTGATCCGACTAAACTCATTGGAATATTGGCTCAAATAAAATGGAAGTGTAGTGTTTCAACTGAGTTGCAGCCTCGGAGGATCGATGCAAACTCGAAATGAAGAATGACACATGGTGTTCGTGAATGATGTATGCGAAAAAATGGAAGCTGGACTCGTGAGTCACATAACCAGTACTAAGCAAGTATGTGAAAATAAGCAGCCGAGCGTTGAGGTACACTCGGTGGCGTGGCCTCCAAGTGAACGTGATGTGTGAATTACGGGACACTCGGGAAGACGGAAATAACATGATGTAAAATGACTTAGTTGTCTGAAGGAGCGCGAGTGGCCGAGTGGTGACGAGGCGATGGTGAAAGTCGACCTTCGTCTCGGTGTCCTTGCGGATAAGGATGGAGCGCACATTATACTTGTGATGCAGCTCCTTGAGTTAGAGGTTTGCTCTTGTCTCAGTCGGATTTTGGCTACTTAGGCAAGTCCTTGGACTGCAGCTAAGCCTCCGAGTGGGAGGCTTGCTCTCCACTCGGTAGGATTTCAAATACTTAGGCGAGCACTGGACTGCAGCTAAGCCCCCGAGTGGGAGGTTTGCTCTTCACTCGGTAGGATTTTTTCGAACTTAGGCGAGTACTGGACTGCAGCTAAGCCTCCGAGTGGGAGGTTTGCTCTCCACTCGGTAGGATTTTTTTCAAACTTAGGCGAGTACTGGACTGCAGCTAATCCTCCGAGTGGGAGGTTTGCTCTCCACTCGATAGGATTTTTTCAAACTTAGGCGAGTACTGGACTGCAGCTAAGCCCCCGAGTGGGAGGTTTGCTCTCCACTCGGTAGGATTTTTTCGAACTTAGGCGAGTACTGGACTGCAGCTAAGCCGCCGAGTGGGAGGTTTGCTCTTCACTCGGTAGGATTTTTTCAAACTTAGGCGAGTACTGGACTGCAGCTAAGCCCCCGAGTGGAAGGTTTGCTCTCCACTTGGTAGGATTTTTTTCAAACTTAGGCGAAACAGATTCGCAGCTAAGCCCCCGAGTGAGAGGCTGACTCATCACTCGGTAGGATTTCTTGAACTTAGGCGAAACAGATTCGCAGCTAAGTCACCCACTGGGGGATTTTGGTTACAAGTATAAGCAACAACAATTATTTCAGAAAAAACTGTTAAAATCAGTGTGGTGATGAGGTGACCAACCGATGGCGATGCGCGGGGCGGCCGAGCGGTGATGAGGTGACCAACCGAGTGGCGACGCGCGGGGCGGCCGAGTGGTTATGAGGTGACCAACCGAGTGGCGACGCGCGGGGCGGCCGAGTGGTTATGAGGTGACCAACCGAGTGGCAACGCGCGGGGCAGCCGAGTGGTTATGAGGTGACCAACCGAGTGGCGATG
>NC_041392.1:158615782-158616114 GCF_002162155.2 Triticum dicoccoides | reverse complement strand
TACTTAGGCGAGTACTGGACTGCAGCTAAGCCCCCGAGTGGGAGGTTTGCTCTCCACTCAGTAGGATTTTTTGAACTTAGGCGAAACAGATTCGCATCTAAGTCACCCACTGGGGGATTTTGGTGACGGCGACGCGCGGGGCGGCCGAGTGGTGATCAGGTGACCAACCGATGGCGACGCGCGGGGCGGCCGAGTGGTTATGAGGTGACCAACCGAGTGGCGACGCGCGGGGCGGCCGAGTGGTTATGAGGTGACCAACCGAGTGGCGACGCGCGGGGCGGCCGAGTGGTTATGAGGTGACCAACCGAGTGGCGACGCGCGGGGCAGCCCAG
>NC_041392.1:158562401-158615448 GCF_002162155.2 Triticum dicoccoides | reverse complement strand
CGTGCGGGGCGGCCGAGTGGTGATGAGGTGACCAACCGAGTGGCGACGCGCAGGGCGGCCGAGTGGTTATGAGGTGACCAACCGAGTGGCGACGCGCGGGGCGGCCGAGTGGTTATGAGGTGACCAACCGAGTGGCGACGCGTGGGGCGGCCAGGTCTAGCAAGTTGATGAAGATGTGCTTAACTGAGCGGCGCACGGGGCGGCTGAACGGGCAAGCCGATGAAGATGTGCTCAACTGAACGACGACGCACGGGACGACCGAGCGGCAAGTTGATGAAGTCATGCCCAACCGCTTGGCAGTGTGCTGGGTGACTGAGTCGAGCATGTTGTCGAAGATGTGCTCAACTGAGCGGCGACGCACGGGGCGGCTGAGCGGGCAAGTTGATGAAGATGTGCCCAACTGAACGGCGACGCACGGGACGGCCGAGCGGGCAAGTTGATGAAGTCTTGCCCAACCGCTTGGCGGAGTGACGGTGCGCGGGAAGTCCGAGTGATGTAGACTCGTCCCGCGGATTGGCGACGTGCGGGGTGTCCGGGCGATGTAAACGCGTGCCGCAGAGTGACGATGCGCGCGGGGGCGTCCGTGTGATGTCGACGCGTCCTGCGGAGTGGCGACGCAGGGGTCCTCCGAGTGAAGTAGAGCCGTCCCGTGGAGTGACGACGCGCGGGGCGTCTGAGTGAAGCGGATGCGTTTCGCAGAGTGACGATGCGGGGGACGTCCGATCGATGAAGACGCATCCATCGGAGTGGCGGCGCACGGGCCGTCCGAGTGTTGTAGACGGATGCAGTGGTCATGGTCGTTGCTGTGGAGGATCTGTTGAGGACCGTCGCCTCAGGCGTCACCTGTCCATTATGGTGGCTGGACATCAGCCGGCAGAGTAAAAGGGTGAACCGGCCGAGTGGACCCCGCGACCTCACGGCCGAGTGAGCCCTGTTCGAGCGGACGTCTCATCCGAGTGCTCCCGCATGTCTGAGTGAACCGCAGCCGTCGTTGTGGAGGTGCGATACAGATGACGCAGCGATGCGATACCTTGCTGGAGCTGGGCGGCAGATGAGAGGTCAACTTGGTGCAGCGCTCGGTCAGTAACGGGGCAATAAATCCCTGTTAATTAGGTGTAATTGTTTGGCTAGCCAACGCATGGAAGGAGTTGCCCACGTCCAGAGTCCGTAGACGGAACCTGCATGCAAGAGGCATTAATTAGTGCTAATTAAGCAAGGATTAAAGATAATTCTGCATGCAGTGGGAGTTTCCCTTTCCCACGGATTTATTTCGCACTGCATGCAGAGGCAGCCCGGAGGAGAGCCCTGCGTCGTGGAGGTCGCCAGCGGGCAGGCGACCGGTCAGAGGAGCTCCGCGCTGCCGGGCAGGTTCGTATCTCTCTGCCGAGCGGAAAGGGAGGAGTCTCCCGTCCCCGGTCGGTCCTACGCCTCCACGGTGCGGACACTGTCGTCGAGCAGGCGATCGGCTGTGGAAGCCCCGTGGCGTGGAGGCCGTCGACGGACAGTTGACCGGGTGGAGGAGCTCCGCACTGCCGGCCAGGTTTGTGTCTCTGCAGAGCGGAAAGGGAGGAGTCTCGCGTCGCCGGTCGAGCCTATGCCTGCACGGCGCGAACACCGCCGTCAAGCTGGTGATCGGCTGGGGAAGCCCCGCGATGTGGAGGCCGCCGGCGGGCAGTCGACCGGGCAGAGGAGCCTTGCGCTGCCGGCGAGGCGGGCGCCTCCACGGCATGGAAGCCGTCGTCGGGCAAGCGAATGGGCGGGGGAGCCTTGCGGCGCTGAATAAGGATGAATTGTCTCTCCTCCTTCTTACTTTAATGATTGATCACGCTTTGGTGATGTCTGATCCTACGGGAGAAAAAGATCAACCCATTGTTAGATGATTAATTCAAATAAAGACTAGATCGAATGGATACTTCCCTGATCCTTGTGTTTGTACTACTGGCGCGGTGGCCAGAATTCCAGCAAGCCCATCATTGAACTGCTGCTGAAAATAGATGGAAAAACCATTTGCACCATGGCTTGATAGACGCCATGCCCCAAGGTGGGCGCCAACTGTCGTGGTAACAATTCCGACAATAAAAGAGGGGTAGGATAAAGGAGCATGATCTATCGAGATGCATATGGGTGACACGGTGGTTTTAGCGAGTTCGGGCCTCTCATGGTGGAGATAACAACCCTACGTCTCGTGCTCCGGAGAGGCTTTGTTTTATCTTAGAATGTATCCGGAGATTACAATGAGAGGGGAACAGATCCCCGTAGTCCTGAGACTAATGGTGAAAGAGAGAGAGAGATGGAAGAAGAATGACCCCTTAGTCTAGCGGTGGGGGTGGCTTATATAGAGTGCGCCACTCCCTCACCTCCTATGTTACAAAGTGGGGGTGTTAATGCCATAACTCAGCCTACTACTAAGATGATGCTTCGCGTGCCTTGTCGAATGCTGGTCTACGCATATCCGAGTGAGTTACACGGCCGAGTGGAATGAGTTCGTCAAGTGGAGTGACGTGCTCCGTGTGGTTGATGCCGTCCGAGTGACTTTCAAGTTGCGGTACATCTGGACGGCAATCTGGCTCAGGGGCCCAGTACAAAGTGTATGGTGCCCAAGGGTAGGGTCTTCAGGTCAGGCCTGTTACCCTACCCCCAATACATGTCCTCGTCACCAATACCTTAGAAGATGAGGCGTCACCCCACTCAACATTGGTGGGCATAGATGGAACCTTGTGCACGTCCACCACCAAGTCCTTACTTCCGGTCATATGATTTGTAGCTCCGCTATCGAGCAACCATGATCCACCACCGGAAGCAAATACCTACAAGAGATCAATTCTTGGTTTTAGGTACCCATTTTGTAATGGGTCCTTTGATGTTAGTAACAAGGGTCTTTGGAACCCAAATAGACCATTCAATGTACTCACGAAGAGAACCAACAAATTTGGCATAAACATGCCCATCACTAGCACGGCATAACACATAAGAAGGATTAAAATCGCCGGCTTTGTTGGGAGGGGTGACATAGCCCTTGTTGACATTGTTCTTCTTCTTCTCCTTGGAGGCACTCTCTCCCTCCTTCACAAAGGTTTGCATGAGAGGAGGAGGTCGTTTGGTCTTGTCATTCTTCTTCTTGTTCTTGGAGTCGGGCACGTACCCAACCCCTTCCTTGGCCACAACCCCCTTTTGGTTGATCAAGAGATCGTTGAGGTTCTTTTTGCCTTGTATGCAAGTTGCAAGACCTCTCTCAAGTTGTCCCTTTAGCTTAGCGTTCTCCTCAACGAGATGCACATGCTCACAACACGGGTTAGTAGCATTTGCATTATCAATTAACATCATACGAGGGAAAGTGGCTTTTTTCCTTGGTTAGCTTTACTTGAAGTTGATCATGAGACTCTTTGAGGTTAGCATGAGCACCCTTCAAGACCTTGGGAGCCTTGTCAAGTATATCAAACTCCTCTTTGAGTCTAGCAAGATCAACCTCAAGTTCGGCCTTCTCGGAGTTTAGCACATGATAAACTATGAGGGCATGATCATAATCTTTCTTTAACTTAGCATGATCAACGTTGTGTGACTCCTCAAGAGCCAAACATAGACCACGCTCTTCCTCAAGAGCATTGGAAAGATCCGAAATCTCATTGGCATAGTCACGACTATGCCCTTCCATCTTAGTGATGGTGTCTTCGTGAGCCACGATCATGTCATTGGCTTCACCAAGTTGTTCCAAGAGAGCAACAAAGTGCTTCTTGGATTTTCCCTTGAGTTTGCCCATAAAGGCCTCAAACTCGTTAGCCTCCACATTAGCTCCCTCAAGTTCATTAATGCTATCCGTCGGAGAAGGATGATTAATGATGGTAGTTTTGATGTTGGGGGTTACCTTGTTGGTGGCTTTAGCCATGACGCACTTGGCGGTGATGCTCTCATTGGGTGAGTCGAAGAGAGACACCCGTGACGTCGTCGCAATGGCAACGGAGGCCATGGCAACCGACTCATCATCTTCATCATCGTCATCATCCTCATTGTACTCTTCTTGCACAACCAAAGCCTTGGGAGGAGTCTTCTTGGTGAAGTTGTTCTTGTTGGGGAACGACTTGGCCTTGTCCTTTCGGATGAGCTTGCCACCATTGTCTTCCCTCTTCTCATACGGGCATTCGGCAGCGAAATGACTCACGTTGCTGCAATTGTAGCAAGTCCTTACACGTTGCTTGCCCCTCGTGCCACTCGAGTTGTTTTTGCTAAAGTTTGGCCTCGAGTTTTTCTTGCTCCAAAATTGCCTTGAAGCAAGTGCCATGTGTTCATGATATGCATACTTCGTATCTTCGGGGTTGCTCTCCTCTTCTTCCTCTTCTTCTTCTTCCACGGTGAGCTTGGCCTTCAATGCAAGGTTAGGCTTCTTTGCCCGTTGAGAACGGAGCACCGCATTGTCGGCGGTCTTGTCCAAAATGTTCATGGCCACAAACTCATCCAACACTTCGCTTGAGGTCAAAGTGTGGAAGTCCGGTCTTTGACGAATGACGGAGGACATGGCTTTGTGATAGGGCATCATTGCCTTGAGGAATTTGTGCTTGATCCAATTATCATCCATGTCCTTGCTCCCATGATCTCGTAGTGAGACCGCGAGTTTGGTTACTCTCCGATAAAGCTCACGAGGTTCTTCATCTTCTTTCATTGCAAACTCATCGGCCTCATCTTGTACCACTTCATAGTTGGAGCGTTGAATGCTTGCGCTTCCCCAGTAGAGAGAGACAACACAATGCCATGCATCTTTGGCCAAGGCGAAGGGACGAAGATGAGGTAGGTCTTCGGGTGGAATTGCATCTTGAATGATGAAGAGAGCATTCTCATTGAATTGATTGTCCGCGGCTTCTCGAGGAGTGAAGTTGCTTGGATCATGTGGATAGAAACCTTCTTCAATGATTCTCCAAAGGTTAGTGTTCACATGATTTAAATGACGTTTAAAGCGGTAAACCCAAGAATCAAAATCCTCATTTTTCACAATCTTAGGGGGAGGACCGGCATGATTCAAATGAGTGGAAGGAACCGGTCCACCATAAACAAGTGGTGGTTCCACATGGGCAAAGATGTCGGTGCCATTCTTACCACTAGAAGAAGGAGCCTTTTCACTACTAGCTTCCCCCTTGTCGGGGATACCATCCGTCACCTTGTTGGCGGGGTCACCCACTTTCAACGGTGCGGTGGATAGTTTAAGTCCCTCAAGAAATTTAGTAAACATGCTTTCAACTTCGGTCGTCATGGAAGTTTTCAATGTCTCCAATGCCACATTGAACTCCTCACGAGAGACCGAGGTTCCGCCATCGCCCGTAGACGAGATCGGATTCACACAGGAGTGTTCCTCCACACCGTCTACGGTATCAACCATACTCTTTGGACGGTAAAGTCATTAATAAAGAGACGAGGCTCTGATACCAATTGAAAGGATCGATATGGTTGACTAGAGGGGGGGGTGAATAGGCAACTACCAATTTTTACTTTTCTTTACCAAATTAAACTTTGCATCAAAGTAGGTTGTCTAGATGTGCAACTAGGTGAGCAACCTATACGATGCAATAACAACAAGCATACAAGCAAGCAAGGGAAGAAACACTAAAGAGCTTGCACAAGTCAAGGTAAGAGATAACCAAGAGTGGATCCGGTGAAGACGAGGATGTGTTACTGAAGTTCCTTCCTTTTGAGGGGAAGTACGTCTCCGTTAGAGTGGTGTGGAGGCACAATGCTCCCCAAGAAGCCACTAGGGCCACCGTATTCTCCTCACGCCCTCACACAATGCGAGATGCCGTGATTCCACTATTGGTGCCCTTGAAGGCGGCGACCGAACCTTTACAAACAAGGTTGGGGCAATCTTCACAACTTAATCGGAGGCTCCCAACAAGACCACAAAGCTTCACCACAATGGACTATGGCTCCGTGGTGACCTCAACCGTCTAGGGTGCTCAAACACCCAAGAGTAACAAGATCCGCTAGGGATGAGTGGGGGAATCGAAAATCCCTTGGTGGAAGTGTAGATCGGGGCCTTCTCAACCACTCCCGAGCAAATCAACAAGTTTGATTGGCTAGAGAGATAGATCGGGCGAAAATGGAGCTTGGAGCATTTAATGGAGCTTGAGCAATAAATGGAGCTTGGGGGAGGAAGAGGTAGGTCAAAGAGAAGAAGGGGACTCCCTTTTATAGTGGGGGCAACAATCGAACCGTTGCCCCCCACCAACCAGCCCCGCACAGGGCGGTACTACCGCTGAGAGGGGGCGGTACTACCGCCAGGACAACGATACTGTCGCGCCAGCCAGCGGCACTATCGCGCAGAGGAGACTAGAAAGAAAGGACCCAACCGCGGTACTACCGCGGTGGTAGGGACGGCACTACCGCTCCTAGAACGGTACTGAAGGAAATATGCCCTAGAGGCAATAATAAAGTTATTATTTATTTCCTTATTTCATGATAAATGTTTATTATTCATGCTAGAATTGTATTGACCGGAAACATAATACATGTGTGAATACATAGACAAACAAAGTGTCACTAGTATGCCTCTACTTGACTAGCTCGTTAATCAAAGATGGTTATGTTTCCTAACCATGAACAATGAGTTGTTATTTGATTAACGAGGTCACATCATTAGTTGAATGATCTGATTGACATGACCCATTCCATTAGCTTAGCACACGATCGTTTAGTATGTTGCTATTGCTTTCTTCATGACTTATACATGTTCCTATGACTATGAGATTATGCAACTCCCGTTTTCCGGAGGAACACTTTGGGTACTACCAAACGTCACAACGTAACTGGGTGATTATAAAGGAGTACTACAGGTGTCTCCAATGGTCGATGTTGAGTTGGCGTATTTCGAGATTAGGATTTGTCACTCCGATTGTCGGAGAGGTATCTCTGGGCCCTCTCGGTAATACACATCACATAAGCCTTGCAAGCATTACAACTAATATGTTAGTTGTGAGATGATGTATTACGGAACGAGTAAAGAGACTTGCCGGTAACGAGATTGAACTAGGTATTGGATACCGACGATCGAATCTCGGGCAAGTAACATACCGATGACAAAGGGAACAACGTATGTTGTTATGCGGTCTCACCGATAAAGATCTTCGTAGAATATGTAGGAGCCAATATGGGCATCCAGGTCCCGCTATTGGTTATTGACCGGAGACGTGTCTCGGTCATGTCTACATTGTTCTCGAACCCATAGGGTCCGCACGCTTAAGGTTACGATGACAGTTATATTATGAGTTTATGCATTTTGATGTACCGAAGGTTGTTCGGAGTCCCGGATGTGATCACGGACATGACGAGGAGTCTCGAAATGGTCGAGACATAAATATTGATATATTGGAAGCCTATGTTTGGACATCGGAAGTGTTCCGGGTGAAATCGGGATTTTACCGGGTTACCGGGAGGTTACCGGAACCCCCCGGGAGCCATATGGGCCTTCATGGGCCTTAGTGGAAAGGAGAAAGGGGCAGCCCAAGGGGGCTGCGCGCCTCCCCCCTTCCCCTAGTCCTATTAGGACTAGGAGAGGTGGCCGGCCACCCCTCTCCCTCTTTCCCCCTTGGGAATCCTAGTTGGAATAGGATTGGGGGGGAGTCCTACTCCCGGTAGGAGTAGGACTCCTCCTGCGCCTCTCTCTCTTGGCCGGCGCCCCCTCCCCCCTTGGCTCCTTTATATACTGAGGTAGAGGCACCCCAAAGACACACAAGTTGACACAAGTTGATCCACGTGATCTATTCCTTAGCCGTGTGCGGTGCCCCCTGCCACCATATTCCTCGATAATACTGTAGCGGAGTTTAGGCGAAGCCCTGCTGCTGTAGTTCATCAAGATCGTCACCACGCCGTCGTGCTGACGAAACTCTTCCCCGACACTTTGCTAGATCGGAGTCCGGGGATCGTCATCGAGCTGAACGTGTGCTCGAACTCGGAGGTGCCGTAGTTTCAGTGCTTGATCGGTTGGATCGAGAAGACGTACGACTACTTCCTCTATGTCGTGTCATCGCTTCCGCAGTCGGTCTGCGTTGGGTACATAGACAATACTCTCCCCTCGTTGCTATGCATCACATGATCTTGCGTGTGCGTAGGAAATTTTTTGAAATTACTACGAAACCCAACAGTGGTATCAGAGCCTAGGTTATTGATGTTGATGTTATATGCACGAGTAGAACACAAGTGAGTTGTGGACGATACAAGTCATACTGCCTACCAGCATGTCATATTTTGGTTCGGCGGTATTGTTGGACGAGACGACCCAGACCAACCTTACGCGTACGCTTACGCGAGACCGGTTCCCTCGACGTGCTTTGCACAGAGATGGCTTGCGGGCGACTGTCTCTCCAACTTTTGTTGAACCAAGTATGGCTACGCCCGGTCCTTGCGAAGGTTAAAACGGAGTCTATTTGACAAACTATCGTTGTGGTTTTGATGCGTAGGTGAGATTGGTTCTTACTTAAGCCCGTAGCAGCCACGTAAAACATGCAACAACAAAGTAGAGGACGTCTAACTTGTTTTTGCAGGGCATGTTGTGATGTGATATGGTCAAGGCATGATGCTGAATTTTATTGTATCAGATGATCATGTTTTGTAACCAAGTTATCGGCAACTGGCAGGAGCCATATGGTTGTCGCTTTATTGTATGCAATGCAATCGCGATGTAATGCTTTACTTTATTACTAAACGGTAGTGATAGTTGTGAAAGCATAAGATTGGCAAGACGACAACGATGCTACGATGGAGATCAAGGTGTCGCGCCGGTGGCGATGGTGATCATGACGGTGCTTCGGAGATGGAGATCACAAGCACAAGATGATGATGGCCATATCATATCACTTATATTGATTGCATGTGATGTTTATCTTTTTATGCATCTTATCTTGCTTTGATTGACGGTAGCATTATAAGATGATCTCTCACTAAATTATCAAGAAGTGTTCTCCCTGAGTATGCACCGTTGCCAAAGTTCGTCGTGCCCAGACACCACGTGATGATCGGGTGTGATAAGCTCTACGTCCATCTACAACGGGTGCAAGCCAGTTTTTGCACACGCAGAATACTCAGGTTAAACTTGACGAGCCAGGCATATGCAGATATGGCCTCGGAACACGGAGATCGAAAGGTCGAGCGTGAATCATATAGTAGATATGATCAACATAAACGATGTTCACCATTGAAAACAACTCCATCTCACGTGATGATCGGTCATGGTTTAGTTGATTTGGATCACGTAATCACTTAGAAGATTAGAGGGATGTCTATCTAAGTGGGAGTTCCTTAAGTAATATGATTAATTGAACTTTAATTTATCATGAACTTAGTCCTGATAGTATTTTGCAAATTATGTTGTAGATCAATAGCTCGCGTTGTTGCTTCCCTGTGTTTATTTTGATATGTTCCTAGAGAAAAATTGTGTTGAAAAATGTTAGTAGCAATGATGCGGATTGGATCCGTGATCTGAGGTTTATCCTCATTGCTGCACAGAAGAATTATGTCCTTGATGCACCGCTAGGTGACAGACCTATTGCAGGAGCAGATGCAGACGTTATGAACGTTTGGCTGGCTCAATATGATGACTACTTGATAGTTTAGTGCACCATGCTTAAACGGCTTAGAATCGGGACTTCAAAGACATTTTGAACGTCATGGACCATATGAGATGTTCCTGGAGTTGAAGTTAATATTTCAAGCAAATACCCGAGTTGAGAGATATGAAGTCTCCAACAAGTTCTATAGCTAAAAGATGGAGGAGAATCGCTCAAGTAGTGAGCATGTACTTAGATTGTCTGGGTACTTCAATCGCTTGATCAAGTGGGAGATAATCTTCCAGATAAGATAGTGATTGACAGAATTCTCTAGTCACTACCACCAAGTTAGTAGAACTTCATGATGAACTATAATGCAAGGGATGACGTAAACAATTCCCGAGCTCTTCGTGATGCTAAAATCGACGAAGGTAGAAATCAAGAAAAACATCAAGTGTTGATGGTAGACAAAGACCACTAGATTCAAGAAAAGGGCAAAGGGAAGAAGGGGAACTTCAAGAAGAATGGCAAGCGAGTTGCTGCTCAAGTGAAGAAGCCCAAGTCTGGTCCTAAGCCTGAGACTAAGTGCTTCTACTACAAAGGGATTGGTCACTGGAAGCGGAACTACCCCAAGTGATTGGCGGATAAGAAGGATGGCAAAGTGAGCATGAGTATATTTGATATACATGTTATTGATGTGTACTTTAGTAGTGTTTATAGCAAACCCCTTAGTATTAGGTACTAGTTCAGTTGCTAAGATTAGTAACTCGAAACGGGAGTTGCAGAATAAACAAAGACTAGTTGAAGGGGAAGTGACGATGAGTGTTGGAAGTAGTTCCAAGATTAATATGATCATCATCGCACACTCCCTATACTTTCGGGATTAGTGTTGAAACTAAATAAGTGTTATTTGGTGTTGGCGTTGAGCATGAATATGATTTGATCATGTTTATTGCAATACGGTTATTCATTTAAGTAAGAGAATAAACTGTTGTTCTGTTTACATGAATAAAACCTTATATGGTTACACACCCAATGAAAAATGGTTCATTGGATCTCGATAGTAGTTATACACATATTCATAATGTTAAAACCAAAAGATGCAGAGTTGATAATGAAAGTGCAACTTATTTGTGGCACTGTCGTTTAGGTCATATCGGTGTAAAGCGCATGAAGAAACTCCATACTGATGGACTTTTGGAATCACTTGATTATGAATCGCTTGGTACTTGCGAACCGTGCCTCATGGGTAAGATGACCAAAACACCGTTCTCCGGTTCTATGGAGAGAGCAACAGATTTGTTGGAAATCATACATACCGATGTATGTGGTCCAATGAATATTGAGGCTCGTGGCGGATATCGTTATTTTCTCACCTTCACAGATGATTTAAGCAGATATGGGTATGTCTACTTAATGAAACATAAGTCTGAAACATTTGAAAAGTTCAAAGAATTTCAGAGTGAAGTTGAAAATCATCGTAGCAAGAAAATAAAGTTTCTACGATCTGATCGTGGAGGAGAATATTTGAGTTACGAGTTTGGTGTACATTTGAAAAACTGTGGAATAGTTTCGCAACTCACGCCACCCGGAACACCACAGCGTAATGGTGTGTCCGAACGTCGTAATCGTACTTTACTAGATATGGTGCGATCTATGATGTCTCTTACCGATTTACCGCTATCGTTTTGGGGTTATGCTATAGAGACGGCCGCATTCACGTTAAATAGGGCACCATCAAAATCCGTTGAGACGACGCCTTATGAACTGTGGTTTGGCAAGAAACCAAAGTTGTCATTTCTTAAAGTTTGGGGCTGCGATGCTTATGTGAAAAAACTTCAACCTGATAAGCTCGAACCCAAATCGGAGAAATGTGTCTTCATAGGATACCCAAAGGAAACTGTTGGGTACACCTTCTATCACAGATCCGAAGGCAAGACATTCGTTGCTAAGAATGGATCATTTCTAGAGAAGGAGTTTCTCTTGAAAGAAGTGAGTGGGAGGAAAGTAGAACTTGACGAGGTAACTGTACCTGCTCCCTTACTGGAAAGTAGTTCATCACAGAAAACTGTTTCTGTGACACCTACACCAGTTAGTGAGGAAGCCAATGATGATGATCATGAAACTTCAGAACAAGATACTACTGAACCTCGTAGATCAACCAGAGTAAGATCCGCGCCAGAGTGGTACGATAATCCTTTTCTAGAAGTCATGCTACTAGATCATGATGAACCTACGAACTATGAAGAAGCGATGGTGAGCCCAGATTCCGCAAAGTGGCTTGAAGCCATGAAATCTGAGATGGGATCCATGTATGAGAACAAAGTATGGACTTTGGTTGACTTGCCCGATGATCGGCAAGCAATTGAGAATAAATGGATCTTTAAGAAAGAAGACTGGCGCTGATGGTAATGTTACTGTCTACAAAGCTCGACTTGTCGCAAAAAGGTTTTCGGCAAGTTCAAGGTGTTGACTACGATGAGAGTTTCTCACTCGTATCTATGCTTAAGTCTGTCGGAATCATGTTAGCAATTGCCGCATTTTATGAAAACCGGCAAATGGATAAACAAAACTGCATTCCTTAATGGATTTATTAAAGAAGAGTTGTATATGATACAACCAGAAGGTTTTGTCAATCCTAAAGGTGCTAACAAAATATGCAAGCTCCAGCGATCCATCTGTGGACTGGTGCAAGCATCTCGGAGTTGGAATATAAGCTTTGATGAGTTGATCAAAGCATATGGTTTTATACAGACTTGCGGTGAAGCCTGTATTTACAAGAAAGTGAGTGGGAGCACTACAACATTTCTGATAAGTATATGTGAATGACATATTGTTGATCGGAAATAATGTAGAATTATTCCGCAAAGCATAAAGGAGTGTTTGAAAGGAGTTTTTCAAAGAAAGACCTCGGTGAAGCTGCTTACATATTAAGTATCAAGATCTATAGAGATAGATCAAGACACTTGATAAGTTTTCAATGAGTACATACCTTGACAAGATTTTGAAGTAGTTCAAAATGGAACAGTCAAAGAAAAAGGTTTCTTGCCTGTGTTACAAGGTGTGAAGTTGAGTAAAACTCAAAGCCTGACCACGACAGAAGATAGAAAGAGAATGAAAGTCATTCCCTATGCCTCAGTCTTAGGTTCTATAAAATATGCCATGCAGTATACCAGATCTATTGTATGCCCTACCACTGTTTGGCAAGGGAGTACAATAGTGATCTAGGAGTAGATCACTGGACAGCGGTCAAAATTATCCTTAGTGGAATAAGGATATGTTTCTCGATTATGAACGTGACAAAAAGGTTCGTCGTAAAGGGTTACGTCGATGCAAGTTTTTTGACACTGATCCAGATGATTCTAAGTCTCAATCTGGATACATATTGAAAGTGGGAGCAATTAGCTAGAATAGCTCCGTGCAGAGCATTGTTGACATAGAAATTCGCAAAAATACTTACAGATCTGTATGTGACAGACCCGTTGACTAAAATTATCTCACAAGCAAAACATGATCACACCTTAGTACTCTTTGGGTGTTAATCACATAGCGATGTGAACTAGATTACTGACTCTAGTAAACCCTTTGGGTGTTGATCACATATCGATGTGAACTATGGGTGTTAATCACATGGTGATGTGAACTATTGCTATTAAATCACATGGCGATGTGAACTAGATTATTGACTCTAGTGCAAGTGGGAGACTGAAGGAAATATGCCCTAGAGGAAATAATAAAGTTATTATTTATTTCCTTATTTCATGATAAATGTTTATTATTCATGCTAGAATTGTATTGACCGGAAACATAATACATGTGTGAATACATAGACAAACAAAGTGTCACTAGTATGCCTCTACTTGACTAGCTCGTTAATCAAAGATGGTTATGTTTCCTAACCATGAACAATGAGTTGTTATTTGATTAACGAGGTCACATCATTAGTTGAATGATCTGATTGACATGACCCATTCCATTAGCTTAGCACACGATCGTTTAGTATGTTGCTATTGCTTTCTTCATGACTTATACATGTTCCTATGACTATGAGATTATGCAACTCCCGTTTGCCGGAGGAACACTTTGGGTACTACCAAACGTCACAACGTAACTGGGTGATTATAAAGGAGTACTACAGGTGTCTCCAATGGTCGATGTTGGGTTGGCGTATTTCGAGATTAGGATTTGTCACTCCGATTGTCGGAGAGGTATCTCTGGGCCCTCTCGGTAATACACATCACATAAGCCTTGCAAGCATTACAACTAATATTTTAGTTGTGAGATGATGTATTACGGAACGAGTAAAGAGACTTGCCAGTAACGAGATTGAACTAGGTATTGGATACCGACGATCGAATCTCGGGCAAGTAACATACCGATGACAAAGGGAACAACGTATGTTGTTATGCGGTCTGACCGATAAAGATCTTCGTAGAATATGTAGGAGCCAATATGGGCATCCAGGTCCCGCTATTGGTTATTGACCGGAGACGTGTCTCGGTCATGTCTACATTGTTCTCGAACCCGTAGGGTCCGCACGCTTAAGGTTACGATGACAGTTATATTATGAGTTTATGCATTTTGATGTACCGAAGGTTGTTCGGAGTCCCGGATGTGATCACGGACATGACGAGGAGTCTCGAAATGGTCGAGACATAAAGATTGATATATTGGAAGCCTATGTTTGGACATCGGAAGTGTTCCGGGTGAAATCGGGATTTTACCGGGTTACCGGAGGTTACCGGAACCCCCCGGGAGCCATATGGGCCTTCATGGGCCTTAGTGGAAAGGAGAAAGGGGCAGCCCAAGGGGGCTGCGCGCCTCCCCCCTTCCCCTAGTCCTATTAGGACTAGGAGAGGTGGCCGGCCACCCCTCTCCCTCTTTCCCCCTTGGGAATCCTAGTTGGAATAGGATTGGGGGGGAGTCCTACTCCCGGTAGGAGTAGGACTCCTCCTGCGCCTCTCTCTCTTGGCCGGCGCCCCCTCCCCCCTTGGCTCCTTTATATACTGAGGTAGAGGCACCCCAAAGACACACAAGTTGACACAAGTTGATCCACGTGATCTATTCCTTAGCCGTGTGCGGTGCCCCCTGCCACCATATTCCTCGATAATACTGTAGCGGAGTTTAGGCGAAGCCCTGCTGCTGTAGTTCATCAAGATCGTCACCACGCCGTCGTGCTGACGAAACTCTTCCCCGACACTTTGCTGGATCGGAGTCCGGGGATCGTCATCGAGCTGAACGTGTGCTCGAACTCGGAGGTGCCGTAGTTTCGGTGCTTGATCGGTTGGATCGAGAAGACGTACGACTACTTCCTCTACGTCGTGTCATCGCTTCCGCAGTCGGTCTGCGTTGGGTACGTAGACAATACTCTCCCCTCGTTGCTATGCATCACATAATCTTGCGTGTGCGTAGGAAAATTTTTGAAATTACTACGAAACCCAACAGGTACTACCGCCTCTACAACCATGACTAGTGCCGCAAAACCCGACACAAGAAAAAGACCTCTCAAATCGAGGCAGTAGGAGCCAGACTGCCCAGCGGTACTAAGGCAGCAGGGTCACGGGCGGTACTACCGCTATGGAGCGGTACTGCCGCTTGTGACCCTTCGGCCGTACTACCGCTGGCAGTGCGGTACTACCGCTGGGGCGCATAAGAGATAGAGAGAATCTCTCAAAAGAGGCTGAGGACGAGGCAGAGGTGCCAGGCACCCCAGCGGTACTACTGTTGTGGAGTCACGGGCGGTACTACCGCTGTGGAGCGGTACTGCCGCTTGGCTCCTCAGCGGTACTACCGCTGGGTTGCGCGGTACTACCGCTTGGACCCAGACAGGACAAGGAAGAGAGGAGAGATCTCTTCAATGGAATGGAGATGCTCGAAGGGTGAGAAGCTGATGTGTACGTGATGATTCCATCCATGCAATACCCCAGTGGACCCCCTCTTGATAGTACGGTGCCCTCTACGCAACTAGTCCACCGAGAAAGAAATGAAAGAGCTACACCGTCTTGAAATACACTCCGAGGGGAAGAAAGCGTCTCGTGCCAGGGGAGAATCTGTGAATTATTCAAAGCACAAGATTAGTCCGCAAACATGTTGTCATCAATCACCAAAACTACCTTGAGAGAGATATGCCGTAACAATAGTCTAAATTGTCTTTGCAAATATGTTGTAGATAAATGGCTCACGTTGTAGCTCCCTATTTCAATACGTTCCTAGAGAAATACCAAGTCGAAAGATATTGTAAGCAATGATGCGGACTGGGTCCGTAGTTCGAGGAGTGTCCTCACTGCTACACAGAAGGCTTACGTCTTTGATGCACCGCTCGATGTGCAAACCCCTACAAAGTCGTCTGTGGAAGTTGTGAACACCTGACAGACACATCCTGATGACTACTTGATAGTTTAGTGCACCATACTTTTCGGCTTAGAATCGGGAATCCAATGACGTTTTGTACGCCATAAGACATATGAGATGTTACAAGAGCTGAAATTGGGATTTCAGGCTCATGCCCGTGTTGAGAGGTATGAGACCTCTGACAAGTTCTTTTGCCAACAAGATGGAGGAGAATAGCTCAGCTAGTGAGCATGTGCTCAGAATGTCTGGGTGCTACAATCACTTAAATCAAGTGGGAGTTAAACTTCCAGATAAGATAGTGATTGATAGAGTTCTCTAGCCACTATCACTAAGCTACTAGATCTTCGTGATGAACTATGACATGCAAGGGATGGAGTTGATCCCGGAGCTGTTCGCGGTGCTTAAGACCGCAAAAGGTAGAAATCAAGAAGGAGCATCAAGTGTTGATGGTTTAACAAGACCACTGGTTTTCAATAAGGGCAAGGGCTAGAAGGGAAAGTTCATGGATGGCAAACCAGTTGCCGCTCCAGTGAAGGAACCCAAGGTTGAACCCAAACCCGAGACTAAGTGCTTCTATTGTAAGGGGAACGGTCACTGGTAGCGGAAGTACCCCAAATGCATGGTAGATAAGAAGGCTGGCAACTTCAACAAAGCATATACGTGTTATTAATGTGTACCTCACTAGTACTCCTGGTAGCACCTGAGTATTGGATACCAGTTCAGTTGCTATTATTGGTGACTTGAAGCAAAAGCTACGGACTAAACGGAGACTGGCTAAGGGCGAGGTGATGATGTGTGTTGGAAGTGTTTCCAAAGTTGATGAGATCACCATCGCACGCTCCATCTACCTTCGGGATTAGTATTGAACCTAGATAAATGTTATCAGGTGTCTATGTTGAGAATGAATATGATTAGATCATGTTCATTGCAATACGGTTATTCATTTAAGTTAGAGAATAATGGTTATTCTGTTTACATGAATAATACCTTTCATGGTCATGCACCCTATGTGAATGGTTCATTGAATCTTGGTCGTGGTAATACGCATGTTCACGCCAAAAGATGTAGAGTTAATAATGATAGTACCACTTTCTTGTGGCACTGCCGCTTAGGTCATATTGGCGTAAGATGTTGGGGAACATAGTAATTTCAAAATTTTCCTACGCACGCGCAAGATCATGGTGATGCATAGCAACGAGAGGGGAGAGTGTGATCTACGTACCCTTGTAGACCGACAGCGGAAGTGTTATGACAACGGGGTTGATGTAGTCGTACGTCTTCACGGCCCGACTGATCAAGCACCGAAACTACGACACCTCCGAGTTTTAGCACACGTTCAGCTCGATGACGATCCTCGGACTCCGATCCAGCAAAGTGTCAGGGAAGAGTTTTGTCAGCACGACGGCGTGGTGATGATCTTGATGTTCTACCATTGCAGGGCTTCGCCTAAGCACCGCTACAATATTATCGAGGATTATGGTGGAAGGGGGCACCACACACGGCTAAGAAAACGATCACGTGGATCAACTTCTGTGTCTAGGGGTGCCCCCTACCCCCGTATATAAAGGAGCAAGGGGAGGAGGCCGGCCGGCCCTATAGGCGCGCCAAGGAGGAGTCCTCCTCCTAGTAGGAGTAGGACTCCTATTACGAGGGGGAAGGAAGTGGGGAGGGAGAAGGAAAGGGGGCCGCCGCCCCCCCTCTCCTAGTCCAATTCGGACCAGGGAGGAGGAGGCGCACGGCCCACCCTGGCTGCCCTTCTCTTTCTCCACTAAGGCCCATATGGCCTATTACTTCTCCCGGGGGGGGGGGGGGTTCCGGTAACCCTCCGGTACTCCGGTTTTCTCCGAAATCACCCGGAACACTTCCCGTGTCCGAATATAGCCGTCCAATATATCAATCTTTATGTCTCGGCCATTTCAAGACTCCTCGTTATGTCCGTGATCACATCCGGGACTCTGAACTAACTTCGGTACATCAAAACTCATAAACTCATAATATAACTGTCATCAAAACCTTAAGCATGCGGATCCTACAGGTTCGAGAACAATGTAGACATGACCGAGACATGTCTCCGGTCAATAACCAATAGCGGAACCTGGATGCTCATATTGGCTCCTACATATTCTACGAAGATCTGTATCGGTCAGACCGCATAACAACATACGTCGTTCCCTTTGTCATCGGTATGTTACTTGCCCGAGATTCGATCGTCGGTATCTCAATACCTAGTTCAATCTCGTTACCGGCAAATCTCTTTACTCATTTCGTAATACATCATCTCGCAACTAACTCATTAGTTGCAATGCTTGCAAGGCTTATGTGATGTGCATTACCGAGAGGGCCTAGAGATACCTCTCCGACAATCGGAGTGACAAATCCTAATCTCGAAATACGCCAACCCAACATTTACCTTTGGAGACACCTGTAGAACTCCTTTATAATCACCCAGTTACGTTGTGACGTTTGGTAGCACACAAAGTGTTCCTCCGGCAAACGGGAGTTGCATAATCTCATAGTCATAGGAACATGTATAAGTCATGAAGAAAGCAATAGCAACATACTAAATGATCGGGTGCTAAGCTAATGGAATGGGTCATGTCAATCACATCATTCTCCTAATAATGTGATCCCGTTAATCAAATGACAACACATGTCTATGGTTAGGAAACATAACCATCTTTGATTAATGAGCTAGTCAAGTAGAGGCATACTAGTGACGTTTAGTTTGTCTATGTATTCACACAAGTATTATGTTTCCGGATAATACAATTCTAGCATGAATAATAAACATTTATCATGATATAAGGAAATAAATAATAACTTTATTATTGCCTCTAGGGCATATTTCCTTCATAAGATGCATGAAGAAACTCCATGTTGATGGATGGAGTCACTTGATTTTGAATCACTTGACACATGTGAGCCATGCCTCATGGGCAGGATGACTAAGACCCCGTTTTCAGGTACAATGAAACTGGCAAGTGACTTGTTGGAAATCATACATGTTGATGCGTGTGATCCAATGAGAATTGAAGCGTGCGGTGGATATCGCTATTTTCTCATCTTCACTGACGATTTGAGTAGATATAGGTATATTTACTTAATGAAGCACAAGTCTGAAACATTTGAAAAGTTCAAGCGGTTTCAGAGTGAAGTTAAGAACCATCATAAAGATCAAATTCCTACAATCTGATCGATGAGAATTTCTGAGTTATGAGTTTTGCAATCACTTAAGACATTGTGGAATTGTTTCACAGTTGAAGCCACCTGGAACACCACAGGGTAATGGTGTGTCCGGACGTCGTAATCGAACCTTATGAGATATGGTGCGATCTATGATGTCTCTTACCGATCTACCATTTTCATTTTGAATATATGCGTTAGAGATAGCTGCATTCACTTTAGTTAAGACACCATCTAAGTACGTTGAGATGACGCCGTATGAATATGGTTTGGCAAGAAACCAAAGTTGTCGTTTCTTAATGTTTGGGGCTTCGATGCTTAAGACTTCAACCGGAGAAGCTCGAACCCAAAAGCGGACAAACACATCTTCATAGGATACCCCAAAGGTGATAGTTGGGTATACCTTCTATCTCAGATCCGAGGGCAAATTGTTTGTCGCTAAGAATGGGTCCTTTCTCGAGAAGGAGTTTCTCTCGAAAGAATTGAGTGGGAGGAAGATAGAACTTGATGAGGTTGTCGAACCTTTACTTCAACCAGAGAGTGATGCAACACAGAAAGATGTTTTCTGTGGGGCCTACGTCTGTTGAATAGGAAGTTAATGATAGTGATCATGAAGCTTCGGATCAAGTTGCTATCGAACCTCGTAGGTCGACAAGGATATGTACTACTCCTGAGTGGTACGGTAATCCTATCTTAGATATCATGTTGTTAGACAACAATGAACCTACGAGCTATGGAGAAGTGATGGTGGGCCCGTATTCGGACAAATGGTTAGAAGCCATGAAATCCGAGATAGGATCCATGTATCAGAACAAAGTATGGACTTTGGTGGACTTGCCCAATGATCGGCGAGCCATTGAGACAAATGGATCTTTAAGAAGAAGACTGACGTGGGCGGTAATGTTACCGTCTATGAAGCTCGACTTGTGGGAAAGAGTCTTTTCACAAGTTCAAGGAGTTGACTACGATGAGAATTTCTCACCCGTAGCAATGTTTAAGTCCGTCGGAATCATGTTAGCATTAGCTGTATTTTTCTATTATGAAATCTAATAGATGGATGTCAAAACAAGTTTTCTTACCAGTTTTCGTAAGAAAAGGTTGTATGTGATACAATAAAAGGTTTTGTCGATCCTAAGGATGCTAAAAGGTATGCTGGCTCCAGCAATCCTTCTATGGACTAGAGCAAGCATCTCGGAGTCGGACTATATGCTTTGATGGAGTGATCAAAGCTTTTAGGTTTATACAATGTTTGCTAGAAACTTGTATTTACAAGAAAGTGAGTGGGAGCACTACAACATTTCTGATAAGTATATGTGGATGCCATATTGTTGATTCGAAATAATGTAGAATTTCTGGAAAGCATAAACGGTTGTTTGAAGAGTGATTTTCAAAGGAAGACCTGGATAAAGCTGCTTACATATTGGGAATCAAGATCTATAGAAATAGATCAAGACGCCTGATGATACTTTCAAAGAACGCACACCTTGACATGTTTTTGAAGGAGTTCAAAATAGATCAGTCAAAGAAGGGGTTCTTACCTGAGTTGTAAGGTGTGAAGTTGAGTAAGACTCAAAGCTTGACCACGGCAGAAGAAAGAGGAAGGACGAAGGTCGTCCCCTATGCTTTTGTCATAGGCTCTATACGGTATGCCATGCTGAGTACCGCACCTGATGTGTGCCTTGCCACATGTCTGGCAAGAGGGTACAAAGGTGATCTAGGAGTGGATCACCAGATAGTAGTCAAAATTATCCTTAGAGGAATAAGGAAATGTTTCTCGGTTATGGAGGTGATAAAGAGTTCGACGTAAAGAGTTATGTCGATGCAAGCTTAACACCTATCTGGATAGCTCTGAGTAGAGATACCGGATATGTATAATGGAGCAACTATTTGGAATAGCTCCAAGTGGAACGTGGCAGTAACATCTACGATATGACATAAAGTTTTGCGAAATACATAGGGATCTGAATATTGCAGACCCGTTGACTACAACCTCTCTCACAAGCATAACATGATCAAACCAAGAACTCATTGAGTGTTAATCACATAGTGATGTGAACTAGATTATTGAGTCTAGTAAACTCTTTGGATGTTGGTCACATGGCATGTGACCTGTGAGTGTTAATCACATGGCGATGTGAGCTAGATTATTGACTCTAGTGCAAGTGGGAGACTGTTGGAAATATGCCATAGAGGCAATAATAAATTATTTATTATTATATTTCATTGTTCATGATAATCATTTATTATCCATGCTAGAATTGTATTGATAGGAAACTTAGATACATGTGTGGATACATAGACAACACCATGTCCCTAGTAAGCCTCTAGTTGACTAGCTCGTTGATCAATAGATGGTTACTGTTTCCTGACCATGGACATTGGATGTCGTTGATAATGGGATCACATCATTAGGAGAATGATGTGATGGACAAGACCCAATCCTAAGCCTAGCACAAGATCGTGTAGTTCGTATGCTAAAGCTTTTCTAATGTCAAGTATCATTTCCTTAGACCATGAGATTGTGCAACTCCCGGATACCGTAGGAGTGCTTTGGGTGTGCCAAACGTCACAACATAACTAGGTGGCTATAAAGGTGCACTACGGGTATCTCCGAAAGTGTCTGTTGGGTTGGCACGAATCGAGACTGGGATTTGTCACTCCATGTAACGGAGAGGTATCTCTGGGCCCACTCGGTAGGACATCATCATAATGTGCACAATGTGACCAAGGAGTTGATCACGGGATGATGTGTTACGGAACAAGTAAAGAGACTTGCCGGTAACAAGATTGAACAAGGTATCGGGATACCGATGATCGAATCTCAGGCAAGTATCGTACCGATAGACAAAGGGAATTGTATACGGGATTGATTGAATCCTTGACATCGTGGTTCATCCGATGAGATCATCATGGAGCATGTGGGAACCAACATGGGTATCCAGATCCCGCTGCTGGTTATCGACCGGAGAGTTGTCTCGGCCATGTCTGCATGACTCCCGAGCCCGCAGGGTCTACACACTTAAGGTTCGATGACGCTAGGGTTATAGGGAAAGTATGTACACGGTTACCGAATGTTGTTCGGAGTCCCGGATGAGATCCGGGACATCGCGAGGATTTCCGGAATGGTCCGGAGATAAAGATTTATATATGGGAAGTCCGTTTTGGTCACCGGAAAAGTTTCGGGTGCTATCGGTAACGTACCGGGACCACCGGGAGGGTCCCGGGGGTCCACCAGGTGGGGCCACCAGCCCTAGAAGGCTGTGTGGGCCAAGTGTGGGAAGGGACCAGCCCCAGGTGGGCTGGTGCGCCCCCCACCAAGGCCCAATGCGCAAGGGAGAGTGGGAGGGGGCAAACCCTAGGTCCAGATGGGCCTTAAGGCCCACCCTAGGTGCGCCCCCCTCTCTCCCCCCTTGGCCGCCACCCTAGATGGGTTTTGGGGCTGCCGCCACCCCTAGGGAGGGAACCCTAGATGGGGGCGCAGCCCCTCCCCTTCCCCTATATATACTTGAGGTATTGGGGGCTGCAAGACACGAGATCATCTCCCTCTTGGCGCAGCCCTACCTCTCTCCCTCCTCGTGTCTCGTAGTGCTTGGCGAAGCCCTGCTGGAGTTCCGCGCTCCTCCACCACCACCATGCCGTCGTGTTGCTACTGGACGGAGTCTTCCCCAACCTCTCCTTCTCCCCTTGCTGGATCAAGGCATGGGAGACGTCACTGGGCTACACGTGTGTTGAACGCGGAGGCGCCGTTGTTCGGCGCTTAGATCGGAATCAACCGCGATCTGAATCGCTACGAGTACGACTCCTTCATCCGCGTTCTTGCAACGCTCCCGCTTAGCGATCTACTAGGGTATGTAGATGCACTCCCCTTTAAAGGAAATATGCCCTAGAGGCAATAATAAAGTTATTATTTATTTCCTTATAGCATGATAAATGTTTATTATTCATGCTACAATTGTATTAACCGGAAACATAATACATGTGTGAATACATAGCCAAACAGAGTGTCACTAGTATGCCCCTACTTGACTAGCTCGTTAATCGAAGATGGTTATGTTTCCTAACCATAAACAAAAGAGTTGTTATTTGATTAACGGGATCACATCATTAGGAGAATGATGTGATTGACTTGACCCATTCCGTTAGCTTAGCACCCGATCATTTAGTATATTGCTATTGCTTTCTTCATGACTTATACATGTTCCTATGACTATGAGATTATGCAACTCCCGTTTGCCGGAGGAACACTTTGTGTGCTACCAAATGTCACAACGTAACTGGGTGATTATAAAGGAGCTCTACAGGTGTCTCCAAAGGTACATGTTGAGTTGGCGTATTTCGAGATTAGGATTTGTCACTCCGATTGTCGGAGAGGTATCTCTGGGCCCTCTCGGTAATGCACATCACATAAGCCTTGCAAGCATTGCAACTAATGAGTTAGTTGCGAGATGATGTATTACGGAACGAGTAAAGAGACTTGCCGGTAACGAGATTGAACTAGGTATTGAGATACCGACGATCGAATCTTGGGTAAGTAACATACCGATGACAAAGGGAACAACGTATGTTGTTATGCGGTCTGACCGATAAAGATCTTCGTAGAATATGTAGGAGCCAATATGAGCATCCAGGTTCCGCTATTGGTTATTGACCGGAGACATGTCTCGGTCATGTCTACATTGTTCTCGAACCGTAGGGTCCGCACGCTTAAGGTTTCGATGACAGTTATATTATGAGTTTATGAGTTTGTACCGAAGGAGTTCGGAGTCCCGGATGAGGTCGGGGACATGACGAGGAGTCTCGAAATGGTCGAGACATAAAGATCGATATATTGGACGACTATATTCGGACATCGGAAAGGTTCCGAGTGATTCGGGTATTTTTCGGAGTACCGGAGAGTTACGGGAATTCGCCGGGGAGTATATGGACCTTATTGGGCCATACGGGAATAGAGGAGAGAGGCCAAAAGGAAGGAGGCATGCGCCTCCCCTCTGGTCCGAATTGGACAAGGGGCGCAGCCCCCTTTTCCTTCTTCCTCTCCCCCTCTTTCCCCTTCTCCTACTCCAACAAGGAAGGAGGGACTCCTACTCCCGGTGGGAGTAGGACTCCCCTTGGCACGCCCCCTCCGAGGCCGGCCGCCCCCTCCCCCTTGATCCTTTATATACAGGGGCAGGGGGCACCTCTAGATACACAAGTTGATCTTCGTGATCGTTCCTTAGCCGTGTGCGGTGCCCCCCTTCACCATATTACACCTCGGTCATATTGTAGCGGTGCTTATGCGAAGCCCTGCGATGGTTGAACATCAAGATCGTCACCACGCCGTCGTGCTGACGGAACTCCTCTCCGAAGCTTTGCTGGATCGGAGCTCGGGGAGCGTCATCGAGCTGAACGTGTGCCAAGAACTCGGAGGTGCCGGAGTAACGGTGCTTGGATCGGTTGGACCGGGAAGACGTACGACTACTTCCTCTATGTTGCGTCAACGCTTCCGCTTCGGTCTACGAGGGTACGTAGACAACACTCTCCCCTCTCGTTGCTATGCATCACCATGATCTTGCGTGTGCGTAGGAAATTTTTTGAAATTACTATGTTCCCCAACACCCTTCCCCTCGTTGCTAGATTACTCCATAGATTGATCTTGGTGATGCGTAGAAAATTTTAAAATTCTGCTACGATCCCCAACATGAAAGGACTCTTTTGGAATAGCAGAGGTCTAGCAGACTTGGCTAAACAACGATTCTTAGCAGAGACAACGTTAGAACATCACTTAGATTTCATTGCACTTTTGGAAACTGGACGAGATAATTTCACATCCCAATTCCTTCAAACCCTCTCCCATGGTATCGATTTTGACTGGCACATTCTACCTCCTAGAGGAAGATCCGACGGGATTTTACTAGGAGTACGATGTGAGATGTTAGAGGTGCTTAATGTGGTTCAGGTAGACTTTTCGGTTAAATTCGGGGTAAGATCAAAATTGGATGGGTTCCGATGGTCGCTAGTTGCGGTATATGGGGCAGCACAACCTGAATTTAAACCTGATTTTCTAGCTGATCTAGTGCGGATTTGTGGAGATGAAAATCTGCCACTACTAGTCAGGGGGGATTTTAATATCATTCGGAGGAGAGAACAAAAGAATAATGACAATTTCGATGGACGTTGGTCTATGATGTTTAACATGATTATCGAGAGCCTCAATTTGAGAGAAATTGAGCTCACCGGTAGACAGTTTACATGGGCCAACTCGTTACCTGTTCTGACTTATGAAAAGTTGGATAGGGTACTTGCTAGTGTGGAGTGGGAACAAAAATATCCGTTGGTGTCGGTCCATGCGATGCAGAGAGCGATCTCGGATCATACACCACCCTTTTTAGATTCGGGCGAGACTACCCATGTTGCAAATAAAAATATCTTCTCCTTCGAGCAAAGCTGGTTTGAACGAGAAGGGTTTATGGAGTTGATTGCACGCGAATGGGCTAAGCCGGTTACGGGAAGGACACATGTCGAGAGATAGCAGAATAAGATTCGACACCTCCGACAATTTCTGAGAGGATGGGCCAGAAATGAGAGTGAGATTTATAAGCAGAAAAAAGAACGTCTAACTCAACTCATTGAAGCACTAGATGTAAAGGCCGAAACCACTCTCCTTTCTGTTAATGAGCATCGGACCAAGTCTGAGGGTGAGCAAGGCCTACGTGCTCTCCTGAGAGAGGAGGAGCTAAAGTGGGCGTTGCGTGCGAAAACGCTTAAGGTGGTCCAAGGGGACGAAAACACACAGTTCTTCCATATGGTTGCAAATGGTAAACATAGGAAGAAGAAGATCATGCAGCTTGAACAGGACAAGGGGACAATAGTGGGGCATGAAAATCTGAAAGCGTATATTTCCAACTAGTATAAAAACCTATTTGGAGCCCCGAATACATCCACGGTGTCCCTTGATGAGTCTGTTATTGATGATATACCTCAATTACAGGCAGCAGAGAACGATGTTCTCTCTGCACCATTTACTGAAAAATAAGTTCATCTGGCCATAACCCAAATGAAGCCGAATAAAGCACCGGGACCAGATCGGTTTCCAGCTGAATTCTATAAGAAATGTTGGCATATCATTAAAGATGATCTTATGCCTATGTTTCATGATTTTTTCGATGGCCATTTGGAGTTGTTTCACATCAACTTTGGTACGATAATGTTGTTACCTAAGAAGAATGAGGCGGTTCGGATCGAACAATTCCGACCCATTTGCCCGCTGAATGTGAATTTTAAAATATTCACAAAGGTAGGAACCAATAGATTGACACAAATTGCTCACTCAGTGGTTCAACCTAGTCAGACAACTTTCATGCCGGGACGACACATACTAGAAGGAGTGGTCGTCTTACATGAAACACTCCATGAGATTCACTCGAAGAAACTAGACGGGGTTATCTTCAAAGTGGATTTTGAGAAGGCTTATGATAAAGTAAAATGGCCTTTTCTTCAGCAGGCAATGCGCATGAAGGGTTTTAGTGAAACCTGGAGGAACCAAGTTGATACTCAAGTCCAGAAAGGTAGTGTCGGAATTAAGGTGAACGATGACATCGGTCACTGCTTCCAGACGCATAAGGGGTTGAGACAAGAGGATTCCATGTCACCTCTTCTGTTCAATATTGTGGCAGATATGTTGGCCGTAATTATTGGCAGGGCCAAGCAGCATGGCCATGTAGAGGGTCTAGTTCGTCATCTAGTTGATGGAAGGGTGTCCATTCTACAATATGCCGATGACACTATTCTGTTCATGGAACATGACATGGCTAAGGCACGTAACATGAAACTTATCTTGTGTCTATTCGAACAATTGTCTGGCTTAAAAATCAATTTTCATAAGAGTGAGGTGTTCTGTTTTGGGAAGGCCAAAGACGAAGAACATACATACAGACAATTGTTTGGATGCGAATTAGGTGCCTTACCTTTCAGTTACTTGGGCATTTCGATTCATCACCGTAAGCTATCCAATAAAGAATGGAAATGTATTGAAGAACGAATTGAAAAAAAACTCAGCTGCTGGAAGGGAAAGCTGATGTCATATGGAGGTCGGCTAGTTTTGATTAACTCAGTATTGACTAGCATGCCAATGTTTTTACTTTCGTTCTTCGAAATTCTGAAAAAGGTCCGAAAGCGACTTGATTTCTTTAGATCTCGTTTCTTTTGGCAGTCTGATGAGGCCAAGAGGAAATATCGTCTCGCGCGATGGGATATCCTTTGTCGACTTAAAGACCAAGGGGGCCTCGGTATTGAGAACTTGGAAATTAAGAATAAATATCTTATGAGCAAATGGTTGTACAGGTTAGAGACAGAGCCGGAGGGCATGTGGTCTCAAATCCTGCGCAATAAGTATTTGCACTCAAAAACGCTAGCCCAGGTTACCATCAGACCTACTGATTTGCCGTTCTGGAAGGGATTTATGAGAACGAAGGATATATTCTTTCGTAGGGTCAAATTCTTGGTTGGCAATGAGATGTCAACAAGATTTTGGGAGGATACGTGGTTAGGAGAGACGCCTCTGGCCTTACAATATCCCACCCTCTACAATATTGTGCAACGTAAGGAGGATTATGTAGGTATCGTCCTTCAAACTATTCCCTTGAACATCCAATTCAGACGTACGTTAGTGGGTGAGAGATGGACAACCTGGATGTACTTGGTTCGAAGATTGATTGAAGTTCGACTTCCGACATGCCGGACACAACACAATGGAGGTTAACTAAAAATGGGATATTTATGGTGAAATCCTTTTATACGAATCTGATCAATTATGGCCCCCACTCAAGGTCACTACATATATGGAAGGTTAAGCTTCCTTTGCGGATTAAATTTTTTATGTGGTTTGTCCACAAGCAAGTAATACTCACAAAGAACAACTTACTTAAGAGGCGATGGGTATGCAATTCACGGTGTTGTTTTTGTGCTCAAGATGAGACAATACAACATTTATTCTTTGAATGCCCACTTGCCAAGTTACTTTGGAGAACGATTCATATATCTTTTAATATCAACCCTTCAGTAGATATTGCGTCTTTGTTTGGGACGTGGTTAGCTGAGGTTAAACAGATCACGGCGGCTCGTATTCGGATTGGAATATGTGCGTTATTATGGGCTATATGAAACTGCAGAAATGATATGATTTTTAACAGATAACACAAATTAACTTTTTTGCAGGTTATCTTCAGAGCTACAGCTTGGATCCGTACGTGGTCCTTACTCGCTCCTATGAACTCCAGGGAGCCTTTGGTTACTGGGTGCAACCAATGGGAGATGGTGGCTCGGGTTATATTCAACCGGTTCGGATGGCGTTCGCATAACAAGATAGGAGTCTAGAGAGCTTATCCTTATTATTACCGTATCGGTTGTTTTTGTTCGCTTGTAATTTTCCAGTTTATGTACTTTGTTTTGCTCCGTTTGTGAGCTGTAAGACCTTTACGATGATGCTTTCTGGATTTTTAATAAGAGGGCCGCATGCATCATCATGATGCAGAGGCCGGGGGTATACCTCCATTTCTAGAAAGAATATACCCAACCAAAATACCAGACTGAGCTACACAAGCATGGTATAAACTTCGTCGTTGCAAATTTGAGTCGATGCCCCTGTAAGGGTGTAACTTCAAACATCAAGTCATGTTGTATTTTCTCAACGCATTCCTGGCAACTGTGCAACACAGAAGTCATGTGTTACATATCAAGATTCGATCGCATAAATCTGCAAAAAAAATATAAGACCTACACAACAATCAAACAGAAGTTCGAAGAACACTCTGAAATTTGATATGGAATGTCACCATCGACAGTGCATTCAGAACCCGCATGTGGCCAGTATGTATTGGCATTCTGATTCATATTCCCAAGCATCCAAAGTTCTGGAACTTGCATGGAACCTCTGGAGAGGCAGCAACCTTCTCCAAATCAAGGTATCTTGTGTTACTCAACTCACTCCTGCATGTAGGACGGCGATTATAGACCCTTGGCTTGCATTGAGAACAAATAGTATGCCCATTGGAGCACTGCACGCATAAATGTGACAAAATAGTTAGAGAACCTCTAGACACATTCGTAAGTTTCTTTCTGAGCTTAAGAATATGTGGTGTAAATTCAAAATAGTCATGAGATATCAGGCCCTCCTAGTAGAATCATTTGACAAGTTGGACAACATTGAAAATAAAAAATGGAAAAGATGACGATTTTTTTTCGAAAAGGAAAAGATGATGAATAGATTGAAGTTTCTGTGTCTGGAAAAGAAAAAACTAGAGCCGGATGCTTATATTTGAGAAATCAACGGAAGCGCATCGGAACTGTACGGAGCATTCGGATGGGTTTACGATGCTTGGACAAAGCCGCTGCAACATTGGTAAACGAGAATCCTGGAATGAGAAAGTCAGAACTCGCCGGCGTCGAAATCAACGGCCAAGTGCTCGCCCCCCAAGCACGACGCACCCACGGTTTACATCGCTGCTCGCGCCCGATCGCCTGGAGATCTACGTACGTACAACCCACGCAGGATCCTCCTGCCACACGACTATCCATCGATACATATAACCCTGTTACCCAGGCACGTAGTACGTTGAGAAGAAAGCCATTGACAATGGCCACTTGCATGGATTCAGTCTCTCGATCTTCGCCCAAATCTCAAGAGCCATTAAGGTCCCGGCCGGTAAGCTCACGTCTGACCGCGGCCGCATGCATGCACGTCGGCGCGGCCAGTGCACATACCGTCAAACAAATTGTTTGCATGGCAGCCCAAATAACGGTACACTGACAGCTTAGTTAATCGGGAACTGCTATCGTACTACTCCGTACAACGCCACCCACAATGCATGAGTTCCTGACTATGTAATACCTAGAGGCATAGCTGAAAGCTACAACTCCCCTGGAACTGGAAGCAACCTCCCAAGCTCAGTCCGAGCGATTCGGCCGTGGTTGCGATAGATAGCTAGTATAGTGATCATGGGAGCGTACCAGCCAGTGCATCAGCAGCACAGCCAGAAGCCGTCGTCGACTCACCATGGCAGAGTCGTCTTGGCCTGGCTCTTCACCGCCGTGCTCTGCCTGGCTCTCCTCCACCTCCTCTGCTGCTCCCCGCGAGCCGCACGCGGAAACGTCGTCGTCTCGCCTCTGCTCCAGTACATCACCAGCACCTACACTGAAGGAAGAGGGTCGACTTCCACTTCCGGCTGCGACTACTCGGAGGGGCAGTGGGTGCGGGCGGCGGGGCACGCGCGGCGGTACAACGGCACCGAGTGCAACGTCAAGGGCAGCGAGGACTGCGCCCGCAACGGCCGCCCCGACACCGGCTACCTCGACTGGCGGTGGCAGCCGGCGGCGCCCGGGTGCCAGCTCCCGGGCTTCGACGCCGCGGCGTTCCTCGGCGCCGTCCGCGGCCAGCACGTGGCCTTCGTCGGCGACTCCATGGCGCGGAACCAGGCCGAGTCGCTCGTCTGCCTCCTGGGCGCGTCCTTCCCGTACCATCTCGTGTACCGCGACCCGGAGCCCGGGACGCGCAAGTTCTGGCGCTGGGCGTTCCCGACGCACAACGTCACGGTGTCCGTCTACTGGGCGCCCTTCCTGGCGCGGGCCACGGGCAGGTGCGACAACTACAGCCTGCCCTACAACTCGGTGCACCTCGAGACGCTCGCCGACCGCTGGTCCGCCGACGCCGGCGCCATGGACGTGGCCGTCGTCAGCACCGGCCACTGGTTCTGGAACCCCAGCGTCTACTACAACGGCAGCGAGGTGCTCGGCACGCACCTCCTACCCCAGCTCAACCACACCGGGATCGGCTTCCTCTCGCCGTTCCGGGAGGCCATCCGGGCGTCGATACGCCGCCTCGCCTCCGCCGGCCGCGCCCGCGCCGTGGTCCTGGCCACCTTCTCGCCGGCGCACTTCGAGAAGGCGTGGGACGACCCCGCCACGTGCGCCAGGAGGATGCCGTACACGGAGGGGGAGAGGGAGGTGGACGCCACGCACGCCCAGCTTAGGAGCATCGTCAGAGAAGAGACGACCGCGGCGGCGGCGGCGACGGACGGTGGGGCGACGAGGGTCGAGGTGCTGGACGTGACCAAGCTGGCCACGATGCGGCCCGACGGCCACCCCGGCGTGTACATGAAGCGCGACCCGTTCGCGCGCGGCGTGCCGGAGCGGCTGCAGAGCGACTGCCTCCACTTCTGCCTCCCCGGGCCGGTCGACACCTTCAACGAGATTCTGCTCCAGCTCCTCCTCGCCAAGCGCGACTGATCGAGTATTGCTTACACTGTTACACATGGCATGCATGAGTGTAAAAAAAAAGGTGTCAATCAAGAAAAATACACATGGCATGCACGTACTACCTGATTGCGGGATGGTAGACGAAGGTACTAGTAGGAAACCATGTCGTCGATCGGATAGTGCTCTTATCACACCCATTTTCATATTTTCAAAACAAACATGATGTGATATGAATGTTATCAGATACTCCCTTCGTTTCAAAATAGATGACTTAACTTAAGTTAGTACAAAGTTGAGTCATCTATTTTGGAACGGGAAGAGTAAATATGATGTAATACGAATGCAGATCAAATCTTACGAATGGCTCAACTAAGATCGTAGCTTTCAATAACCTAAGACTGCCATCTGACGAAACAAGGATACCAGTGAGCCTTTTAGCTTTAAAGGAAGAATTCGTTCAATTAACTAGTTAACTTGTCAATTAATCCATACTCATAGGGTCATCGAGTAGCTAATAAACTAATAAATTTGCCCGATTAATTGATTAATTGTTCGATTAGTCTATTAATTCACTACTCGCCAGTGAACCGAGCAGCTACTAGTTAACGATTTCCTCAACAATGTGAAATTTACAACACATCTAACGGCTCAAATAAGCCAGATGACGGGAATGGAGGGCTAGAAACTGCGAGATCGAGAGAGGGCTAGGAATGGTTTCAGTTATAGTGTCCTAAATTTGTTCATTACACCGTCCATATGCAAGTTGAAGCAATAAACTTGGCCAAAGAGGGATCACACAGTGCACTATGGCTCTGCTATTATCGGAAAGGCGCAATTGCTAATAGGCTTGTCCTGCTAGTGTGACAAGCCTATTTTTGTTGTGTGGCTTCTATGCTAAGTGGTACTGTACATGATGTGTGTACCGGATAAAAATTCATCAAGTTGCTACAACAAAAGCCTCAAATTTAACATTTTATCAAATGACTATAACCTTTGGTCCAATATGCATTACACAACCCAAATTAACTCTTTCACCTTATGGAAATGAAATTCCCAACCTACATGGTATGTAGGTCCCACGTAGCAAGATGATGATGATATAATGATTATTGGAACTATGATTTGGATTATACAAATTTTAAGCTTTGCGGGAGAATAAAACTTTGGTTGAAATTGGCATCGTAAATGGTGATGCTTAACTTGGGTAGTGTTGTGGTTCTAAGACTGACAGTAGAATGGGGGGTAGGTATGAAGAGGCAAGATCCTAGCTATGGAGTAGTTGTACACACGAATTTTACGAGTTCAGGCCCTTCTCGGAAGAAGTAACAGCCCTACGTCTGGGTGCCCTGAGGCGGTCGACTGGATTATATGTGTGTGTGAGTTTACAAAAGATGTGAACCCTTGTGCATGTGGAGGGGGTGGCTTATATAGAGTGCGCCAGGACCCCAGCCGGCCCACGTTACAAAGGGTTTAAGGTACATTAAAGGGGAGATGTTACTGGTAACGCTAGTAAATAAAGAGACATAATGACCATTAAAGCTATGAGGTGATGTCCGACCGTTGTAGTCCGAAGCGACCTTAGACCTTCTGGTGGTCGAGTGACAGTCTCCGCGGTCGAGTGACTTCAAGTCTTCCGAGTGGAAGTCATCATGGTCGAGTGGATGATGACTCCTCTTTGAATGCTTCTGGTTTTAGGGTGACGTCCTAGGGGAGGGTGTCTAGGTCAGGCCTATGACCCTACCCTAGGTACATATCTTCATCATTAGCCCCCGAATGGTTCAGGGTTCGAGTGGATAAGGAGTTGATAACCTCTCCGATTCAGCTTTTGCGCTTCGGAAATGTCTTGTCTAGAGGTCGAATGAACATTCATGATGACTTCAACTGCTTGTTCAGTCGCCTTGATCCATTCTTGGTTTTGTCGAGTGAACTTTCATTGTTAAGCTTCGAGTGTTGATATGGGAAAAATCTTCCGTCTGACGGGTTGTTCTACTGTCTGCGGATTTCGCGGGATTCGAATTTTGGGAAGCGCGCCAGGCAGAGGAGGCCGCAGTAATCGGGGCGGATTAGGCAGGACGCCTCGATCACCGCGCCACCTTTTTCGCCATGTATCGCGTGCGCGACTGTTGCGGGATTTGATCAGATCGCCTGGGCCCATGAGTCAGCCACTCGGAAATGACTTCATATAAGGCGTCAGATGGGTTTTTTCGCATAGTGCGTTCCCATTCTTCCCCTTCCTCCTCTGTTTTCTCCACCGCATCTGCCTCTGCTCTCGGCGTCGTCGCTCCGTTCGAACTCGATCCGCTGCCATGGGGAAGGATAATACGGTGGCGTTGGAGCGTGCGAAGAAGGCGACGACGAAGGCGAAGGGGAAGAAGTCCGGCCGGGGTGGATCTTCTTCGAGGGTCGGCTTAGCGCCGGGCTAGATCCAGGGCGACTGGATTCGCTCGACGATCCGCCAGGACGACATCGACGACCTGGTCGAGGGGGGTTGATTCCCCACGAATCGGCGCAACTCCTGGGAAACGAGACCGAGCCACAGCCACAGGAGGGCGAGCGCGTCCTCCTCGCTACTCACGTCGACCGCGGGTTTTCCTTGCCTCCCCACCCTTTCTTTCGAGGTTTCTTGAACTTCTTCCGGGCGCAACTCTACCACTTCACCCCGAACACTATCGTGTATCTTGCTGCTTTTGTGTCCATGTGCGAGAGTTTCCTGGGCTATAGGCCACACTGGGGGCTCTTCAAGCACATATTCACCTGCCGTTCTCAGTCGGTCAAGAAGGCCAATCTGAGTGACGAGAGAACGCAAGTGATTCAGATGTGCGAGGGTCTTGGGATCCAGATGAGGAGTAAGAGTACTTTCCCGGCCATGATCCTTCCTGAGTCGGTTCGAGGGTGGCAGTCGACCTGGTTCTACTGCAAGGACCAGCCGACTCCAGGTCAGTCGACTAGACTTCCCCCCTTTTCCATGGCCCGAGTGGAGAAGCCCTCTGCTTTGAAAGTGATCCCAGAGGAGAAGGCGCAAGTGAAGGTGCTGGTTGAGCGAGTAGTTCAACTTGTTCGTGATGGGGTAACCGGTATGGATCTGTTGGAGGTCTTCCTCAGGCGACGCATCCAACCACTTCAAGCCCGTGACCATCTGATGTGGATGTATTCGGGCATCGACGACACCACTCGGATCCATCCAAAGGAGGTCAATGATGCTACGTTGGAAGGGTGGTTGAAGAGTATCATTGGCAACAAAGACAACCCCAAGGGATCCCGGAGGATTCCCCCACTCAACAACTCATACGAGACTGACAAGGTATGACTCCACATGGTCGAGTGTTTTCTTGATTTATCAAGTTGCTGTCTACTGTCACCCGATTGTCTCTTGTCTTGGTTGTTGTCTTCTAGGGCCTGACTGAGATGTACTCGATGCCCAACGGGGAGCAGGAGCAGGACCCAGAGGGAGAAGCGAGTGGAGGTGAGAGCGCCTAGTGGCGCTCTGACGACGAGGAAGATGAAGACAGCGACGACTGATACGTCTCCGGCGTATCTATAATTTTTGATTGCTCCATGCTATATTATCTACTATTTTGGACATTACTGGGCTTTATTATCCACTTTTATATTATTTTTGGGACTAACCTATTAACCGGAGGCCCAGCCCAGAATTGCTGTTTTTTTGCCTATTTTAGGGTTTCGAAGAAAAGGAATATCAAACGGAGTCCAAACGGAATGAAACCTTCGGGAACGTGATTTTCTCAACGAATAAGACCCAGGAGACTTGGACCCTACGTCAAGACACAAAAGAGGAGGCCACGAGGTAGGGGGCGCCTACCCCCTCCCCCCCAGGCGCGCCCTCCACCCTCGTGGGCCCCCTGTTGCTCCACCGACGTACTTCTTCCTCCTATATATACCTACGTACCCCCAAACGATCAGATATGGAGCCAAATCCCTAATTCCACCGCCGCAACTTTCTGTATCCACGAGATCCCATCTTGGGGCCTGTTCCGGAGCTCCCCCGGAGGGGGCATCGATCACGCAAGGCTTCTACATCATCACCATAGCCCCTCCGATGAAGTGTGAGTAGTTCACCTCAGACCTACGGGTCCATAGTTATTAGCTAGATGACTTCTTCTCTCTTTTTGGGTCTCAATACAATGTTCTCCCCCTATCTTGTGGAGAACTATTCGATGTAATCTTCTTTTTGCGGTGTGTTTATTGAGATCGATGAATTGTGGGTTTATGATCAAGTCTATCTATGAATAATATTTGAATCTTCTCTGAATTGTTTTATGTATGATTAGTCATCTTTGCAAGTCTCTTCGAATTATCGGTTTGGTTCGGCCTACTAGATTGATCTTTCTTGCAATGGGAGAAGTGCTTAGCTTTGGGTTCAATCTTGCGGTGTCCTTTCCCAGTGACAGTAGGGGCAGCAAGGCACGTATTGTATTGTTGCCATCGAGGATAACAAGATGGGGTTTTCACCATATTGCATGAGTTTATCCCTCTACATCATGTCATCTTGCTTAAGGCGTTACTCTGTTTTCATTAACTTAATACTCTAGATGCATGCTGGATAGCGGTCGATGAGTGGAGTAATAGTAGTAGATGCAGGCAGGAGGCAGTCTACTTGTCTCGGACGTGATGCCTATATACATGATCATACCTAGATATTCTCATAACTATGCTCAATTCTGTCAATTGCTCAACAGTAATTCGTTCACCCACCGTAGAATACTTATGCTCTTGAGAGAAGCCACTAGTGAGACCTATGGCCCCCGGGTCTATCTTCATCATATTAATCTTCCAATACTTTGCTATTTACTTTGCTTTTATTTTACTTTGCATCTTTATCATAAAAATACCAAAAATAATATCTTATCATATCTATCAGATCTCACTCTCGTAAGTGGTTGTGTAGGGATTGACAACCCCTTATCGCGTTGGTTGCGAGGATTTATTTGTTTTGTGTAGGTACGAGGGACTCACGCGTAGCCTCCTACTGGATTGATACCTTGCTTCTCAAAAACTGAGGGAAATGCTTACACTACTTAGCTGCATCATCCATTCCTCTTCGAGGAAAACCAACGCAGTGCTCAAGAGGTAGCAAGAAGGATTTCTGGCGCCGTTGCCGGGGAGTCTACGCAAAAGTCAACATACCAAGTACCCATCACAATCCCTATCTCCCGCATTACATTATTTTCCATTTGCCTCTTGTTTTCCTCTCCCCCACTTCACCCTTGCCGTTTTATTCGCCCTCTCTCTCTCTATCCTCCCTCTCTTTCTCTATTTGCCTCTTTTTGTCCGCTTGCTTTCTGTTTGCTTGTGTGTTGGATTGCTTGCTTGTCACGATGGCTCAAGATAACATTAAATTGTCTGACTTTACCAATACCAACAACAATGATTTTATTAACACTCTGATTGCTCCTCTTACTGATGCTGAATCTTGTGAAATTAATACTGCTTTGCTGAATCTTGTCATGAAAGATCCATTTTCCGGCCTTCCTAGTGAAGATGTCGCTACCCATCTAAATATCTTCGTTGATTTGTGTGATATGCAAAAGAAGAAAGATGTGGATAATGATATTGTTAAATTGAAGCTATTTCCTTTTTTGCTTAGAGATCGTGCTAAAACTTGGTTCTCTTCTTTGCCTAAAAATAGTATTGATTCATGGAATAAGTGCAAAGATGCTTTTATCTCTAAGTATTTTCCTCCCGCTAAGATCATCTCCCTTAGAAATGATATTATGAATTTTAAGCAACTTGATCATGAACATGTTGCACAAGCTTGGGAGAGGATGAAATTAATGATACGTAATTGCCCTACTCATGGTTTGAATTTGTGGATGATTATACAAAAATTTTATGCTGGATTGAATTTTGCTTCTAGAAATCTTTTAGATTCGGCCACGGGAGGCACTTTTATGGAAATCACTTTAGGAGAAGCTACTAAACTCCTAGATAATATTATGGTTAATTATTCTCAATGGCATACTGAAATATCTACTAATAAAAAGGTGCATGCAATAGAAGAAATTAATGTTTTGAGTGGAAAGATGGATGAACTTATGAAATTATTTGCTAGTAAGAGTGTTTCTTCTGATCCTAATGATATGCCCTTGTCTACTTTTATTGAGAATAATAATGAATCTATGGATGTGAATTTTGTTGGTAGGAACAATATTGGTAACAACGTGTATAGAAGAAATTTTAATCCTAGGCCTTATCCTAGTAATCCCTCTAATAATTATGGTAATTCCTACAACATTTCTTATGGAAATTATAATAAGATGCCCTCTGATTTTGAATATAATATTAAAGAATTTATTACTTTGCAAAAGAATTTCAATGCTTTGATTGAAGAAAAATTGCTTAAGATTGATGAGTTGGCTAGGAACGTTGATAGAATTTCTCTTGATGTTGATTATTTGAAACTTAGATCTATTCCTCCTAAGCATGATATCAATGAGTCTCTCAAATCCATGAGAATTTCCATTGATGAGTGCAAAGAAAGAACCGCTAGGATGCGTGCTAAGAAAGATGCCTTTATAAGAGCATGTTCTTCTAGTTCCTATGAAAATAAAGATGAAGATCTAAAAGTTATTGATGTGTCCCCTATTAAATCTTTGTTTTGCAATATGAATCTTGATAATGATGGTACTGAATATGATCCACCTTTTCCTAGAAGGCGTTCCAAAAATTCGGAGTTTTTAGATCTTGATGCTAAATTTGATGAAAGTGGGACTGAAGAAATTAAAACCCTAGATGTTGCTAAACCCACTATTTTGGATTTCAAGGAATTTAATTATGAAAATTGCTCTTTGATTGATTGTATTTCCTTGTTGCAATCTGTGCTAAATTCTCCTCATGCTTATAGTCAAAATAAAGCGTTCACTAAATATATCGTTGATGCCTTGATACAATCTTATGAAGAAAAACTTGAATTGGAAGTTTCTATCCCTACAAAACTTTATGATGAGTGGGAATCAACTATTAAAATTAAAATTAAAGATCATGAGTTCTATGCTTTATGTGATTTGGCTGCTAGTGTTTCCACGATTCCAAAGACTTTGTGTGATTTGTTAGGTTTCCGTGATTTTGATGATTGCTCTCTAAACTTGCACCTTGCGGATTCCACTATTGAGAAACCTATGGGAAAAATTAATGATGTTCTTATTGTTGCAAATAGGAATTATTTGCCCGTAGATTTTATTGTTCTTGACATAGATTGCAATCCTTCATGTCCTATTATTCTTGGTAGACCTTTCCTTAGAACGATTGGTGCAATTATTGATATGAAGGAAGGAAATATTATATTCCAATTTCCGTTAAGGAAAGGCATGGAACACTTTCCTAGAAATAAAATTAAATTACCTTATGAATCTATTATGAGAGCCACTTATGGATTGCCTACCAAAGATGGCAATACCTAGATCTATCCTTGCTTTTTATGCATAGCTAGGGGCATTAAACGATAGCGCTTGTTGGGAGGCAACCCATTTTTTTATTCCTTGATTTTTGCTCCTGTTTAGTAATAAATAATTTATTTAGAATCTGTTTAGGTTGTGTTTTTTGTGTTTAATTAGTGTTTGTACCAAGTAGAACCGTTTGGAAGGCTTGGGGAAAGTCTTGTTAATCTTGCTGTAAAAAACAGAAACTTTAGCGCTCACGAGAACTGCTGCCATTTTTATTTGGAAAGTGCTATTTAGTTAATTATTTTTGCAGATGATTAATAGATAAATTCCTCACGTCCAGCAATTTATTTTAGAATTTTTGGGGTTCCAGATCTTGCGCTAGCTACAGATTACTACAGATTGTTCTGTTTTTGACAGATTCTGTTTTTCATGTGTTGTTTGCTTATTTTGATGAATCTATGGCTAGTAAAATAGTTTATAAACCATAGAGAAGTTGGAATACAGTAGGTTTAACACAAATATAAATAAAGAATGAGTTAATTACAGTACCTTGAAGTGGTCTTTTGTTTTCTTTCGCTAACGGAGCTCACGAGATTTTCTACTTTAAGTTTTGTGTTGTGAAGTTTTCAAGTTTTGGGTAAAGATTTGATGGATTATGGAACAAGGAGTTGCAAGAGACTAAGCTTGGGGATGCCCATAGAACCCCCAAGATAATCTAAGGACACCTAAAAGCCAAAGCTTGGGGATGCCCCGGAAGGCATCCCCTCTTTCGTCTACTTCTATCGGTAACTTTACTTGGAGCTATATTTTTATTCACCACATGATATGTATTTTGCTTGGAGCGTCTTGTATTATTTGAGTCTTTATTTGTTAGTTTACCACAATCATCCTTGCTGTACACACCTTTTGAGAGAGCCATACATGATTTGGAATTTGTTAGAATACTCTATGTGCTTCGCTTATATCTTTTGAGTTATATAGTTTTGCTCTAGTACTTCACTTATATCTTTTAGAGCACGGTGGTGGATTCATTTTATAGAAACTATTGATCTCTCATGCTTCACTTAGATTATTTTGAGAGTCTTAAATAGCATGGTAATTTTCTTAAATAATCCTAAAATTCTTGGTATTCAAGAATAATAAAACTTTCTTATGAGTGTGTTGAATACTATGAGAAGTTTGATGCTTGATAATTGTTCTGAGACATGAAGATGCTGATATTAAAGTTGTGCTAATTGAGTAGTTATGAATTTGAGAAGTACTTGTGTTAAAGTTTGTTATTCCCGTAGCATGCACATATGGTGAACCGTTATGTAATGAAGTCGGAGCATGATTTATTTATTGCCTTCCTTATGAGTGGCGGTCGGGGACGAGCGGTGGTCTTTTCCTACCAATCTATCCCCCTAGGAGCATACGCGTAATACTTTGCTTTGATAACTTGTAGATTTTTGCAATAAGTATATGAGTTCTCTATGACTAATGTTGAGTCCATGGATTATATGCACTCTCACCCTTACCATTGCTAGCCTCTCTAATACCGCGCACCTTTCGTCGGTATCATATACCCACCATATACCTTCCTCAAAACAGCCACCATACCTACCTATTATGGCATTTCCATAGCCATTCCGAGATATATTGCCATGCAACTTTCCACCGTTCCGTTTATTATGACACAGTCCATCATTGTCATATAGCTTAGCATGATCATGTAGTTGACATCGTATTTGTGGCAAAGCCACCGTTCATAATTCTTTCATATGTGTCACTCATAAGTCATTGCATATCCCGGTATACCGCCGGAGGCATTCATATAGAGTCATATTTTGTTCTAAGTATCGAGTTGTAATTGTCGAGTTGTAAGAAAATAAAAGTGTGATGATCATCATTATTAGAGCATTGTCCTAGTGAGGAAAGGATGATGGAGACTATGATTCCCCCACAAGTCGGGATGAGACTCCGGACAAAAAAAAGAAAGAAAGAAAGAAAAGAGGCCATAAAAAGAGAAAATGCACAAATAAAAAAATGAGAGAAAAAGAGAGAAGGGACAATGCTACTATCCTTTTACCACACTTGTGCTTCAAAGTAGCACCATGATATTCATAGTAGAGAGTCTCTTATTTCGTCACTTTCATATACTAGTGGGAATTTTTCATTATAGAACTTGGCTTGTATAGTCCAATGATGGGCTTCCTCAAATTGTCCTAGGTCTTCATGAGCAAGCAAATTGGATGCACACCCACTTAGTTTTTTTTGTTGAGCTTTCATATACTTATAGCTCTAGTGCATCCGTTGCATGGCAATCCCTACTCACTCACATTGATATCTATTGATGGGCATCTCCATAGCCCATTGATACGCCTAGTTGATGTGAGACTATCTTCCCCCTTTTTGTCTTCTCCACAGCCACCATTCTATTCCACCTATAGTGCTATATCCATGGCTCACACTCATGTATTGCGTGAAGATTGAAAAAGTTTTGAGAATATCAAAAGTATGAAACAATTGATTGGCTTGTCATCGGGGTTGTGCATGATTTAAATACTTTGTGTGGTGAAGATAGAGCATAGCCAGACTATATGATTTTGTAGGGATAACTTTCTTTGGTCATGTTATTTTGAGAAGACATAATTGCTTTGTTAGTATGGTTGAAGTATTATTATTTTTATGTCAATATGAACTTTTATCTTGAATCTTTCGGACCTGAATATTCATACCACAATTAAGAAGAATTACATTAAAATTATGCCAAGTAGCACTCCAAATCAAAAATTCTGTTTTTATCATTTACCTACTCGAGGACGAGCAGGAACTAAGCTTGGGGATGCTTGATACGTCTCCAACGTATCTATAATTTTTGATTGCTCCATGCTATATTATCTACTGTTTTGGACATTATTGGGCTTTATTATCCACTTTTATATTATTTTTGGGAGTAACCTATTAACCGGAGGCCCAGCGCATAATTGTTGTTTTTTTGCCTATTTTAGGGTTTCAAAGAAAAGGAATATCAAACGGAATGAAACCTTCGGGAACGTGATTTTCTCAACGAACAAGACCGAGGAGACTTGGACCCTACGTCAAGACACAAAAGAGGAGGCCACGAGGTAGGGGGGCGCGCCTACCCCCCCCCCCCCTCCCAGGCGCTCCCTCCACCCTCATGGGCCCCCTGTTGCTCCACCGACGTACTTCTTCCTCCTATATATACCTACGTACCCCCAAATGATCAGATACGGAGCCAAAACCCTAATTCCACCGCAGCAACTTTCTGTATCCACGAGATCCCATCTTGGGGCCTATTCCGGAGCTCCACTGGAGGGGGCATCGATGACGGAGGGCTTCTACATCATCACCATAGCCCCTCCGATGAAGTGTGAGTAGTTCACCTTAGACCTACGGGTCCATAGTTATTCGCTAGATGGCTTCTTCTCTCTTTTTGGATCTCAATACAATGTTCTCCCCCTCTCTTGTGGAGAACTATTCGATGTAATCTTCTTTTTGCGGTGTGTTTGTTGAGACCGATGAATTGTGGGTTTATGATCAAGTCTATCTATGAATAATATTTGAATCTTCTCTGAATTCTTTTATGTATGATTAGTTATCTTTGCAAGTCTCTTCGAATTATCGGTTTGGTTCGGCCTACTAGATTGATCTTTCTTGCAATGGGAGAAGTGCTTAGCTTTGGGTTCAATCTTGCGGTATCCTTTCCCAGTGACAGTAGGGGAAGCAAGGCACGTACTGTATTGTTGCCATCGAGGATAACAAGATGGGGCTTTCATCATATTGCATGAGTTTACCCCTCTACATCATGTCATCTTGCTTAAGGCGTTACTCTGTTTTCATTAACTTAATACTCCAGATGCATGCTAGATAGCGGTCGATGAGTGGAGTAATAGTAGTAGATGCAGGCAGGAGTCGGTCTACTTGTCTCGGACGTGATGCCTATATACATGATCATACCTAGATATTCTCATAACTATGCTCAATTCTGTCAATTGCTCAACAGTAATTCGTTCACCCACTGTAGAATACTTATGCTCTTAAGAGAAGCCACTAGTGAGACCTATGGCCCCCGGGTCTATCTTCATCATATTAATCTTCCAATACTTTGCTATTTACTTTGCTTTTATTTTACTTTGCATCTTTATCATAAAAATACCAAAAATATTATCTTATCATATCTATCAGATCTCACTCTCGTAAGTGGACGTGTAGGGATTGACAACCCATTATCGTGTTGGTTGCGAGGATTTATTTGTTTTGTGTAGGTACGAGGGACTCGCGCGTAGCCTCCTACTGGATTGATACCTTGGTTCTCAAAAACTGAGGGAAATACTTACGCTACTTTGTTGCATCATCCCTTCCTCTTCGGGGAAAACCAACGCAGTGCTCAAGAGTTAGCAATGACCCGAGTGATGAAGAAGAGGTCGACTCTCCTCCTCTTAGGGAAAAACGATCCAAGCTTTCTCACGATCCAGTAAGTGCTCGCGGCAGGGCGGCCGCGCAGACTGGGCAGTCATTGAAGCGCCCTCGAACGTCTTCTCTAGCGTCGACTGAAAAGGCGTCGAAGCAACCGAAAGCTACACCGTCCAAACCGCCAAAGGCCTTGCCGAAGATCAAAGTGGCCATCCCCATTACTTCCGGGTATTAGTTGGACTTTGATTTATTTTTTTAGTATGAATCTGGATTTGGGTCGATGCATTTCGTCAGACATGACCGACTGAACTCTGAAATTTGTAGTGCCGCTACCTCTGGGACTTCCACTCGCCAGTATGAAGACGAGGACATGGAAGATGCAGTCACCTCCAACCCAGGTATAAACCTCGTGATCTCGTTCTCGATTGTATGGTCGATTAACTTTTGGTGACTCATCTGGAGTCGGCTGACTTTTTTGCAGCCCCTCCCAATGTCATTGAGCTTCCGGATGATGACGAGGACATGCCACTGAGGCCCAGGAAGAGCAAGAAAACAATAGTTGGCAAGATATCTCAGTCAGAACCGGCGACAGAACCGACAGTCCAACGGCCCGAAGATGCGAGTAGAGCCTCTTTAACCTTTGTTGTCCCAATGTCGAGTGAGCACCCCGCACCATCGACTGTACTAGTGTTTTCTTCAGCCATCCAACCTCATGCCTCGGAGCCCCAAGCTGCTGCGTCTGGACCGTCTGTCCCTTTCTTCACCACCTATCATGTTCCGGAAAGCCAGTCAGATGCCGCCTTGGAGGCTATCCGTCAGGCTGGCGTAATGATGGAGCGAATGAAGGCGGTGCACGAAAATAGTCAGGCTACTTACGACGCCAGCGCGGCTCTTCGAGCCAATGTCCAGGTAAGTTGACTTCTGACTGAACTTGTCTTATTAGGATATGCTACCTGAATATTTTCCTTCGCACAATCTCTTATTGTCTGCTTCGAATCTGTACACCCACTAGGTGTTTTGCCGTCTTTATTATTTGCACTCTTCCACTCAGTCTGGTCGAATGGGATCTGAACCAGTGGGGGCACGCTAAGTGAACCCACTGGGTGTAGTCCCCGAGACCGCAGTTGACTGCTGGCAGTCAGCTGGGGTCTGAGCACTTTTCGTCTCTTTTCTTTTTTTTTGCACTCGGTCTAGGTGGAACAGCCGAGTGGAATCCAAACCAGTGGGGGCACGCCAAGTGCACCCACTGGGTGTAGTCCCCGAGACCGCAGTCGACTGCTGGCAGTTGGCTGGGGTCTGAGTAGTCTTGAAGTTTTATTCATTCGGAAATAAATAATCTTTGATCTTGTCTATTGATATCTTTTTTTCTCACTGTAGAAATCTTGTACGCTTATCTCCAAGTTCGCCGAATTTGAGGAAAAGCATAGGCAACTCAACTTTGACCTGGAGTTGGCTCATCAAAACTTGAAGAGGGCTCAAGATGAAGTCGCTGGTACGGAAGGTAACAGCTTGTCGACTGCTTATCTTGACCATCCCTCAAGTTATCTCTTCATTCTCCTATTTTATCTACGGTTTTGCTAATTTACAGTTGAGTGATTTACAATTGGTTTGCATTCAAATTTTGGGTCGTTTGATCTCATGCCGAGATCCGCGCTGTGTCCATTACCGGGCGCGCTTTCGTTTCCCAGCCAACCCATTACGACCTATCCCTTAGCTCTGTCTTTTTTTATTCTTGCCCTTTCTCATTTCTTCGCGAGAGTTAAAGATGAGAGAGGGAGTCAGTTCTTAGCGATTTCCTCGTCATCCATGGTGATTCCGATCTCCTCCTCCTCCTCTTATTTCAAATTGATTTCCGCACCAGTGTCATGTGATTTTAGTTAGTTATCCAGGTCTTCTCCCTTTCCCCGTTGAATTTCTTCTAGATCTTGTGGTTTGATTCGATTCCCTTGTGTTTGATGTTGATACGTCTCCAACGTATCTATAATTTTTGATTGCTCCATGCTATATTATCTACTGTTTTGGGCAATATTGGGCCCTATTATCCAACTTTATATTACTTTTGGGACTAACCTATTAACCGGAGGCCCAACCCAGATTTGCTGTTTTATGCCTATTTCAGTGTTTCAAAGAAAAGGAATATCAAATGGAGTCGAAACGGAACAAAATCAACTAGAGAAATTATTTTTGGAAGGAAACCTACCGGATAGACTTGGACCCTACGTCAGAAGATGAATGACGTGCTCACGAGGGTAGGGGCGCGCCCACCCCACTGGGGCGCGCCCCCCTGCCTCGTGGCCCCCCTTCGGTCCACCGATGTACTCCTTTCACCCATATATACCTACGTATCATAAAACTTCCAGAGAGCACAATAGATCGGGAGTTCCGCCGCCAGAAGCCTCCGTAGCCACCGAAAGCCAATCTAGACCCGTTCCGGCACCCTGCCGGAGGGGGCAATCCCTCTCCGGTGGCCATCTTCATCATCCCGGTGCTCTCCATGATGAGGAGGGAGTAGTTCTCCCTCGGGGCTGAGGGTATGTACCAGTAGCTATGTGTTTGATCTCTCTCTCTCGTGTTCTTGATTTGGCACAATCTTGATGTATCGCGAGCTTTGCTATTATAGTTGGATCTTATGTTTCTCCTCCCCCTCTTCTCTCTTGTAATGAATTGAGTTTCCCCTTTGAAGTAATCTTATCGGATTGAGTCTTTAAAGATTTGAGAACACTTGATGTATGTCTTGCCGTGCGTATCTATGGTGACAATGGGATACCACGTGATTCACTTGATGTATGTTTTGGTGATCAACTTGCGGGTTCCGCCCATGAACCTATGCATAGGGGTTGGTACACGTTTTCATCGTTATTCTCTGGTAGAACTTTGGGGCACTCTTTGAGGTCCTTTGTGTTGGTTGAATAGATGAATCTGAGATTGTGTGATGCATATCGTATAATCATACCCACGGATACTTGAGGTGACATTGGAGTATCTAGGTGACATTAGGGTTTTGGTTGATTTGTGTCTTAAGGTGTTATTCTAGTACGAACTCTAGGGCTGTTTGTGACACTTATAGGAATAGCCCAACGGATTGATTGGAAAGAATAACTTTGAGGTGGTTTCGTACCCTACCATAATCTCTTCGTTCGTTCTCCGGTATTAGTGACTTTGGAGTGACTCTTTGTTGCGTGTTGAGGGATAGTTATGTGATCCAATTATGTTAGTATTGTTGAGGGAACTTACACTAGCGAAAGTATGAACCCTAGGCCTTATTTCCACACATTGCAATACCGTTTACGCTCACTTTTATCATTAGTTACCTTGCTGTTTTTATAATTTCAGATTACAAATACTCATATCTACTATCCATATACCAGTTGTATCACCCTCTCTTCGCCGAACTAGTGCACCTATACAATTTACCATTGTATTGGGTGTGTTGGGGACATAAGAGACTCTTTGTTATTTGGTTGCAGGGTTGCTTGAGAGAGACCATCTTCATCCTATGCCTCCTATGGATTGATAAACCTTAGGTCATCCACTTGAGGGAAATTTGCTACTGTCCTACAAACCTCTGCACTTGGAGGCCCAACAACGTCTACAAGAAGAAGGTTGTGTAGTAGACATCAAGCTCTTTTCTGGCGCCATTGTCGGGGAGGTGAGTGCTTGAAGGTATATCTTTAGATCTTGCAATAGAGTCTTTTAGTTTCTTGTTTTATCACTAGTTTAGTTTATAAAATAAAACTATAAAAAAATGGAATTGAGTTTGTCTCATACGCTTCACATTTTTAATATCTTTCATGAGTATGATGGAAAGGATAATTGTGCTCAAGTGCTAGAAGAAGAAATCTATAAAATGTTTGGCACTAAATATTTGAATGATGAGCATGATTGCAATGTTGTTAGTATGAATTCCTTGAATATCCATGATGCTAATGATATGCAAAGCCACAAGCTTGGGGAAGCTATGTTTGATGAAGATGATATTTTTTGTCCCCCAAGTTTTGATGAGCAAATTTATTATGTTGAAAGCATGCCTCCTATCTATGATGATTATTGTGATGACACGTATGCTTTAAAGAACAATAATAACCATGAAACTTGTCATCTTGATCTTAATTTTCAATCACATGATAGTTATTTTGTTGAGTTTGCTCCCACTATTATTCATGAGAAGAATTTTGCTTGTGTGGAGAGTAATAAATTTCCTATGCTTGTAGATCATGAAAAGAATGCTTTAGGTGCTGTTTATATTGTTGAATTCTTTCATGATGCTTCTGAAAATTATTATGAGGGAGGAATATATGCTTGTAGGAATTGCAATAATACCAAGTTTCCTCTCTATGTGCTTAAAGTTTTGAAGTTATGCTTGTTTTACCGTCCTATGCAAGTTGATTCTTGTTCCCACAAGTTGTTTGCTCACAAAATACCTATGCATAGGAAGTGGGTTATACTTAAATGTGCTAGTCATATTCTTCATGATGCTCTCTTTATGTTTCAATTCTTATCCCTTATGTGATCATCATTGAAATCATCATGCCTAGCTAGCGGCGTTAAACGATACCGCTTGTTGGGAGGCAACCCAATATTATTTTTGTTCCTTGCTTTTTGTTCCTGTTTAGTAATAAATAATTCATCTAGCCTCTGTTTAGATCTGGTTTTATGCTTTTAATTAGTGTTTGTGCCAAGTAGAACCTTTGGGAAGACTTGGGTGAAGTCTTTATGATCATGCTGTAAAAAACAGAAACTTTAGCGCTCACGAGAATTGCTGCCATTTTTATTTGGGGAGTGATATTTAGTTAATTCTTTTTGAAGATGATTAATAGATAAATTCCTCAGGTCCAGCAATTTATTTTAGAATTTTGTGAGTTCCATAAGTATACGTTTGATCCATATTACTACAGACTGTTCTGTTTTTGACAGATTATGTTTCTCATGTGTTGTTTACTTATTTTGATGAATCTATGGCTAGTAAAATAGTTTATAAACCATAGAGAAGTTGGAATAAAGTAGGCTTAACACCAATATAAATAAAGAATGAGTTCATTACAGTACCTTGAAGTGGTGATTTATTTTCTTATACTAACGGAGCTTACGAGTTTTCTGTTAAGTTTTGTGTTGTGAAGTTTTCAAGTTTTGGGTAAAGATTCGATGGACTATGGAATAAGGAGTGGCAAGATCCTAAGCTTGGGGACTCCCAAGGCACCCCAAGGTAATGTTCAAGGATAGCCAAGAGCCTAAGCTTGGGAATGCCCCGGAAGGCATCCCCTCTTTCGTCTTCGTTCATCGGTAACTTTACTTGGAGCTATATTTTTATTCGCCACATGATATGTGTTTTTCTTGGAGCGTCAATTTATTTTGTTAGGATTTGCTTGCTGTTATTTATAACAATGTTTTGCATATTTTATTTCAATAAAAGTGGCATTGGTAGCCTTTACTATGCCTATGTTACAAGTATACATGTTGCTGTTTGAAAACAGAAAGTTTACCGTTGTTTCAATAATTCCCTAGAAAAGTCAGAATGTGATAAAATGTTGAAAACTTTTGCATATTAAGCTCTGATAAATTTACTACAGTGGGAATTTTCTTTCATAATTTTTCGAGCTAGGGAAGTATGGATGTTGCAGCATTCTTTACAGACTATCCTGTTTAGGCAAATTGCTGTTATGTTTGCATTGTTTGCATATGTTTGCTTCTTTAATCATTCTATTTGAGGATAGGACAATTAAATATGCAGAGGCATTTAGTATGAAATGTAGAATAATAATTTTAGTGATTTTCTACAGTAGAGTATGATAAGGTTTTGGCAATGGTTTATACTAACTTATCTCACGAGTCCTTGTTGAGTTTTGTGTGGATGATGCTTTTTGAGATTTAGGGAGACCGTGATATGAGAGGAATTAAGGAGACACAAAAGCTCAAGCTTGGGGATTTACAAGGCACCCCAAGATAATATTTTCAAGAAGTCTCAAGCATCTAAGCTTGGGGATGCCCTGGTTGGCATCCCACCTTTCTTCTTCAACAATTATCGGTTAGTTTCGGTTGATCCTAAGTTTTTGCTTCTTCACATGATGTTTGCCATTCTTAGAATGTAATTTTATTTTGCTTTGCTTGCTGTTTGAATAAAATACCAAGATCTGAAATTATTAAATGTTAGAGAGTCTTCACATAGTTGCATAATTATTCGACTACTCATTGATCTTCACTTATATCTTTCGGAGTAGTTTGTCATTTGCTCTAGTGCTTCACTTATATCTTTTAGAGCATGGTGGTAGTTTTATTTTGAATAAATAGATGAACTCTCATGATTCACTTATATTATTTTGAGAGTCTTAAATAGCATGGTAATTTGCTTAAAATCCTAATATGCTACGTATTCAAGAATAATAAAATTCTCTTATGAGTGTGTTGAATACTATGAGAAGTTTGATACTTGATAATTGTTTTGAGATATGGAGATGGTGATATTAGAGTCATGCTAGTTGAGTAGTTGTGAATTTGAGAGATACTTGTGTTGAAGTTTGTGATTCCCGTAGCATGCATGTATGGTGAATCTTTATGTGATGAAGTCAGAGCATGATTTATTTATTGATTGCCTTCCTTATGAGTGGCGGTCGGGGACGAGCGATGGTCTTTTCCTACTAATCTATCCCCCTAGGAGCATGCGCGTAGTACTTTGTTTCGATAACTAATAGATTTTTGCAATAAGTATGTGAGTTATTTATGACTAATGTTGAGTCCATGGATTATACGCACTCTCACCCTTCCACCATTGCTAGCCTCTCTAGTACTGCGCAACTTTCGCCAGTACCATAAACCCACCATATACCTTCCTCAAAACAACCACCATACCTACCTATTATGGCATTTCCATAGCCATTCCGAGATATATTGCCATGCAACTTTCCACCATTCCATTATTATGACACGCTTCATCATTGTCATATTGCTTTGCATGATCATGTAGTTGACATAGTATTTGTGGCAAAGCCACCGTTCATAATTCTTTCATACATGTCACTCTTGATTCATTGCATATCTCGGTACACCGCTGGAGGCATTCATATAGAGTCATATCTTGTTCTAAGTATCGAGTTGTAATTCTTGAGTTGTAAGAAAATAAAAGTGTGATGATCATCATTATTAGAGCATTGTCCCAGTGAGGAAAGGATGATGGAGACTATGATTCCCCCATAAGTCGGGATAAGACTCCGGACGAAAATAAATAAAAAAGGCCATAAAAAAGAGAAGGCCCAAAAAAAGAAAAGAGAAAGGCCATAAAAAAAGAAAGGCCAAATAAAAAAATAAAAAAATGAGAGAAAAAGAGAGAAGGGACAATGCTACTATCCTTTTACCACACTTGTGCTTCAAAGTAGCACCATGATCTTCATGATAGAGAGTCTCCTATGTTGTCACTTTCATATACTAGTGGGAATCTTTCATTATAGAACTTGGCTTGTATATTCCAATGATGGGCTTCCTCAAAATGCCCTAGGTCTTCGTGAGCAAGCAAGTTGGATGCACACCCACTAGTTTCTTTTGTTGAGCTTTCATATACTTATAGCTCTAGTGCAATCGTTGCATGGCAATCCCTACTCACTCACATTGATATCTATTGATGGGCATCTCCATAGACCATTGATACGCCTAGTCGATGTGAGACTATCTTCTCCCTTTTTGTCTTCTCCACAACCACCATTCTATTCCACCTATAGTGCTATATCCATGGCTCACGCTCATGTATTGCGTGAAGATTGAAAAAGTTTGAGAACATCAAAAGTATGAAACAATTGCTTGGCTTGTCATTGGGGTTGTGCATGATTTAAATATTTTAAGTGGTGAAGATAGAGCATAGCTAGACTATATGATTTTGTAGGGATAGCTTTCTTTAGCCATGTTATTTTGAGAAGACATGATTGCTTAGTTAGTATGTTTGAAGTATTATTATTTTCTATGCCAATATAACCTTTTGTCTTGAATCATATGGATCTGAATATTCATATCACAAGTAAGAAGAATTGCATTGAAATTTTGCCAACTAGCATTCCACATCAAAAATTATCTTTTTATCATTTACCTACTCGAGGACGAGCAGGAATTAAGCTTGGGGATGCTTGATAAGTCTCCAATGTATCTATAATTTTTGATTGCTCCATGCTATATTATCTACTGTTTTGGGAAATATTGGGCTCTATTATCCACTTTTATATTACTTTTGGGACTAATGTATTAACCGGAGGCCCAACCCAGATTTGCTGTTTTATGCCTATTTCAGTGTTTTGAAGAAAAGGAATATCAAACGGAGTCGAAACGGAAAGAAATCAACTGGAGAAGTTATTTTTGGAAGGAAACCTACCGGGTAGACTTGGACCCTACGTCAGAAGATGAAGGAGGTGCTCACAAGGGTAGGGGCGCTCCCACCCCCTGGGGCGCGCCCCCTGCCTCGTGGCCCCCCCTTCGGTCCACCGACGTACTCCTTTCACCCATATATACCTACGTATCGTAAAACTTCCAGAGAGCACAATAGATCGGGAGTTCCGCCGCCAGAAGCCTCCGTAGCCACCGAAAGCCAATCTAGACCCGTTCCGGCACCCTGTCGGAGGGGGCAATCCCTCTCTGGTGGCCATCTTCATCATCCCGATGCTCTTCATGATGAGGAGGGAGTAGTTCTCCCTCGGGGCTGAGGGTATGTACCAGTAGCTATGTGTAACACCCCCAGTGTCATGCTGCAGTAATCACCTGTTAATGGTGCCATGTCATTAGGTTACTATTGCTAATCTTCACTTGATCCAAATCACCATTCAAATTCAAATCCAATCTAAAGTCAAAAATTCTTTTTGTCAGACATGAAATCTAAAATGTTCATCTTGTGGCAAATAATCATTTGTTAATATTGGTGGTGGACCAACATTTTTGCAAGGTCATTAGTGACTAAAAGAAAAATGCAAAAGCTGAAAAAAAGTTAAAACAAAAACAAAAGGAGAGAAAAGGGGCTACAGCCCCTGGCCTCCCCTTGGGCTTTGGCCCACCCGAGCCAACCGGCCCAACTCAGCTGGTCGGCCCAGCCGCCTCCCCTTAACCCCCCTCCCGATCCACTCTGAACCCTAGCCCTATCCTCTCGTCCATCCCACAACCCCCACTCCCCCCTCTCTCCCGATCCCTTCTGGATCGGGGCACTCGAGCCCGTCGCCGTCATTCGACCCCGCGGCGCCACCGTCGCCGCCACCCGGGGCCACCTCGTCGGACCACCGCACCGCAGCCCCGTCCCCGTAACCAAGCCGGACAGCCTCATCATCGCCCCAACACTCCTCGACGCCGGCGCCCATCCCCTACTTCACCCGTCGTCGCCGGACCGCCCCCGCACACCCCGAGCCCACTGCCAACCCCCTACGCTTCGCTGTGAGCCCCTCCGTCGACCCCCTCCTACTTCGCGTGGATCCGTCGCCATTGACGTTGTACGTCACCGTGGCCGAGCTCGCTGGAGCTCGCGCTCAACGCATCCGCCCGTGCCCATGGGCGCGCTCCCGCATGCTCTGGTCCGCCCTGCTTCCCCGCTATGCTTCGTCCCCGGCCGCGGCCAAGCCCGCACCAGCTGCCCCGCTTGGCCCGCCTCCCCTGCTCGTCGCTGCACTGCTGCTGCTGCTGCCTAGCGCTGCCTCGCTCGCCGGCCCCACTCGCGCCGTGCTTCCTTCCCCTCCCGCTACCTCGCTTTCGCACGCGCGCGCGCATCCGCGCTCGGCCATCGCCCGCTCCGGCCATTGCTCTGCCGCCATGCGCTCGGCTGCTGCTGCTTCGTGCCGCGGCTGCCACTTGCCTCGCTCACCCCTGCGCGCGCCGCCCCGCCCATCCGCAACTGTTCGCCTGCCGCCACTCCGGTCGACCGGCCGGCGCCCATGGCTTCGTGCCTCGCCGCGCCTCGCCTCCGCCCTCTCATCCTCCCACGGCCGTGCCACAGAC
>NC_041392.1:158548074-158561911 GCF_002162155.2 Triticum dicoccoides | reverse complement strand
TGCCACAGACCGCGCCGGCGCCACCCCTCGCCTCCGCCCGCCGTGGCCCCGGCTGGCCGCGCCGGCTTGCCCCATCGTCGGTGCCCCGGCGGCCTCGTCTCGCCCTGCGGGCAAGTGCGTGCTCGGGTGCGCCCGCACCCGGTAGCCTGCCCCGCTAAGGCCCCCTCGGCCTATGACAAAGGGGCCCCACCCCCAGAACATTTTTTTAAATAAATAAATAAAAATAAAAATAATTAATAATTAATTAATTAGTTAGTTAACTTAGTTAATTTTGATTAATTAAATTAAACAACTAATTAAACTAATTACACATTAGTTAACTAATTAACCTGATTAGTTAATTAGTTAATCAGGTAGTCAATGACAGTGGGGGCCACCCCTAATTAATCCTGATTAGGTTAATTAATGTGTTTAATTAAGATGTGTCACTGACAGGTGGGACCCACACGTCAATTTGACCAGTCAACACCCCTGTTGATTGCTGATGTCATGATGACGCTATTCTGGATAATGTTGTTTAAATTAATTAAATTAATACTAAAAATGTTTTAAATCTTTTAAAATTAATATAAAATAAACCGTAGCTCAGATGGAAAAACTTTGTACATGAAAGTTGCTCAAAACGACGAAACGAACCCGGATGCGCAGCCCGTTCGTCCGCCACGCCTCCCTAACATAGCGAACACGCGACTTTCCCCCCTTCGGTCATCTATCTGACACAGGTCCGTAACCGGGAATAAATTCCCGGTTGAATTCCCCCTTCACCTATAACATGTAGGCTTACGTTAGGTCACACCCGACACATCATATTGCCACGTAATGCTTTGTGATGCTATGTTTGCTTTATATTTACTGTTTCTTCCCCCTCTTCTCTCCGGTAGACCCCGAGACCGATGCTGCCCCTGTGATCGACTACGTCACCGACGAACCCCTCCTTCTTGTCTGAGCAACCAGGTAAGCAAACCCCCCTTGAGCATTCCGATATCGCCCATTTCTTTCCCTCTCATGCTTGCATTAGAACTGCTATTGTTTTCTGTATGATCCTACTCTGATGCATAGCCTGTTGTTGTTACCTACTTTCATACCTTACCTGCTTATCCTAAACTGCTTAGTATAGGATGGTTAGTGATCCATCAGTGACCCCCACCTTGTCCCAGTTCCCCGCTTTATGTTCGATGACTCGATCAACGTGATCGACGCCCAGGCCCGGACACCGCACATCACCCCCTTAGTTGTACGACTCTACAGAGTTACCATCGAGTGTCGAGGGTGGAACCTCTTACATCACTCCTGATGAGATCTCCGTAGTGTAGCTTTACGGTCGAGGTCATCGAGGGTGATTTCCTCCTTAACCACTTCCGTTACGACTCTGTCATTTAACCCATCAAACGTGAACCTCGAGGGTGGATCCTCTAACGTTCACCTTGATGACAACATCGAGTGGAATTCATCGGGGGTGATTCCTCGGGTTTTCCCCTTGGTGTTAGACACACAGTTACTATGGTTACTATGACTTTGCACTGAACCATGTGACTAAAGACGGGTTGACCCTGAGTGGTACCCACGCGAGCTTAATTGCGAGTGATGTGGAGTCGGGTTGACCTGGAAGGTGCCCGCGATATACTTACGAGGCGTGGCCGGGCATTCTTAGCCCTTGCCGCAAGTACTCGAGACGGGGCGACGGGGTCACATCGATCGTGAGTCTCTGCTCGTTACCGAGCGTTCCTAATCCACTACGATTTGGATATTTGATCCGAGGGGCCTCTGGCCTGATAGCACTAACCATCACGTGGGCATAGTATGGGCGTTCTGCGTCGTATACATCAGCCGAAGCTTAATAGACGTCAGCGACTGAGCGGCGCGCGCCGGGTTGGACTAGAAAGCACCTACCTTGTTGAAGGAGGTAGCTAGGTCTGCTCACCGGCCGCATTCGCAACATGCAGGAGTTCCCAGGGAGATGGCCCATGACCCCTGGGGGCATAGGTTTAGTCCGGCGTGCTGGCCTCTCTATTAAGCCTAGGTCGGGTTGCAATGTATTGTTTGGCCAAGGCTGGGCATGACCCAGGAAAGTGTGTCCGGCCGGAGTTAATCAAGCGTGGTGGGTAAGTTGGTGCACCCCTACAAGGAAGAAAACATCTATCGATAGCCCGTCCTACAGTAACGGACACTTGGAGTTGTATCCCGATCGATACAACTAGAACTGGATACTTGTGATGAGAACTGGATGCTGATGAGAATTGGATTGTGATGATAACTGGATAGTATGGCTCTGGGATTGCTTTCTCGCAGGGAGTCGAGAAAGGATCTCTGGCCGAGGTTGATAACACTACTACTACTTTACTTTATGCTACTCTACTCCCTCCTGTTGCTGCAAGATGGTGGTTTCCAGAAGATGTTAATCTTCGATGGGACTAAGCCTTCTCCCTATTCTGGCATTTCTGCAGCCCAGTCCACATATACAACCCATTCATTTGATACAGATGCATACTTAGTTTAGATCTGATGTAAGTCTTGCGAGTATGATGAGTACTCACGGTTGCTTTGCTACTTCTTTTTTCCCCATACCCGTTTGTTGCGACCAGATGACGGATCCCAGGAGCCAGACGACACCACTGATGACTACTGCTACCCCGAGGGTGCCTACTACTACGTGACGACCGTTGACGACTTGGAGTAGTTAGGAGGCTCCCAGGCAGGAGGCCTTGCCTTTTCGTTCAATGTTGTTTTTGTGCTAGCCTTCTTAAGGCAAGACTTATGTTTGTACTCAGATATTGTTGCTTCCGCTGACTCCTGTGTTTTCAAGCTTATGTATTCGAGCCCTCGAGGCCCCTGGCTTGTAATATAAATCTTGTATTATTTTAATTTGCGTCTAGAGTTGTGTTGTGATATCTTCCTGTGAGTCCTTGATCTTGATCGTACACATTTGCGTGTATGATTAGTGTACGATTGAATCGAGGGCGTCACAAGTTGGTATCAGAGCCGACTGCCTGTAGGCAGCCCCTTTCCAATTCCTTGGCCGAAGTTGAGTCTAGTCACTGAAAAACTTTTACTAACATTGGTTGTGTGTCTTACGGACCCACGTCGCCATATGGGTGGTATTAGGATCTTTTACTCCTCGTCTATACTCTAGGACCCTAATCTCTCTTCTATTCAGGTTAAATGGTTTTACTAACTCGGACATTAGGATCTCGTGATCACGTCCGCCCGGAGAGCCCCTTATTTCAGATGATCGCCTGCTGCATCAAAAGATTCCGAAGATACTTGATGATTTTCTCTCGAGACTTTGTGCTTGTTGCCTTTGCAATTCCCTACCATCGAAATATCCTTATGGATAACTACACACACTTACCAATCTTACATTATATCCCATTGATCTTGTTATTACAAGATGCCCTGAACTGCTCTCCTTTTCCGAGAATCCTTTGAGCTTACTGCCTTGCAGTTCCTTGTCATCTGAATACCCCTACGGATAACTTTGTGCACCTATCGAGTATCCGCTCACCCTCGGTTGATTCTTGTACTTCACAAAAGTCTTCATAATACCATTCGTTCTTGTGAAAATCATCAACAGCCTATTGTTCTTGGATCTCCTGCTTGCTGGCATTATGGTTAATACCATAAGTCTAGTAATCTTATTGTCAGGCTTTTTCATTATCATTTTGAGTCCGTTGATACAATATGTTGCAAATGCTCGCAACCCTCAATCAGGTCCTAGAATTCATCCTTCCGGCTCAGACGTCATTTTAACATGTACTGAATCTCGATCAATCAAATCGCCATCGATTGTACCCCTAAGGCTATTCTAACTATCCATCCCTAATCAGAGCATTGCTTCTGATCCCTTGCCATGGAACTCAAAAATCCTTTGCAATTGAGCTTGAGTTAGTCAGTTGTTTCTATAATCTGATCTCCTTGCATTCTTTCTCCCTCTTGTTGAGTACTGATGCTCACATCAGATCCCTTGTGGACCAGCAAAGCCCCCTTTTTCGGATTTTATCCGACAACGTCCTGCATATTCAATAAGCTTGTGAGCCTTTCCTCGGATACATAACGCTTTTGGAAAATAGTATCCTCTGCTTTCTCAAGCATACTCTACTACCGAGCTTGTGTTATTTATTCTTGGAATTTATGATATAGGTTCCTAAGATGCCCGATGGGTTGAACCTATGCCTTCCCTAATCAGTGTGAACTCGAAAGTTATGCGGGTTATACTCTACTGGCTTTTCGTCAGATAAAATTTCAATACTACAACTTCATTAAGAGCGAGAAGTAAAATGAAAGGTTATGCATTGTAGAAGTGGGAGTCGACCATGAACCTTGTGTTCATGCCCACGGACACGGTGTGGGACTTATCATGAAAGCTTCTTGTAAGGATATTTAATCTGCTGAATATTCTCCCGGTACCGTAAATTGGATCCCCTGCAGTTATGGTCCCGACCATATTTCCTCCTTGATCCCATTTACTGGGTAAGTTACAATTACTTATCCTCTGCAAATCATTCCCCCGTCCAACCTCTACTCCGATTTTCCTTCCGGCATTACACCTAGTACTTGATACTGGGAAGCTTTATACCCCATCACATCATTCCTAGCCTGATCGGCTATATTTTTATCATCTCAACTTTTTTTAACTGTGCTACCAGATCCTTATGCCCAGAGCAACTTCCGATGATGAGCTAAGCTTACGTCGATCTTCTTCATCTTATCATTTCACCTCGAACAACAAGCTTGATTTTGAGATTGTGTCGTATCCGTGGTTCCAATAGCCTTTCACTCCATCCTTCGTGTTGCTTGATGACATCGCCTTTTGATGGCATCTTCATAGAGCCTCGCGATGAATGCGTCCTGATCAGCATCAACATTTTGACTTATGTTGAGATAACAATTGAATTCATGGTGAGAAAACCATCCTTGACCTTCGATGATTTGAGTTATCATCGACAACCCCCTTGTCTTCTTTCCAAGACATGTTTGATCATGTATTGGTTATACCTTGAGCTCCTTGCTATTCCTGCAATTGTTCCTTGAGTATTTCTTGTGATCTTCAACTCCAACCCCTACTTGGAACACCATGTTAATGCTACCTCGAAGCATGACTGAGGTATTCCGGATATCAACAAGAACATTGGGAGCACATTGTCGAATGTTTCTTGATCTACAATCCAAACACCGTTGTATGGGTAATGTCATGAATTTTCCTTCCCCTTACCAAAATGGTTTTATACTTCTATCCTGTCATGGATATCATGCTCTGCTTGTCCTTGGGAAGGATATACCCCTAAAATATGTGTTTAAACACATTTTCCTTTCCATTCTTCTATTTAACCTTTCCGGTAAACTAACTTATCTCAATAGAGATAATTTCCTGCTTAGGTAAGCACCTCGTTGTATCACTCTATCAGTAAGACCCTGTTACTATTGTTGATGACATTCCGGTAGTGATACGTCTCCAACGTATCTATAATTTTTGATTGATCCATGCTACTTTATCTACTGTTTTGGACTATATTGGGCTTTATTTTCCACTTTTATATTATTTTTGGGACTAACCTATTAACCGGAGGCCCAGCCCAGAATTGTTGTTTTTTTGCCTATTTCAGTATTTCGAGGAAACAAAATATCAAACAGAGTCCAAACGGAATGAAACCTTCAGGAACGTGATCTTCTCACCGAACGTGATCCAGGAGACTTGGACCCTACTCCAAGAAGTTTCCGGGGAGGTCACGAGGGTGGAGGGCGTGCCCCCATGGGCGCGCCCCCTGCCTTGTGGGCCCCTCGGAGCTCCACCGACGTGCTCCTTCCACCCATATATACCTACGTATCGTAAAACTTCCAGAACGGATATTAGATCAGGAGTTCCGCCGCCAGAAGCCTCCGTAGCCACCAAAAACCAATCTAGACCCGTTCCGGCACCCTTCCGGAGGGGGCAATCCTTCTCCGGTGGCCATCTTCATCATCCCGGTGCTCTCCATGACGAGGAGGGAGTAGTTCTCCCTCGGGGCTGAGGGTATGTACCAGTAGCTATGTGTTTGATCTCTCTCTCTCTCTCGTGTTCTTGAGATGATACGATCTTGATGTATCGCGAGCTTTGCTATTATAGTTGGATCTTATGTTTCTCCTCCCACTCTTCTCTCTTGTAATAAATTGAGTTTCCCCTTTGGAGTTATTTCATCGGATTGAGTCTTTAAAGATTTGAGAACACTTGATGTATGTCTTGCTGTGGATATCTGTGGTGACAATGGGATATCACGTGATTCACTTGATGTATGTTTTGGTGACCAACTTGCGGGTTCCACCCATGAACCTATGCATAGGGGTTGGCACACGTTTTCGTCGTGATTCTCCGGTAGGAACTTTGGGGCACTCTTTGAGGTCCTTTGTGTTGGTTGAATAGATGAATCTGAGATTGTGTGATGCATATCGTATAATCATGCCCACGGATACTTGAGGTGACATTGGAGTATCTAGGTGACATTAGGGTTTTGGTTGATTTGTGTCTTAAGGTGTTATTCTAGTACGAACTCTAGGGTTGTTAGTGACAATTATAGGAATAGCCCAACGGATTGATTGGAAAGAATAACTTTGAGGTGGTTTTGTACCCTGCCATAATCTCTTCGTTTGTTCTCTGCTATTAGTGACTTTGGAGTGACTCTTTGTTGCATGTTGAGGGATAGTTATGTGATCCAATTATGATATTATTGTTGAGAGGACTTGCACTAGCGAAAGTATGAACCCTAGGCCTTGTTTCAACGCATTGCAATACCGTTTACACTCACTTTTATCATTAGTTATCTTGCTGTTTTTATATTTTCATATTACAAATACCTTTATCTACCATCCATGTACCACTTGTATCACCATCTCTTCGCCGAACTAGTGCACCTATACAATTTACCATTGTATTGGGTGTCTTGTGGACACAAGAGACTCTTTGTTATTTGGTTGTAGGGTTGCTTGAGAGAGACCATCTTCATCCTACGCCTCCTACGGATTGATAAACCTTAGGTCCTCCACTTGAGGGAAATTTGCTACTGTTCTACAAACCTCTGCACTTGGAGGCCCAACAACGTCTACAATAAGTAGGTTGTGTAGTAGACATCAAGCTCTTTTCTGGCGCCGTTGCCGGGGAAGTGAGTGCTTGAAGGTATATCTTTAGATCTTGCAATCGAGTATTTTAGTTTCTTGTTTTATCACTAGTTTAGTTTATAAAAGAAAACTACATAAAAAATGGAATTGAGTTTGTCTCATACGCTTCACCTTTTTAATATCTCTCGTGAGTATGATGGAAAGGATAATTGTGCTCAAGTGCTAGAAGAAGAAATCTATAAAATGTTTGGCACTAAATATTTGAATGATGAGCATGATTGCAATGTTGTTAGTATGAATTCCTTGAATATCCATGATGCTAATGATATGCAAAGCCACAAGCTTGGGGAAGCTATTTTTGATGAAGATGATATTTTTTGTCCCCCAAGTTTTGATGTGCAAATTTATTATGATGAAAGCATGCCTCATATCTATGATGATTATTGTGATGACACGTATGCTTTAAAGAATAATGATAACCATGAAACTTGTCATCTTGATCTTAATTTTCAATCACATGATAGTTATTTTGTTGAGTTTGCTCCCACTATCATTCTTGAGAAGAATTTTGCTTATGTGGAGAGTAATAAATTTTCTATGCTTGTAGATCATGAAAAGAATGCTTTAGGTGCTGGTTATATTGTTGAATTAATTCATGATGCTACTGAAAATTATTATGAAGGAGGAATATATGCTTGTAGGAATTGCAATAATATTAAGTTTACTCTCTATGTGCTTAAAGTTTCGAAGTTATGCTTGTTTTGCCCTCCTATGCTAGTTGATTATTGTTCCCATAAGTTGTTTTCTCACAAAATCCCTATGCATAGGAAGTGGGTTAGGCTTAATGTGTTAGTTATATTCTTCATGATGCTCTTTTTATGTTTCAATTCTTATCTTTTATGTGAGCATTGTTGAAATCGGTATGCCTAGCTAGGGGCGTTAAACGATAGCGCTTGTTGGGAGGCAACCCAATTTTATTTTGTGTTTTTTGTTTTTTGGTTCTGTTTAGGAATAAATAATCCATCTAGATTCTTTTTAGATGTGGTTTTATCTTTTAATTAGTGTTTGTGCCAAGTTAAACCTATTAGATCTTCTTGGAAGATAGTTATTTGATCTTACTGTAATTTCCAGAATCTTTGCGCTCAGTGCCCGAATTGTCAAAAATCACCAGAACGAGATAAAATAGTGATTCCAATTTCTGCTGATCAATAAACAAATTGCCCAGGTCGTCTAAGTTTGGTAGAATTTTTTGGGTTCCAGAAGTTTGCGTTAGTAACAGATTACTACAGACTGTTCTGTTTTTGACAGATTCTGTTTTGCGTGTGTTGTTTGCTTATTTTGATAAATCTATGGCTAATAAAATAGCTTATAAACCATAGAGAAGTTGGAATACAGTAGGTTTAACACCAATACAAATAAAGAACAAGTTCACTACAGTACCTTAAAGTAGTCTTTTGTTTTCTTTCTCTAACGGAGCTCACGAGATTTCTATTGAGTTTTGTGTTGTGAAGTTTTCAAGTTTTGGGTGAATTATTTTGATGGATTATGGAATAAGGAGTGGCAAGAGCCTAAGCTTGGGGATGCCCATGGAACCCCCAAGATAATCCAAGGACACCAAAAAGTCAAAGCTTGGGGATGCCCCGGAAGGCATCCCCTCTTTTGTCCACTTCCATCGGTAATTTACTTGGAGCTATATTTTTATTCACCACATGATATGTGTTTTGCTTGGAGCGTCTTGTATTATTTGTGTCTTTGCTTGTTAGTCTATCACAATCATCCTTGCTGTACACACCTTTTGAGAGAGCCATGTATGAATTGAAATTTGTTAGAATACTCTATGTGCTTCACTTATATCTTTTGAGCTTGATAGTTTACTCTATGTGCTTTACTTATATCTTTTTGAGCGTGATAAATTTTGCTCTAGTGCTTCACTTAGATCTTTTAGAGCACGGTGGTGGTTTGTTTTAAAGAAACTTGATCTCTTATGCTTCACTTAGATTATTTTGAGAGTCGTTAATAGCATGGTAATTTGCTTAATGTTAATATACTTGGTATTCAAAATATGTGAAACTTTCTTTTTAGTGGGTTGAATACTAAGATAAGTTTGATGCTTGATAATTGTTTTGAGATATGGAGGTGATAATATCATAGTCGTGCTAGTTGAGTAGTTGTGAATTTGAGAAATACTTGTGTTGAAGTTAGCAAGTCCCGTAGGATGCACGTATGGTTAAAGTTGTGTAACAAATTTGAAGCATGAAGTGTACCTGGCTTGTGCATCCTTATGAGTGGCGGTCGGGGACGAGCGATGGTCTTTTCCTACCAATCTATCCCCCTAGGAGCATGCGCGTAGTACTTGATTTTTGATGACTTCTAAATTTTTTCAATAAGTATATGAGTTCTTTTGACTAATGTTGAGTCCATGGATTATACGCACTTTTACCTTTCCGCCATTTGCTAGCCTCTTCGGTAACGTGCATTGCCCTTTCTCACATTGAGAGTTGGTGCAAACTTCGCCGGTGCATCCAAACCCCGTGATATGATACGCTCTTTCACACATAAACCTCCCTATATCTTCCTCAAAACAGCCACCATACCTACCTATCATGGCATTTCCATAGCCATTCCGAGATATATTGCCATGCAACTTCCATCATCATCATCATCATGACATGCTTTACTTTTGTCATATTGCCATTGCATGATCTTGTAGTTGACATCGTATTTGTGGCAAAGCCACCATGCATTATTTTTCATACATGTCACTCTTGATTCATTGCATCATCCCGGTACACCGCCGGAGGCATTCATATAGAGTCATATCTTGCTCTAGTATCGAGTTGTAATCATTATGTCAATAGAAGTGTGATGATCATCGTTATTAGAGCATTGTCCAATCAAAAAAAGAGAGAGAGAAAGGCCAAAAAGAAAAAAATAAAGGCCCCAAAAAAAGATAAAATAAAAAGGGCAATGCTACTATCTCTTTTTCCGCACTTGTGCTTCAAAGTAGCACCTTGTTCTTCATGTAGTGAGTCTCATATATTGTGCTTCAAAGTAGCACCATGATTTTCATATAGTGAGTCTCATAAGTTGTCTTGTTCATACTAGTGAGAATTTTTCATTATAGAACTTGGCTTGTATATTCCAACGATGGGCTTCCTCAAAATGCCCTAGGTCTTCATGAGCAAGCAAGTTGGATGCACACCCACTAGTTTTCTTTTGTTGAGCATTCTTAGCTCTAGTGCATCCGTTGCATGGTAATCCCTACTCCTTGCATTAACATCAATTGATGGGCATCTCCATAGCTCATTGATTAGCCTCGTTGATGTGAGACTTTCTCCTTTTTTGTCTTCTCCACACAATCCCCATCATCATATTCTATACCACCCATAGTGTTATGTCCATGGCTCGCGCTCATGTATTGCGTGAAGATTGAAAAAGTTTGAGATTATTTGAGTATGAAACAATTGCTTGGCTTGTCATCGATGGTATAGAAGTTGGGAACATCTTTGTGTGACGAAAATGAAGCATAGCCTAACTATATGATTTTGTAGGGATGAACTTCCTTTGGCCATGTTATTTTGAGAACACATAATTCTTTGATTAGTATGCTTGAAGTATTATCATTTTTATGTCAATATTAACTTTTGTCTTGAACCTTTCGGATCTGAATATTCATACCATGATTAAGAAGATTTACATTGAAATTATGCCAAAGTATCACTCCGCATCAAAAATTCTCTTTTTATCATTTACCTACTCGAGGACGAGCAGGAATTAAGCTTGGGGATGCCTGATACGTCTCCAACGTATCTATAATTTTTGATTGCTCCATGCTACTTTATCTACTGTTTTGGACTATATTGGGCTTTATTTTCCACTTTTATATTATTTTTGGGACTAACCTATTAACCGGAGGCCCAGCCCAGAATTGTTGTTTTTTTGCCTATTTCAGTATTTCAAGGAAACAGAATATCAAACGGAGTCCAAACGGAATGAAACCTTCAGGAACGTGATCTTCTCACCGAACGTGATCCAGGAGACTTGGACCCTACTCCAAGAAGTTTCCGGGGAGGTCACAAGGGTGGAGGGCGTGCCCCCCTGGGCGCGCCCCCCTGCCTCGTGGGCCCCTCGGAGCTCCACCGACATGCTCCTTCCACACATATATACCTACGTATCATAAAACTTACAGAACGGATATTAGATCAGGAGTTCCGTCGCCAGAAGCCTCCGTAGCCACCGAAAAACCAATCTAGACCCGTTCCAGCACCCTGCCGCAGGGGGCAATCCTTCTCCGGTGGCCATCTTCATCATCCCGGTGCTCTCCATGACGAGGAGGGAGTAGTTCTCCCTCGGGGCTGAGGTTATGTACCAGTAGCTACGTGTTTGATCTCTCTCTCTCTCTCTCTCGTGTTCTTGAGATGATACGATCTTGATGTATCGCGAGCTTTGCTATTATAGTTGGATCTTATGTTTCTCCTCCCCCTCTTCTCTCTTGTAATAAATTGAGTTTCCCCTTTGGAGTTATTTCATCGGATTGAGTCTTTAAAGATTTGAGAACGCTTGATGTATGTCTTGCCGTGGATATCTGTGGTGACAATGGGATATCACGTGATTCACTTGATGTATGTTTTGGTGACCAACTTGCGGGTTCCGCCCATGAACCTATGCATAGGGGTTGGCACACGTTTTCGTCGTGATTCTCCGGTAGGAACTTTGGGCACTCTTTGAGGTCCTTTGTGTTGGTTGAATAGATGAATCTGAGATTGTGTGATGCATATCGTATAATCATGCCCACAGATACTTGAGGTGACATTGGAGTATCTAGGTGACATTAGGGTTTTTGTTGATTTGTGTCTTAAGGTGTTATTCTAGTACGGACTCTAGGGCTGTTTGTGACAATTATAGGAATAGCCCAACGGATTGATTGGAAAGAATAACTTTGAGGTGGTTTCGTACCCTACCATAATATCTTCGTTTGTTCTGCGCTATTAGTGACTTTGGTGTGACTCTTTGTTGCATGTTGAGGGATAGTTATGTGATCCAATTATGATATTATTGTTGAGAGGACTTGCACTAGCGAAAGTATGAACCCTAGGCCTTGTTTCAACGCATTGCAATACCGTTTATGCTCACTTTTATCATTAGTTATCTTGCTGTTTTTATATTTTCATATTACAAATACCTTTATCTACCATCCATATACCACTTGTATCACCATCTCTTCGCCGAACTAGTGCACCTATACAATTTACCATTGTATTGGGTGTGTTGGGGACACAAGAGACTCTTTGTTATTTGGTTGTAGGGTTGCTTGAGAGAGACCATCTTCATCCTACGCCTCCTACGGATTGATAAACCTTAGGTCATTCACTTGAGGGAAATTTGCTACAGTCCTACAAACCTCTGCACTTGGAGGACCAACAACGTCTACAAGAAGAAGGTTGTGTAGTAGACATCAGGTAGCCACAGATGGACGAGAACTTTGCCTAATGGCCCGCCTCGTTCAACAAGCAGGAAAATGGTTCTCTTCGTCCCTCGCCCTTGGTACCAATGTTGTTGCCGACATAACTGATAGGATACACTCTGACCTACCTTGCTGTCATGACCGTGCAAGATGCCAACACCCTTCCTACTTTTAACCCACATGGTGGGCCCATAACCCGCAGTTCCATAGGATCGAAACCTGACTCTCCTGTACCCCCTGTTTCTAAGGTTATCCCTCACGCTTGGCTTCGTATCATGTCACGAGCCACCTTTCGAGAGATGATCTATTCCCGATGCTCTGAACCCCCTTCTCACACTCTGTTCAGGTATCGATCGTTTGTCCATTCGCTTGAAACTGCCTATTGTACCTTCATATTTTGCTCTCAATGTTTTCTTAAGTTTCAACTCGAGAGACACTTCTACCACATTCCCTGAATTGTTCACCAGATAATTAACCCTATAAAGGTCAGTTCTTTCGAAGTTACTCTTTACTTCCGCACTTAAATCTTGGGACGAGATTTCTTGTAGTGGAGGAGATTTGTAACACCCCCAGTGTCATGCTACAGTAATCACATGTTAATGGTGCCATGTCATTAGGTTACTGTTGCTAATCTTCACTTGATCCAAATCACCATTCATATTCAAATCCAATCTAAAGTCAAAAATTCTTTTTGTCAGACATGAAATCTAAAATGTTCATCTTGTGGCAAATAATCATTTGTTAATATTGGTGGTGGACCAACATTTTTGCAAGGTCATTAGTGACTAAAAGAAAAATGCAAAAGCTGAAAAAAAAGTTAAAACAAAAACAAAAGGAGAGAAAAGGGGCTACAGCCCCTGGCCTCCCCTTGGGCTTCGGCCCACCCGAGCCAACCGGCCCAACTCAGCTGGTCGGCCCAGCCGCCTCCCCTTAACCCCCTCCCGATCCAGTCCGAACCCTAGCCCTATCCTCTTGTCCACCCCACAACCCCCACTCCCTCCTCTCTCCCAATCCCTTCTGGATCGGGGCACCCGAGCCCGTCGCCGTCATTCGACCCCGCGGCGCCACCGTCGCCGCCACCCGGGGCCACCTCGCCGGACCACCGCACCGCAGCCCCGTCCCCGTCACCAAGCCGGACAGCCTCATCATCGCCCCAACGCGCCTCGACGTCGGCGCCCATCCCCTACTTCGCCCGTCGTCGCTGGACCGCCCCGCACACCCCGAGCCCACTGCCAACCCCCTACGCTTCGCTGTGAGCCCCTCCATCGACCCCCCCCCTCCTCCTTC
>NC_041392.1:158526547-158547639 GCF_002162155.2 Triticum dicoccoides | reverse complement strand
CGCATGGATCCGTCGCTGTTGATGTTGTACGTCGCCGTGGCCGAGCTCGCTGGAGCTCGCGCTCACCGCATCCGCCCGTGCCCATGGGCGCGCTCCCGCATGCTCCGGCCCGCCCTGCTTCCCCGCTTTGCTCTATCCCCGGCCGCGGCCAAGCCCGCACCAGCTGCCCCGCTTGGCCCGCCTCCCCTGCTCGTCGCTGCACTTCTGCTGCTGCTGCCCAGCGCCGCCTCGCTCGCCGGCCCCGCTCACGCCGTGCTTCCTTCCCCCTCCCGCTACCTCGCTTCTGCACGCGCGCGCATCCGCGCTCGGCCATCGCCCGCTCTGGCCATTGCTCCGCCGCCATGCGCTCGGCTGCTGCTGCTTCGTGTCGCGGCCGCCGCTTGGCTCGCTCACCCCTGCGTGCACCGCCCCGCCCATCCGCAGTTGTTCGCCGGCCGCCACTCCGGTCGCCCGGTCGGCGACCATGGCTTCGTGCCTCGTCGCGCCTCGCCTCCGCCCTCTCCTCCTCCCACGGTCGTGCCACCGCGCCACAGACCACGCTGGCGCCACCCCTCGCCTCCGCCCGCCGTGGCCCCGGCTGGCCGCGCCGGCTTGCCCCATCATTGGTGCCCCGGCGGCCTCGTCCCGCCCTCCGGGCGAGTGCCTGCTCGGGTGCGCCCGCACCCGGTAGCCCACCCCGCTAAGGCCCCCTAGGCCTATGACAAAGGGGCCCCACCCCCCAGAACGTATTTTTAAAAATAAATAAATAAATAATAAATAAAAATAAAAATAATTAATAATTAATTAATTAGTTAACTTAGTTAATTTTGATTAATTAAATTAAACAACTAATTAAACTAATTACACATTAGTTAACTAATTAACCTGATTAGTTAATTAGTTAATTAGGTAGTCAATGACAGTGGGGCCCACCCCTAATTAATCCCGATTAGGTTAATTAATGTGTTAAATTAAAATGTGTCATTGGCAGTTGGGACCCACACGTCAATTTGACCAGTCAACACCCATGTTGACTGCTGACGTCATGCTGATGTCATGATGGCGTCAGCAAACACTATTCTGGATAATATTGTTTAAGTTAATTAAATTAATCCTAAAAATGTTTTAAATCTTTTAAAATTAATATAACATAAACCGTAGCTCGGATGGAAAAACTTTGTACATGAAAGTTGCTCAGAACGACGAGACGAACCTGGGTACGCAGCTGTTTCGTCCGCCATGCCTCCCTAACATAGCAAACACGCGACTTTCCCCCTTCGGTCATCTGTCTGACACAGGTCCGGAACCAGGAATACATTCCCGGTTGAATTCCTCCTTCACCTATAACGTGTAGCCTTACGTTAGGTCACACCCGTCACAGCATATTGCCACGTTATGCTTTGTGATGCTATGTTTGCTTTATATTTACTGTTTCTTCCCCCTCTTCTCTTCGGTAGACCCCGAGACCGATGATGCCCCTGTGATCGACTACGTCACCGACGACCCCTCCTTCTTGTCTGAGCAACCAGGCAAGCAAACCCCCCTTGAGCATTCCGATATCGCCCATTTCTTTCCCTCTCATGCTTGCATTAGAACTGCTACTGTTTTATGTATGATCCTACTCTGATGCATAGCATGTTGTTGTTACCTGCTTTCATACCTTACCTGCTTATCCTAAACTGCTTAGTATAGGATGGTTAGTGATCCATCAGTGACCCCCACCTTGTCCCAGTTGCCCCGCTTTATGTTTTATGACTCGATCAACGTGATCGACGCCTAGGCCCCGACACCGCACATCACCCCCCTTAGTTGTACCACTCTATAGAGTTACCATCGAGTGTCGAGGGTGGAACCTCTTACATCACTCCTGATGAGATCTCCGTAGTGTAGCTTTACGGTCGAGGTCATCGAGGGTGATTTCCTTGTTAACCACTTCCGTTACGGCTCTGTCGTGCAACCCATCAAACGTGAACCTCGAGGGTGGATCCTCTTACGTTCACCTTGATGACAACATCGAGTGGAATTCACCGGGGGTGATTCCTCGGGTTTTCCCCTTGGTGTTAGACACACAGTTACTATGGTTACTATGACTTTGCACTGAACCATGTGACTAAAGACGGGTTGACCCTGAGTGGTACCCGCGCGAGCTTAATTGCGAGTGATGTGGAGTCGGGTTGACCTGGAAGGTGCCCGCGAGATACTTACGAGGCGTGGTTGGGCATTCTTAGCCCTTGCCGCAAGTACTCGAGACGGGGCGATGGGGTCACATCGATCGTGAGTCTCTGCTCATTACCGCGCGTTCCTAATCCACTACGATTTGGATATTTGATCCGAGGGGCCTCTAGCCTGATAGCACTAACCATCACGTGGGCATAGTATGGGCGTTCTGCGTCGTATACATCGGCCGAAGCTTAATAGATGTCAGCGACTGAGCGGCGCGTGCCGGGTTGGACTAGAAAGCACCTACCTTGTTGAAGGAGGTAGCTAGGTCTGCTCACCGGCCGCATTCGCAACATGCAGGTGTTCCTAGGGAGATGGCACATGACCCCTGGGGGCATAGGTTTAGTCCAGCGTGCTGGCCTCTCTATTAAGCCTAGGTTGGGTTGCGGCGTATTGTTTGGCCGAGGCCGGGCATGACCCAGGAAAGTGTGCCCGGCCGGAGTTAATCGAGCGTGGTGGGTAAGTTGGTGCACCCCTACAAGGAAGAAAACATCTATCGATAGCCTGTCCTACGGTAACGGACACTTGGAGTTGTATCCCGATCGATACAACTAGAACTGGATACTTGTGATGAGAACTGGATGCTGATGAGAATTGGATTGTGATGATAACTGGATAGTATGGCTCTGGGATTGCTTTCTCGCAGGGAGTCGAGAAAGGATCTCTGGCCGAGGTTGATAACACTACTACTACTTTACTTTATGCTACTCTACTCCCTCCTGTTTCTGCAAGATGGTGGTTTCCAGAAGATGTTAGCCTACGATAGGACTAAGCCTTCTCCCTATTCTGGCATTTCTGCAGCCCAGTCCACATATACAACCCATTCATTTGATACAGATGCATACTTAGTTTAGATCTGATGTAAGTCTTGCGAGTACTTTGGATGAGTACTCACGGTTGCTTTGCTACTTCTTTTTCCCCCATACCCGTTTGTTGCGACCAGATGACGGATCCTAGGAGCCAGACGACACCATTGATGACTACTGCTACCCCGAGGGTGCCTACTACTACGTGACGACCGCTGACGACTTGGAGTAGTTAGGAGGCTCCCAGGCAGGAGGCCTTGCCTTTTCGTTCAATGTTGTTTTTGTGCTAGCCTTCTTAAGGCAAGACTTATGTTTGTACTCAGATATTGTTGCTTCCGCTGATTCCTGTGTTTTCAATCTTATGTATTCGAGCCCTCGAGGCCCCTGGCTTGTAATATAAAGCTTGTATTATTTTAATATGTGTCTAGAGTTGTGTTGTGATATCTTCCCGTGAGTCCTTGATCTTGATTGTACACATTTGCGTGTATGATTAGTGTACGATTGAATCGAGGGCGTCACAAGTTGGTATCAGAGCCGACTGCCTGTAGGCAGCCCCTCTCCAACTCCTTGGCCGAAGTTGAGTCTAGTCACTGAAAAACTTTTACTAACATTGGTTGTGTGTCTTACGGACCCACGTCGCCATATGGGTGGTATTAGGATCTTTTACTCCGCGTCTATACTCTAGGACCCTAATCTCTCTTCTATTCGGGTTAAATGGTTTTACTAACTCGGACATTAGGATCTCGTGATCACATCCTCCCGGAGAGCCCCTTATTTCAGATGATCGCCTGCTGCATCAGAAGATTCCGAAGATACTCGATGATTTTCTCTCGAGACTTTGTGCTTGTTGCCTTTGCAATTCCCTACCACCGAAATATCCTTATGGATAACTACACACACTTACCAATCTTACATTCTATCCCATTGATCTTGTTATTACAAGATGCCCTGAACTGCTCTCCTTTTCTGAGAATCCTTTGAGCTTACTGCCTTGCAGTTCCTTGTCATCTGAATACCCCTACGGATAAATTTGTGCACCTATCGAGTATCCGCTCACCCTCGGTTGATTCTTGTACTTCACAAAAGTCTTCATAATACCATTCGTTCTTGTGAAAATCCTCAACAGCCTATTGGTCTTGGATTTCCTGCTTGCTGGCATTATGGTTAATACCATAAGTCTAGTAATCTTATTGTCAGGCTTTTTCATTATCATTTTGAGTCCGTTGATATAATATGTTGCAAATGCTCGCAACCCTCAATCAGGTCCTAGAATTCATCCTTCCGGCTCAGACGTCATTTTAACATGTGCTGAATCTCGATCAATCAAATCGCCATCGATTGTACCCCTAAGGCTATTCTAACTATCCATCCCTAATCAGAGCATTGCTTCTGATCCCTTGCCATGGAACTCATAAATCCTTTGCAATTGAGCTTGAGTTAGTCAGTTGTTTCTATAATCTGATCTCCTTGCATTCTTTCTCCCTCTTGTTGAGTACTGATGCTCACATCAGATCCCTTGTGGACCAGCAAACCCCCCTTTTTCGGATTTTATCCGACAACGTCCTGCATATTCAATAAGCTTGTGAGCCTTTCCTCGGATACATAACGCTTTTGGAAAATAGTATCCTCTGCTTTCTCAAGCATACTCTACTACCGAGCTTGTGTTATTTATTCTTGGAATTTATGATATAGGTTCCTAAGATGCCCGATGGGTTGAACCTATGCCTTCCCTAATCAGTGTGAACTCGAAAGTTATGCGGGTTATACTCTACTGGCTTTTCGTCAGATAAAATTTCAATACTACAGCTTCATCAAGAGCGAGAAGTAAAATGAAAGGTTATGCATTGTAGAAGTGGGAGTCAACCCTGAACCTTGTGTTCATGCCCACGGACACGGTGTGGGACTTATCATGAAAGCTTCTTGCAAGGATATTTAATCTGTTGAATATTCTCCCGGTACCGTAAATTGGATCCCTTGCAGTTATGGTCCCAACCATATTTCCTCCTTGATCCCATTTACTGGGTAAGTTACAATTACTTATCCTCTGCAAATCATTCCCCCGTCCAACCTCTACTCCGATTTTCCTTCCGGCATTACACCTAGTACTTGATACTGGGAAGCTTTATACCTCATCACATCATTCCTAGCCTGATCGGCTATATTTTTATCATCTCAACTTTTTTTAATTGTGCTACCAGATCCTTATGCCCAGAGCAACTTCCGTTGATGATCTAAGCTTACGTCGATCTTCTTCATCTTATCATTTCACCTCGAACAACAAGCTTGATTTCGAGCTTGTGTCGTATCCGTGGTTCCAATAGCCTTTCACTCCATCCTTCGTGTTGCTTGATGACATAGCCTCTCGATGGCATCTTCATAGAGCCTCGCGACGAACGCGTCGTGATCAGCATCAACATTTTGACTTATGTTGAGATAACAATTGAATTCATGGTGAGAAAACCATCCTTGACCTTCGATGATTTGAGTTATCATCGACAACCCCCTTGTCTTCTTTCCAAGACATGTTTGATCATGTATTGGTTATACCTTGAGCTCCTTGCTATTCCTGCAATTGTTCCTTGAGTATTTCTTGTGATCTTCAACTCCAACCCCTACTTGGAACACCATGTTAATGCTACCTCGAAGCATGATTGAGGTATTCCGGATATCAACAAGAACATTGGGAGCACATTGTCGAATGTTTCTTGATCTACAATCCAAACACCGTTGTATGGGTAATGTCATGAATTTTCCTTCCCCTTACCGAAATGGTTTTATACTTCTATCATGTCATGGATATCATGCTCTGCTTGTCCTTGGGAAGGATATACCCCTGAAATATGTGTTTAAACACATTTTCCTTTCCATTCTTCTATTTAACCTTTCCGGTAAACTAACTTATCTCAGTAGAGATAATTTCCTGCTTAGGTAAGCACCTCGTTGTATCACTCTATCAGTAAGACCCTGTTACTATTGTTGATGACATTCCGGTAGTGATACGTCTCCAACGTATCTATAATTTTTGATTGCTCCATCCTACTTTATCTACTGTTTGGACTATATTGGGCTTTATTTTCCACTTTTATATTATTTTTGGGACTAACCTATTAACCGGAGGCCCAGCCCAGAATTGCTGTTTTTTTGCCTATTTCAGTATTTCGAGGAAACAGAATATCAAACGGAGTCCAAACGGAATGAAACCTTCAGGAACGTGATCTTCTCACCGAACGTGATCCAGAAGACTTGGACCCTACTCCAAGAAGTTTCCGGGGAGGTCACGAGGGTGGAGGGCGTGCCCCCCTGGGCGCGCCCCCCTGCCTTGTGGGCCCCTCGGAGCTCCACTGACGTGCTCCTTCCACCCATATATACCTACGTATCGTAAAACTTCCAGAACGGATATTAGATCAGGAGTTCCGCCGCCAGAAGCCTCCATACCCACCAAAAACCAATCTAGACCCGTTCCGGCACCCTGCCGGAGGGGACAATCCTTCTCCGGTGGCCATCTTCATCATCCCGGTGCTCTCCATGACGAGGAGGGAGTAGTTCTCCCTCGGGGCTGAGGGTATGTACCAGTAGCTATGTGTTTGATCTCTCTCTCTCTCTCGTGTTCTTGAGATGATACGAACTTGATGTATCGCGAGCTTTGCTATTATAGTTGGATCTGATGTTTCTCCTCCCACTCTTCTCTCTTGTAATAAATTGAGTTTCCCCTTTGGAGTTATTTCATCGGATTGAGTCTTTAAAGATTTGAGAACACTTGATGTATGTCTTGCCGTGGATATCTGTGGTGACAATGGGATATCACGTGATTCACTTGATGTATGTTTTGGTGACAAACTTGCGGGTTTCACCCATGAACCTATGCATAGGGGTTGGCACACGTTTTCGTCGTGATTCTCCGGTAGGAACTTTGGGGCACTCTTTGAGGTCCTCTGTGTTGGTTGAATAGATGAATCTGAGATTGTGTGATGCATATCGTATAATCATGCCCACGGATACTTGAGGTGACATTGGAGTATCTAGGTGACATTAGGGTTTTGGTTGATTTGTGTCTTAAGGTGTTATTCTAGTACGAACTCTAGGGCTGTTTGTGACAATTATAGGAATAGCCCAACGGATTGATTGGAAAGAATAACTTTGAGGTGGTTTCGTACCCTACCATAATCTCTTCATTTGTTCTCCACTATTAGTGACTTTGGAGTGACTCTTTGTTGCATGTTGAGGGATAGTTATGTGATCCAATTATGATATTATTGTTGAGAGGACTTGCACTAGCGAAAGTATGAACCCTAGGCCTTGTTTCAACGCATTGCAATACCGTTTACGCTCACTTTTATCATTAGTTATCTTGCTGTTTTTATATTTTCATATTACAAATACCTTTATCTACCATCCATATACCACTTGTATCACCATCTCTTCGCCGAACTAGTGCACCTATACAATTTACCATTGTATTGGGTGTGTTGGGGACACAAGAGACTCTTTGTTATTTGGTTGTAGGGTTGCTTGAGAGAGACCATCTTCATACTACGCCTCCTACGGATTGATAAACCTTAGGTCATCCACTTGAGGGAAATTTGCTACTGTCCTACAAACCTCTGCACTTGGAGGCCCAACAACGTCTACAAGAAGAAGGTTGTGTAGTAGACATCAAGCTCTTTTCTGGCGCCGTTGCCGGGGAGGTGAGTGCTTGAAGGTATATCTTTAGATCTTGGAATCGAGTCTTTTAGTTTCTTGTTTCATCACTAGTTTAGTTTATAAAATAAAACTACATAGAAATGGAATTGAGTTTGTCTCATACGCTTCACCTTTTTAATATCTTTCGTGAGTATGATGGAAAGGATAATTGTGCTCAAGTGCTAGAAGAAGAAATCTATAAAATGTTTGGCACTAAATATATGAATGATGAGCATGATTGCAATGTTGTTAGTATGAATTCCTTGAATATCCATGATGCTAATGATATGCAAAGCCACAAGCTTGGGGAAGCTATTTTTGATGAAGATGATATTTTTTGTCCCCCAAGTTTTGATGAGCAAATTTATTATGATGAAAGCATGCCTCATATCTATGATGATTATTGTGATGACACGTATGCTTTAAAGAATAATGATAACCTTAAAACTTGTCATCTTGATCTTAATTTTCAATCACATGATAGTTATTTTGTTGAGTTTGCTCCCACTATCATTCTTGAGAAGAATTTTGCTTATGTGGAGAGTAAGAAATTTTCTATGCTTGTAGATCATGAAAAGAATGCTTTAGGTGCTGGTTATATTGTTGAATTCATTCATGATGCTACTGAAAATTATTATGAAGGAGGAATATATGCTTGTAGGAATTGCAATAATATTAAGTTTACTCTCTATGTGCTTAAAGTTTCGAAGTTATGCTTGTTTTGCCCTCCTATGCTAGTTGATTATTGTTCCCATAAGTTGTTTTCTCACAAAATCCATATGCATAGGAAGTGGGTTAGGCTTAAATGTGTTAGTTATATTCTTCATGATGCTCTCTTTATGTTTCAATTCTTATCTTTTATGTGAGCATCGTTGAAATCGTCATGCCTAGCTAGGGGCGTTAAACGATAGCGCTTGTTGGGAGGCAACCCAATTTTATTTTGTGTTTTTTGTTTTTGGTTCTGTTTAGGAATAAATAATCCATCTAGATTCTGTTTAGATGTGGTTTTATCTTTTAATTAGTGTTTGTGCCAAGTTAAACCTATTAGATCTTCTTGGAAGATAGTTATTTGATCTTACTGTAATTTCCAGAATCTTTGCGCTCAGTGCCCAAATTGTCAAAAATCACCAGAACGTGATACAATAGTGATTCCAATTTCTGCTGATTAATAAACAAATTTCCCAGGTCTTCTAAGTTTGGTAGAATTTTTTGGGTTCCAGAAGTTTGCGTTAGTAACAGATTACTACAGACTGTTCTGTTTTTGACAGATTCTGTTTTGCGTGTGTTGTTTGCTTATTTTGATGAATCTATGGCTAGTAAAATAGTTTATAAACCATAGAGAAGTTGGAATACAGTAGGTTTAACACCAATACAAATAAAGAACAAGTTCACTACAGTACCTTAAAGTAGTCTTTTGTTTTCTTTCTCTAACGGAGCTCACGAGATTTCTATTGAGTTTTGTGTTGTGAAGTTTTCAAGTTTTGGGTGAATTATTTTGATGGATTATGGAATAAGGAGTGGCAAGATCCTAAGCTTGGGGATGCCCATGGCACCCCCAAGATAATCCAAGGACACCAAAAAGTCAAAGCTTGGGGATGCCCCGGAAGGCATCCCCTCTTTTGTCCACTTCCATCGGTAATTTACTTGGAGCTATATTTTTATTCACCACATGATATGTGTTTTGCTTGGAGCGTCTTGTATTATTTGTGTCTTTGCTTGTTAGTCTATCACAATCATCCTTGCTGTACACACCTTTTGATAGAGCCATGTATGAATTGAAATTTGCTATAATACTCTATGTGCTTCACTTATTTCTTTTGAGCTTGATAGTTTACTCTATGTGCTTCACTTATATCTTTTTGAGCGTGATAATTTTTGCTCTAGTGCTTCACTTAGATCTTTTAGAGCACGGTGGTGGTTTGTTTTAAAGAAACTTGATCTCTTATGCTTCACTTAGATTATTTTGAGAGTCGTTAATAGCATGGTAATTTGCTTAATGTTAATATACTTGGTATTTAAGATATGTGAAACTTTCTTTTTAGTGGGTTGAATACTAAGATAAGTTTGATGCTTGATAATTGTTTTGAGATATGGAGGTGATAATATCATAGTTGTGCTAGTTGAGTAGTTGTGAATTTGAGAAATACTTGTGTTGAAGTTAGCAAGTCCCGTAGGATGCACGTATGGTTAAAGTTGTGTAACAAATTTGAAGCATGAAGTGTACCTGGCTTGTGCATCCTTATGAGTGGCGGTCGGGGACGAGCGATGGTCTTTTCCTACCAATCTATCCCCTAGGAGCATGCGCGTAGTACTTGATTTTTGATGACTTCTAAATTTTTGCAATAAGTATATGAGTTCTTTTGACTAATGTTGAGTCCATGGATTATACGCACTTTTACCTTTCCGCTTTTTGCTAGCCTCTTCGGTACCATGCATTGCCCTTTCTCACATTGAGAGTTGGTGCAAACTTACCGGTGCATCCAAACCCCGTGATATGATACGCTCTTTCACACATAAACCTCCCTATATCTTCCTCAAAACAGCCACCATACCTACCTATCATGGCATTTCCATAGCCATTCCGAGATATATTGCCATGCAACTTCCATCATCATGACATGCTTTACTTTTGTCATATTGCCATTGCATGATCTTGTAGTTGACATCGTATTTGTGGCAAAGCCACCATGCATTATTTTTCATACATGTCACTCTTGATTCATTGCATCATCCCGGTACACCGCCGGAGGCATTCATATAGAGTCATATCTTGCTCTAGTATCGAGTTGTAATCATTATGTCAATAGAAGTGTGATGATCATCATTATTAGAGCATTGTCCAATCAAAAAAAAAGAGAAAGGCCAAAAAGAAAAAAATAAAGGCCCAAAAAAAGATAAAATAAAAAGGGCAATGCTACAATCTCTTTTTCCACACTTGTGCTTCAAAGTAGCACCTTGTTCTTCATGTAGTGAGTCTCATATATTGTGCTTCAAAGTAGCACCATGATTTTCATATAGTGAGTCTCATAAGTTGTCTTGTTCATACTAGTGGGAATTTTTCATTATAGAACTTGGCTTGTATATTCCAACGATGGGCTTCCTCAAAATGCCCTAGGTCTTCATGAGCAAGCAAGTTGGATGCACACCCACTAGTTTTCTTTTGTTGAGCATTCTTAGATCTAGTGCATCCGTTGCATGGCAATCCCTACTCCTTGCATTAACATCAATTGATGGGCATCTCCATAGCTCATTGATTAGCCTCGTTGATGTGAGACTTTCTCCTTTTTTGTCTTGTCCACACAATACCCATCATCATATTCTATACCACCCATAGTGCTATGTCCATGGCTCGCGCTCATGTATTGCGTGAAGATTGAAAAAGTTTCAGATTATTTGAGTATGAAACAATTGCTTGGCTTGTCATCGGTGGTATAGAAGTTGGGAACATCTTTGTGTGACGAAAATGAAGCATAGCCTAACTATATGATTTTGTAGGGATGAACTTCCTTTGGCCATGTTATTTTGAGAAGACATAATTGTTTGATTAGTATGCTTGAAGTATTATCATTTTTATGTCAATATGAACTTTTGTCTTGAACCTTTCGGATCTGAATATTCATACCATGATTAAGAAGATTTACATTGAAATTATGCCAAAGTATCACTCCACATCAAAAATTCTCTTTTTATCATTTACCTACTCGAGGACGAGCAGGAATTAAGCTTGGGGATGCCTGATACGTCTCCAACGTATCTATAATGTTTGATTGCTCCATGCTACTTTATCTACTGTTTTGGACTATATTGGGCTTTATTTTCCACTTTTATATTATTTTTGGGACTAACCTATTAACCGGAGGCCCAGCCCAGAATTGCTGTTTTTTTGCCTATTTCAGTATTTCAAGGAAACAGAATATCAAACGGAGTCCAAACGGAATGAAACCTTGAGGAACGTGATCTTCTCACCGAACGTGATCCAGGAGACTTGGACCCTACTCTAACAAGTTTCCGGGGAGGTCACGAGGGTGGAGGGCGTGCCCCCCTAGGCGCGCCCCCCTACCTCGTGGGCCCCTCGGAGCTCCACCGACGTGCTCCTTCCACACATATATACCTACGTATCGTAAAACTTCCAGAACGGATATTAGATCAGGAGTTCCGTCGCTAGAAGCCTCCATAGCCACCGAAAACCAATCTAGACCCGTTCTGGCACCCTACCGGAGGGGGCAATCCTTCTCCGGTGGCCATCTTCATCATCCCGGTGCTCTCCATGATGAGGAGGGAGTAGTTCTCCCTCAGGGCTGAGGTTATGTACCAGTAGCTATGTGTTTGATCTCTCTCTCTCTCATGTTCTTGAGATGATACGATCTTGATGTATCGCGAGCTTTGCTATTATAGTTGGATCTTATGTTTCTCCTCCCCCTCTTCTCTCTTGTAATAAATTGAGTTTCCCCTTTGGAGTTATTTCATCGTATTTAGTCTTTAAAGATTTGAGAACACTTGATGTATGTCTTGCCGTGGATATCTGTGGTGACAATGGGATATCACATGATTCACTTGATGTATGTTTTGGTGACCAACTTGCGGGTTCCGCCCATGAACCTATGCATAGGGGTTGGCACACGTTTTCATCGTGATTCTCCGGTAGGAACTTTGGGGCACTCTTTGAGGTCCTTTGTGTTGGTTGAATAGATGAATCTGAGATTGTGTGATGCATATCGTATAATCATGCCCACGGATACTTGAGGTGACATTGGAGTATCTAGGTGACATTAGGGTTTTTGTTGATTTGTGTCTTAAGGTGTTATTCTAGTACGAACTCTAGGGCTGTTTGTGACAATTATAGGAATAGCCCAACGGATTGATTGGAAAGAATAACTTTGAGGTGGTTTCGTACCCTACCATAATCTCTTCGTTTGTTCTCCGCTATTAGTGACTTTGGAGTGACTCTTTGTTGCATGTTGAGGGATAGTTATGTGATCCAATTATGATATTATTGTTGAGAGGACTTGCACTAGCGAAAGTATGAACCCTAGGCCTTGTTTCAACGCATTGCAATACCGTTTACGCTCACTTTTATCATTAGTTATCTTGCTGTTTTTATATTTTCATATTACAAATACCTTTATCTACCATCCATATACCACTTGTATCACCATCTCTTCGCCGAACTAGTGCACCTATACAATTTACCATTGTATTGGGTGTGTTGGGGACACAAGAGACTCTTTGTTATTTGGTTGTAGGGTTGCTTGAGAGAGACCATCTTCATCCTACGCCTCCTACGGATTGATAAACCTTAGGTCATCCACTTGAGGGAAATTTGCTACTGTCCTACAAACCTCTGCACTTGGAGGCCCAACAACGTCTACAAGAAGAAGGTTGTGTAGTAGACATCAGGTAGCCACAGATGGACGAGAACTTTGCCTAATGGCCCGCCTCGTTCTACGAGCAGGAAAATGGTTCTCTTCGTCCCTCGCCCTTGGTACCAAAGTTGTTGCCGACATAACTGATAGGATACACTCTGACCTACCTTGCTATCATGACCGTGCAAGATGCCAACACCCTTCCTACTTTTAACCCACATGGTGGGCCCATAACCCACAGTTCCATAGGATCGAAACCTGACTCTCCTGTACCCCCTGTTTCTAAGGTTATTCCTCACGCTTGGCTTCGTATCATGTCACGAGCCACCTTTCGAGAGATGATCTATTCCCGATGCTCTGAACCCCCTTCTCACACTCTGCTCAGGTATCGATCGTTTGTCCATTCGCTTGAAACTGCCTATTGTACCTTCATATTTTGCTCTCGATGTTTTCTTAAGTTTCAACTCGAGAGACACTTCTGCCACATTCCCTGAATTGTTCACCAGATAATTAACCCTATAAGGGTTAGTTCTTTCGAAGTTACTCTTTACTTCCGCACTTAAATCTCGGGACGAGATTTCTTGTAGTGGAGGAGATTTGTAACACCCGCAGTGTCATGCTACAGTAATCACATGTTAATGGTGCCATGTCATTAGGTTACTGTTGCTAATCTTCACTTGATCCAAATCACCATTCAAATTCAAATCCAATCTAAAGTCAAAAATTCTTTTTGTCAGACATGAAATCTAAAATGTTCATCTTGTGGCAAATAGTCATTTGTTAATATTGGTGGTGGACCAACATTTTTGCAAGGTCATTAGTGACTAAAAGAAAAATGCAAAAGTTGAAAAAAAAGTTAAAACAAAAACAAAAGGAGAGAAAGGGGCTACAGCCCCTGGCCTCCCCTTGGGCTTCGGCCCACCCGAGCCAACCGGCCCAACTCAGCTGGTCGGCCCAGCCGCCTCCCCTTAACCCCCCTCCCGATCCACTCCGAACCCTAGCCCTATCCTCTCGTCCACCCCACAACCCCCACTCCCCCTCTCTCCCGATCCCTTCTGGATCGGGGCACCTGAGCCCGTCGCCGTCATTAGACCCCGCGGCGCCACCGTCGCCGCCACCCGAGGCCACCTCGCCGGACCACCACACCGCAGCCCCGCCCCCGTCACCAAGACAGACAGCCTCATCATCGCCCCAACGCGCCTCGACGCCGGCGCCCATCCCCTACTTCGCCCGTCGTCGCCGGACCGCCCCCGCACACCCCGAGCCCACTGTCAACCCCTTACGCTTCGCTGTGAGCCCCTCCGTCGACCCCCCCTCCTCCTTCGCATGGATCCGTCGCCGTTGATGTCGTACATCGCCGTGGCCGAGCTCGCTGGAGCTCGCGCTCACCGCATCCGCCCGTGCCCATGGGCGCGCTCCCGCATGCTCCGGCCCGCCCTGCTTCCCCGCTTTGCTCTGTCCCCGGCCGCGGCCAAGCCCGCACCAGCTGCCCCACTTGGCCCGCCTCCCCTGCTCGTCGCTGCACTGCTGCTGCTGCTGCCCAGCGCCGCCTCGCTTGCCGGCCCCGCTCACGCCGTGCTTCCTTCCCCCTCCCGCTACCTCGCTTCTGCACGCGCGCGCGCATCCGTGCTCGGCCATCGCCCGCTCTGGCCATTGCTCCGCCACCATGCGCTCGGCTACTGCTGCTTCGTGTCGCGGCCGCCGCTTGCCTCGCTCACCTCTGCGTCCGCCACCCCGCCCATCCGCAGTTGTTCGCCGGCCACCACTCCGGTCGCCCGGCCGGCGACCATGGCTTCGTGCCTCGTCGCGCCTCACCTCCGCCCTCTCCTCCTCCCACGGTCGTGCCACCGCGCCACAGACCATGCTGGCGCCACCCCTCGCCTCCGCCCGCCGTGGCCCCGGCTGGCCGTGCCGGCTTGCCCCATCATTGGTGCCCCGGCGGCCTCGTCCCGCCCTCCGGGCAAGTGCCTGCTCGGGTGCGCCCGCACCCGGTAGCCCACCCCGCTAAGCCCCCCTAGGCCTATGACAAAGGGGCCCCACCCCCCAGAACGTATTTTTAAGAATAAATAAATAAATAATAAATAAAAATAAAAATAATTAATAATTAATTAATTAGTTAACTTAGTTAATTTTGATTAATTAAATTAAACAACTAATTAAACTAATTACACATTAGTTAACTAATTAACCTGATTAGTTAATTAGTTAATTAGGTAGTCAATGACAGTGGGGCCCACCCCTAATTAATCCCGATTAGGTTAATTAATGTGTTAAATTAAAATGTGTCATTGGCAGTTGGGACCCACACGTCAGTTTGACCAGTCAACACCCATGTTGACTGCTGACGTCATGCTGACATCATGATGGCGTCAGCAAACACTATTCTGGATAATATTGTTTAAGTTAATTAAATTAATCCTAAAAATGTTTTAAATCTTTTAAAATTAATATAAAATAAACCGTAGCTCGGATGGAAAAACTTTGTACATGAAAATTGCTCAGAACGATGAGACAAACCCGGATACGCAGCCCGTTCGTCCGCCATGCCTCCCTAACATAGCAAACACGCGACTTTCCCCCCTTCGGTCATTTGTCTGACACAGGTCCGGAACCAGGAATACATTCCCGGTTGAATTCCTCCTTCACCTATAACGTGTAGCCTTACGTTAGGTCACACCCGTCACAGCATATTGCCACGTTATGCTTTGTGATGCTATGTTTGCTTTATATTTATTGTTTCTTCCCCCTCTTCTCTCCGGTAGACCCCTAGACCGATGATGCCCCTGTGATCGACTACGTCACCGACGACCCCTCCTTCTTGTCTGAGCAACCGGCAAGCAAACCCCCCTTGAGCATTCCGATATCGCCCATTTCTTTCCCTCTCATGCTTGCATTAGAACTGCTACTGTTTTATGTATGATCCTACTCTAATGCATAGCATGTTGTTGTTACCTGCTTTCATACCTTACCTGCTTATCCTAAACTGCTTAGTATAGGATGGTTAGTGATCCATCAGTGACCCCCACCTTGTCCCAGTTGCCCCGCTTTATGTTTTATGACTCGATCAACGTGATCGACGCCTAGGCCCCGACACCGCACATCACCCCCCTTAGTTGTACCACTCTATAGAGTTACCATCGAGTGTCGAGGGTGGAACCTCTTACATCACTCCTGATGAGATCTCCGTAGTGTAGCTTTACGGTCGAGGTCATCGAGGGTGATTTCCTCCTTAACCACTTCCGTTACGGCTCTGTCGTGCAACCCATCAAACGTGAACCTCGAGGGTGGATCCTCTTACGTTCACCTTGATGACAACATCGAGTGGAATTCACCGGGGGTGATTCCTCGGGTTTTCCCCTTGGTGTTAGACACACAGTTACTATGGTTACTATGACTTTGCACTGAACCATGTGACTAAAGACGGATTGACCCTGAGTGGTACCCGCGCGAGCTTAATTGCGAGTGATGTGGAGTCGGGTTGACCTGGAAGGTGCCCGCGAGATACTTACGAGGCGTGGCCGGGCATTCTTAGCCCTTGCCGCAAGTACTCGAGATGGGGCGACGGGGTCACATCGATCATGAGTCTCTGCTCGTTACCACGCGTTCCTAATCCACTACGATTTGGATATTTGATCCGAGGGGCCTCTGGCCTGATAGCACTAACCATCACGTGGGCATACTATGGGCATTCTACGTCGTATACATCAGCCGAAGCTTAATAGACGTCAGCGACTAAGCGGCACGCGCCGGGTTGGACTAGAAAACACCTACCTTGTTGAAGGAGGTAGCTAGGTCTGCTCACCGGCCGCGTTCGCAACATGCAGGAGTTCTCGGGGAGATGGCCCATGACCCCTGGGGGCATAGGTTTAGTCCGGCGTGCTGGCCTCTCTATTAAGCCTAGGTCGGGTTGCGGCGTATTGTTTGGCCGAGGCCGGGCACGACCTAGGAAAGTGTGTCCGGCCAGAGTTAATCGAGCGTGGTGGGTAAGTTGGTGCACCCCTACAGGGAAGAAAACATCTATCGATAGCCTGTCCTACGGTAACGGACACTTGGAGTTGTATCCCGATCGATACAACTAGAACTGGATACTTGTGATGAGAACTGGATGCTGATGAGAATTGGATTGTGATGATAACTGGATAGTATGGCTCTGGGATTGCTTTCTCGCAGGGAGTCGAGAAAGGATCTCTGGCCGAGGTTGATAACACTACTACTACTTTACTTTATGCTACTCTACTCCCTCCTGTTGCTGCAAGATGGTGGTTTCTAGAAGATGCTAGTCTTCGATAGGACTAAGCCTTCTCCCTATTCTGGCATTTCTGCAGCCCAGTCCACATATACAACCCATTCATTTGATACAGATGCATACTTAGTTTAGATCTGATGTAAGTCTTGCGAGTACTTTGGATGAGTACTCACGGTTGCTTTGCTACTTCTTCTTCCCCCATACCCGTTTGTTGCGACCAGATGACGGATCCCAGGAGCCATACGACACCACTGATGACTACTGCTACCCCAAGGGTGCCTACTACTACGTGTCGACCGCTGACGACTTGGAGTAGTTAGGAGGCTCCCAGGTAGGAGGCCTTGCCTTTTCATTCAATGTTGCTTTTGTGCTAGCCTTCTTAAGGCAAGACTTATGTCTGTACTCAGATATTGTTGCTTCTGCTGACTCCTGTGTTTTCAAGCTTATGTATTCGAGCCCTCGAGGCCCCTGGCTTGTAATATAAAGCTTGTATTATTTTAATTTGTGTCTAGAGTTTTGTTGTGATATCTTCCCATGAGTCCTTGATCTTGATCGTACACATTTGCGTGTATGATTAGTGTATGATTGAATCGAGGGCGTCACACTATGTGTTTGATCTCTCTCTCTCTCTCTCGTGTTCTTGATTTGGCACGATCTTGATGTATCACGAGCTTTGCTATTATAGTTGGATCTTATTTTTCTCCTCCCCCTCTTCTCTCTTGTAATGAATTGAGTTTCCCCTTTGAAGTAATCTTATCGGATTGAGTCTTTAAAGATTTGAGAACACTTGATGTATGTCTTGCCGTGCGTATCTGTGGTGACAATGGGATACCACTTGATTCACTTGATGTATGTTTTGGTGATCAACTTGCGGGTTCCGTCCATGAACCTATGCATAGGGGTTGGCACACGTTTTCGTCGTGATTCTCCGGTAGAACTTTGGGCCACTCTTTGAGGTCCTTTGTGTTGGTTGAATAGATGAATCTGAGATTGTGTGATACATATCGTATAATCATACCCATGGATACTTGAGGTGACATTGGAGTATCTAGGTGACATTAGGGTTTTGGTTGATTTGTGTCTTAAGGTGTTATTCTAGTACAAACTCTAGGGCTGTTTGTGACACTTATAGGAATAGCCCAACGGATTGATTGGAAAGAATAACTTTGAGGTGGTTTCGTACTCTACCACAATCTCTTCGTTCGTTCTCCGCTATTAGTGACTTTGGAGTGACTCTTTGTTGCATGTTGAGGGATAGTTATGTGATCCAATTACGTTAGTATTGTTGAGGGAACTTACACTAGCGAAAGTATGAACCCTAGGCGTTATTTCCACACATTGCAATACCGTTTACGCTCACTTTTATCATTAGTTACCATGCTGTTTTTATAATTTCAGATTACAAATACTCATATCTACTATCCATATACCACTTGTATCACTCTCTCTTCACCGAACTAGTGCACCTATACAATTTACCATTGTATTGGGTGTGTTGGGGACACAAGAGACTCTTTGTTATTTGGTTGCAGGGTTGCTTGAGAGAGACCATCTTCATCCTACGCCTCCTACGGATTGATAAACCTTAGGTCATCCACTTGAGAGAAATTTGCTATCGTCCTACAAACCTCTGCACTTGGAGGCCCAACAATGTCTACAAGAAGAAGGATGTGTAGTAGACATCAGATGTAGATGTGGGTTTGTGTAGTCTTAGTGGTGGATTTTCCTGGTGATTTTTTCTTGCTATTCTAATGTTACAGTGATAGGTGCTTGGATTTAACGGTGGATCTGATTCCCCTGTTGATTTTCTTTCTGCTAGCCTGGGTGTTTGATTTCGTTGACCTTTTTTGTTGTTAGATGCTGGGTGTGCGTTCTTAGGTAGTAGTTGCATCAAAGTTACGGTAACTTCATAACTATTTTAATTACAGTGTAATTTCCTCTGAAATTACAGAGTAGTGACACTATAATTTCTAGAGGTAACCACAGTGCAATTTTTGCTGTAACTTCTATGATGTTTAGTTTACAGTCACTACAATCACAATGTCATTTCAGGTTATTACAGTGCTTTTGTCGGTGTATTTTCTGGTTAATTACACTAGATCACAATGAAGTTTCAATGCAATTAATGTATTGGGGGGGGGGGGGTTGCCTCTGCAAGCATTTTAGAACCTTTTTCTTTGTGGATTTTCTTTGTTTTGTAGTATTTGTATCCATTTTATAACCTTTTTTCTATGTTTTGGGTAGTGTTGCATCTAAGTTGACAGCTGCTTCAAGATTGTAATTTCACTTTAATTACAGCGTAATTTCCTTTGAACTTACAGAGTAAGCGTATTGTAATTGTAGTGTTCTTACAGTGTACTTGTAATCACAGTGTAATTACGGTGTAATTTTCAGGGTAATTACACTGTAAATCACACTGCTATTTTACTCTAATTACAGTGCAATTTCTCTATAATTTACAATGTTGTTATAGTATAATTTCCATGGGTAATCACAGTGAAATTTTTACTAGAACATTTACGGTCAGCCCAATTACAGTGTAATTTCAGTAAAATTACAATGGTAATTAGGCTGTAATTCACAGTGTCTTTGTTGGGTAGTGTTGCCTCTATTTACGTTGTCAATATATACTGAATCTACCTTTGTGTCAGAAACTTTGCTATGCACAGGAACAGGAATTTTTGCTTGTCTAGTAATTTCAGCAACTTGATAATAGTAATTTCAGTATTGTTTTGCTATTGTAAATTTTAGCTTCTTTTGCCTTGGTGCTTTTGAAACAAAACTGACCAGTTTCTTTGATTTTTAACTAGAGTGCTCTGTGCAATACACTCTGTCAAATGGAAAGAATTTGTGATCTCTGCTTTTCATTCTTGTGATTTTACAGGTTCTATATCTCAAAGAAATGCACTAGGCATGAGGAAAGACATTGAAATTGAAGGACTTCCAGCCTGTGGATTGTCTCTTGTATGATCTTCCATGGTTCTCCCCGATTAGTTGTTGCGGCTTTGGTGTTCGTCTTTTTCCCAATTGGAATTGAAGGATTTCTGACTCCATGGTTCCTTGTTGGTGTTTGTCTTTGCCCTTTCTTTTTATTTCTCATTTCCTCCATGTAAGTAATTTAATTTTTGCCTTCTCTTTTGGTGTTTGCATTTTCCATTTCTTTTTTTATTTCTCATTTCCTCTATATACATTTTTTCATATTACTCTTCCTAGTTGCAGCTGTATTTCCCCGTAACTGTTTGAAAACATAGGTTTTGTTTGCTCGTTTGTTTGAAGGGAAGAGCCTTTGCTTTCCTTGATAATCTTTTAATGAGCATTCTGAATTTCACTTGCAGTTTAGTGATCTGCTAGTACATTTTTAATCAATTTGCTTCTAAATTTGTTTCTCTTTTGAAGGCACTGTGTTGTTATCTTTTAAGATTTATCTCTTGCATTTTCTTTTATTCGAACGGATTACACACTTTATAGGATTCTGGGATGCTTTTATTACTCCCATGTTGAGGAAACAAATTAATTTTGAAAAATTGACGTTATCTACCTAGCTGTTACCTACCAGACCAATAGGTAATTTGTTTTTAAGTATGGTTGACCAGAATTTCTCTTATATTTTGTTCTTAATTTTGTTGGTATCTTATTTTTTTGTCTTCTTCCTTTATCATGTGAAACCAGGCACACAATTGTGGTGTCTTTACATTCGAGTTTATGGAAGTATGGACTGCAAGGACTCAAGTTGTTAACCATTTTTCAAGCGCTGACATTCCGAACTTAAGGACAGAAGTATGCTAATGATAAGTTTTT
>NC_041392.1:158523795-158526231 GCF_002162155.2 Triticum dicoccoides | reverse complement strand
TTCTTGTTACTGATTTCTTTGATGATGTAAGCACTTCTACTTTTTATACTTCAAATTTACAGTAAAGAGGTTCATGATTTCCAGTCTTTTTTAGTTGTACTTTTGGCTCAAGGTTGCCTAATTTATTGTGCTCGTCTACATCATTCATTGTCTCTTGTACTATGTATTTTTAGCTTTTTGGCTCAGTGTTAATTGCTTCCCTTTGTGTTGTATATCTTAATGATTGGTCTAATTCTTGTTTGATCCTTTCTTTCAAACTGAATTAACAATGATGGAGAAGAAGGCTTTTTTGCATTAGGGAGATGTTGAACTGCTTTTTTCACACTATGGATAGGGCAGTGTGTATGTTGGTTCAATGTGTGGTCATCTGTATGATAGGCACTGTGTATGCTGGTCCAGTTGTGTCTCTATAATCCGTAGATGGCATGAGGTACTATACTTGCAAGGTTTTCTTACTGTAATGTCAGTTTTTCACCTGCTTGTCATAGAATGCAAATGGGTCCAGTCCAACCCGCGTACATACATACCAACTCATGACTCGGCACTGCATAAAAGGGTGTCTTTGAGACTCGACAAGTTCCAGTCATAATGTCACTGTAATAATCACACAATATGAGTGTAAGTTATGCATAAATACACTGTAATTGTAGAAGTTCCAGTGCTAATTTGACTGTAAGTTTTGTGTATCTAGTCTTTAACTCTTAAGATATCACTGTGAGTAGACTGCCAGTTACTAGAAGACTCTAATGGCAGTCTAATTATCACTGTATTTTTCTCCCAAAAGATTGTAAGTAGGCTGTACATTGATGCCAAACCTACAGAGGGTACGTTGATGGATCAGTAAGCTTTTTCTTGAATGTGGTATTGCGATAGTTGTAGCTCACATATGTTTGAAACTGGGTCTAGTTCCAACCCAATTATGATTGGCCTTTCTCCTGATGACATACATACAACGAAGATGCACAAAAAAGGGACACACAGATACATACAAGTGTCATTCTATTATTGGTTGGAAAACTTGACTGATGTCCAATTGATTTCCAGTCAAACATCAAATAGACACTACCTTTATCTAAATGTGTATTTTGCAGAGAAAATGAGGTTAGCCCTGGAGAAGAAGGATCTGGATCTTGCAGTTGCGCAGAAGGAGGCTCAGGAGAAGACTGCCCTTGCTGACCAGAAACTGGCTTCGGTCGGAGCACTGCAGGAAGAAATCAACAAGCTGAAGTCGTCTATCATTGAATCCAATCGAGAGGCGACTTTTCTGAAAAAAGATAAAGTGGCTCTGACCGACCAGCTGGAGAGCATGACTCGCATGAGGAACGATTTGGAGGCTTATCTGAAAGCTCTTGCCAAGAAACTCTTTCTTATGCTCGAAGGTACTTCTTTTTTACTCGACTGTTTTACTGTTTGCAAGTTGGACCCAACCAGTCAACTCATTAACTCTTTGACTCTGCAGAATTCTGCCAAAACTTTGAAGATGAGACTGGACGGGTCGAGACAGGCTTGGACCCTATCCTTTCTCTAGTCGGTGATGAGGCTACCATGAATGTGCTTCGACTGGAATCTCACGTCGCCGGTGTTACAAGTTATCTTGCCCGTCTAAAGGTTGCAGTTTCACGCATCGACTCATCGCTCTGGCTAAGGGCAACGCTTCAGAATGATCTCGAGTCTCTGATGGCTCGACTCAACGAGATCCCTGGTCGAGTGCAGGAATGGAAGAAGTCCTCTGCCCGGTGTGGCGCTGACGTGGCTCTGTCACTGGTCAGAGTCCACTGCCGAGAAGCTCAAGAGGAGAAGTTGGCGGCGATCAAGGTTGCTAACACAAAAAGGCACGACTTCCAGTCCTTCATGGAGACTTTTATTGCTGCTGCCACTCGAATCGCTGATGGGATCGATTTGGATGAGTTCGTTGAGCCTGCAAGTCCTCCTCCTGCTGAGTGAACAAACTTGATACTTAAACTTGCTTTAAATTCGCCTCGGAATGCCGAGTGGTTATTGTAACCGTTAAACTCTTTCGGGCCTGACGCACAAGTACTTCGTCCTGAGACCTTCGAGATTTTATCTGATCTTGGTTTATCTTCTGCATGTGCTTACATTTACCTTCGAGTGGAACTTATTCTCCACTCGGAATATTCTTTGAGATGTAACTTTGAAGGAAATATCCCAGTCGACCTGCACCTCATCGTCCTTGCAGATAGGGATGGAGCGCACATTGTACTTGTGGCGCAGCTCTGAGGGGAGGTTCGCAGTCGACCTGCACCTCGTCATCCTTGTGGATAGGGATGGAGCGGACATTGTACTTGTGGCGCGGCTCCATGGAGAAGATTGCAGTCGACCTACACCTCGTCATCCTTGCAGATAGGGATGGAGCGCACATTGTACTTGTGGCGCAGCTCCGTGGAGAGGATTGCAGTCAACCTGCACCTCGTCATC
>NC_041392.1:158502427-158522839 GCF_002162155.2 Triticum dicoccoides | reverse complement strand
GCCCCCGAGTGAGAGACTTGCTCATCACTCTTCAGGATTTTTTTCAACTTAGGCAAAATGAATTCGCAGCTAAGCCCCCGACTGAGAGACTTGCTCATCACTCGGTAGGATTTTTCAACTTAGGCGTGTACTGTACTGCAGCTAAGCCCCCGAGTGAGAGACTTGATCATCACTCGGTAGGATTTTTTTAACTTAGGCGAGTACTGGACTGCAGCTAAGCCCCCGGGTGAGAGACTTGCTCATCACTCGGGAGGATTTTTTCAACTTAGGCAAAACGGATTCGTAGCTAAGCCACCCACTGGGGTATTTCAGAAACAAACGTAAGCAATCGACAATCATTTTCAGAAGACTCTAAAAACCCTTGTCTTTGATAAACAAACTACAAAGGTGCTTCTTATTACATCTCAACAGACTGAGTGTTTAAGTATAAAAGGGGCGGAGCAGCTCCGCATTCCAAGCGCATGGCTCGTCTTTCTTGTGCTCAACATCGTAGAGGTGGTACGTGCTACGTCTTGAGCTTGCGTTGGTTTTCCCCGAAGAGGAAGGGATGATGCAGCAGAGTAGCGTAAGTATTTTCCTCAGTTTTTGAGAACCAAGGTATCAATCCAGTAGGAGGCCACGCGCAAGTCCCTCGTACCTACACAACACAAAGAGCTCAACGCAACCAACGCGATTAGGCGTTGTCAATCCCTTCATGGTCACTTACGGAAGTGAGATCCGATAGATAATATTTTTGGTATTTTTGATATAAAGATGCAAAGTGAAAAGTAAGAGGCAAAGTAAAAACAAAACAAGATTAAAGTGATGGAGATTGATATGATGAGAATAGACCCGGGGGCCATAGGTTTCACTAGTGGCTTCTCTCGAGAGCATAAGTTTTCTACGGTGGGTGAACAAATTACTGTTGAGCAATTGACAGACTTGAGCATAGTTATGAGAATATCTAGGCATGATCATGTATATAGGCATCACGTCCATGACAAGTAGATCGAAACGATTCTGCATCTACTACTATTACTCCACTTATCGACCGCTATCCAGCATGCATCTAGAGTATTAAGTTAAAAACAGAGTAACGCTTTAAGCAAGATGACATGATGTAGAGAGATAAATTCATGCAATATGAAATAAACCCCATCTTGTTATCCTCGATGGCAACGATACAATAAGTGTCTTGCTGCCCCTTCTGTCACTGGGAAAGAACACCGCAAGATCGAACCCAAAGCTAAGCACTTCTCCCATGGCAAGAACTACCAATCTAGTTGGCCAAACCAAACGGATAATTCAAAGAGACTTGCAAAGATAACCAATCATACATAAAAGAATTCAGAGAAGATTCAAATATTGTTCATAGATAGACTTGATCATAAACCCACAATTCATCGGTCTCAACAAACACACCGCAAAAGAAGAAGATTACATCGAATAGATCTCCACAAGAGAGGGGGAGAACATCGTATTGAGATCCAAAAAGAGAGAAGAAGCCATCTAGCTACTAACTATGGACCCAAAGGTCTGAGGTAAACTACTCACACTTCATCGGAGGGGCTATGATGATGTAGAAGCCCTTCATGATGACGGCCCTCTCCGGTGGAGCTCCAAAACAGGCCCCAAGATGGGATCTCGTGGATACAGAAAGTTGCGGCGGTGGAATTAGGTTTTTGGCTCCTGTTCTGATCGTTTGGGGGTACATGGGTATATATAGGAGGAAGGAGTACGTCGGTGGAGCACCGAGGGGCCCACGAGGCAGGGGGCGCGCCCTGTAGGGGGGGCGTGCCCCCTACCCTCGTGACCGCCTCCGGTACTTCTTGGAGTAGGGTCCAAGTCTCCTGGGTCTTATCCGAGAAGAAAATCACGTTCCAAAAAGGATTTTTTCTGTTTGGACTCCGTTTGATATTCTGTTTCTTCGAAACACTGAAATAGGCAAAAAACAGCAATTCTAGGTTGGGCCTCCGGTTAATAGGTTAGTCCCAAAAATAATATAAAAGTGGAAAATAAAGCCCAATATAGTCCAAAACAGTAGATAATATAGCATGGAGCAATCAATAATTATAGATACGTTGGAGACGTATCAGGCATCCCCAAGCTTAATTCATGCTCGTCCTTGAGTAGGTAAATGATAAAAAGAGAATTTTTGATGCGGAGTGCTACTTGGCATAATTTCAATGCAAAATTTCTTAATTGTGGTATGGATATTCAGATTAGAAAGATTCAAGACAAAAGTTCATATTGACATAAAGAATAATAACACTTCAAGCATACTAATAAAGTAATTATGTCTTCTCAAAATAACATGGCCAAAGAAAGTTATCCCTACAAAATCATATAGTCTGGCTATGCTCTATCTTCACCACACAAAGTATTTAAATCATGCACAACCCCGATGACAAGCCAAGCAATTGTTTCATACTCTAACTTTTTCAAAACTTTTTCAATCTTCACGCAATACATGAGCGTGAGCCATGGACATAGCACTATGTGGAATAGAAGGGTGGTTGTGAAGAAGACAAAAAGAGGGGGAGATAGTCTCACATCAACTTGGCATATCAATGGGCTATGGAGAGGCCCATCAATAGATATCAATGTGAGTGAGTAGGGATTTCCATGCAACGGATGCACTAGAGCTATAAGTATATGAAAGCTCATCAAAAGAAACTAAGTGGGTGTGCATCCAACTCGCTTGCTCACGAAGACCTAGGGCAATTTGAGGAAGCCCATTATTGGAAGCCAAGTTCTATAATGAAAAATTCCCACTAGTATATGAAAGTGACATAACGAGAGACTCTCTATCATGAAGATCATGGTGCTACTTTGAAGCACAAGTGTGGTAAAAGGATAGTAACATTGTCCCTTCTCTCTTTTTCTCTCATTTTTTTATTTGGGCCTTTCTCTTTTTTTATGGCCTCTTTTTTCCGTCCGGAGTCTCATCCCGACTTATGGGGGAATCATAGTCTCCATCATCCTTTCCTCACTTGGGACAATGCTCTAGAAAATGATGATCATCACACTTTTATTCTTCTTAAAACTCAACAATTACAACTCGATACTTAGAGAAATATGACTCTATATGAATGCCTCCGGCGGTGTACCGGGATATGCAATGAATCAAGAGTGACATGTATGAAAGAATTATGAATGGTGGCTTTTCCACAAATACGATGTCAACTACATGATCATGCTAGATATATGACAATGATGGAGCGTGTCATAATAAACGGAACGGTGGAAAGTTGCATGGCAATATATCTTGGAATGGCTATGGAAATGCCATGATAGGTAGGTATGGTGGCTGTTTTTAGGAAGGTATATGGTGGGTGTATGATACCAACGAAAGGTGCGCGGTATTAGAGAGGCTAGCAATGGTGGAAGGATGGGAAAAAGTGCATATAATCCATGGACTCAACATTAGTCATAAAGAACTCATATACTTATTGCAAAAATCTAGAAGTTATCAAAGCAAAGTATTACGTGCATGCTCCTAGGGGGATAGATTGGTAGGAAAAGACCATCGCTCGTCCCCGACCGCCACTCATAAGGAAGACAATCAATAAATAAATTATGCTCCGACTTCATCACATAACGGTTCACCATACGTGCATGCTACGGGAATCACAAACTTTAACACAAGTATTCTTTAAATTCACAACTACTAAACTAGCATAACTCTAATATTATCAGCTCCATATCTCAAAACAATTATCATGCTTCAATCTTCTCTTAGTATTCAACGCACTCAAAAGAAAATTTCACATATCTTGAACACCAAGCATATTTATATTAAGCAAATTACCATGCTATTAAGACTCTCAAAATAATTTAAGTGAAGCATGAGAGATCAATAGTTTCTTTAAAACAAACCACCACTGTGCTCTAAAAGATCTAAGTGAAGCACATAGAGCAAAATTATAACGCTCAAAAGATATAAGTGAAGCACGTAGAGCAAAACTACATAGCTCAAAAGATTTAAGTGAAGCACATAGAGTATTCTATCAAATTTCAATTCAAGTATGGCTCTATCAAAAGGTGTGTACAGCAAGATGATTGTAGCATACTAACAAACAAAGACACAAATAATACAAGACGCTCGAAGTAAAACACATATCATGTTGGTGAATAAAAATATAGCTCCAAGTAAATTACCGATGGAAGTGGACGAAAGAGGGGATGCCTTCCGGGGCATCCCCAAGCTTTGAATTTTTGGTATCCTTGGATTATCTTGGGGGTGCCATGGGCATCCCCAAGCTTAGGCTCTTTCCACTCCTTGTTCCATAATCCATCAAAAGAACTCACCCAAAACTTGAAAACTTCACAACACAAAACTCAATAGAAATCTCTTGAGCCCCGTTAGAGAAAGAAAACATAAAACCACTTCAAGGTACTGTAATGAACTCATTTTTTATTTATTTTGGTGTTAAACCTACTGTATTCCAACTTCTCTATGGATTATAAACTATTTTACTAACCATAGATTCATCAAAATAAGCAAACAACACACGAAAAACAGAATCTGTCAAAAACAGAACAGTCTGTAGTAATCTTTAACTAACACAAACTTCTGGAACTCCAAAAAATCTACCAAAATTAGACGACCTACATAATTTGTTTATTAATCAGCAGAAATTGGAATCAGTATTTTATCACGTTCTTATGATTTTTAGTAATTCGGGCACTGAACGCAAAGTTTCTGGAAATTACAGCAAGATCAAATAACTATCATCCAAGAAGATCCAATAGGTCTAGCTTAGCACAAACACTAATTAAAACACAGAACCACATCCAAACAGAGGGTAGATGGGTTATTTATTCCCTAACAGAAGAAAAACACAAAAAACAAAAAAATAAAATTGGGTTGCCTCCCAACAAGCGCTATCGTTTAACACCCCTAGCTAGGCATAAAAGCGAGGATAGATCTAGGTATTGCCATCTTTGGAAGGCAATCCATAAGTGGCTCTCATGATGGTTTCATATGGCAATTTTATTTTCTTTCTTGGAAAGTGTTCCATGCCCTTTTTTAATGGAAATTGGAATCTAATATTCCCTTCCTTCATATCAATAATCGCACCAACCGTTCTAAGGAAAGGTCTACCAAGAATAATAGGGCAAGAAGGATTGCAATCTATATCAAGAACAATGAAATCTACGGGCACATAATTCCTATTTGCAACAATAAGAACATCATTAATTCTTCCCATAGGTTTCTTAACAGTGGAATCCGCAAGATGCAAGTTTAGAGAGCAATCATCAAGATTGCGGAAATCTAGCAAATCACACAAGGTTTTGGGGATAGTGGAGACACTAGCACCCAAATCACATGAAGCATAAAACTCATGATCTTTAATTTTAATTTTGATAGTTGGTTCCCACTCATCATAGAGTTTTCTAGGGATAGAGACTTTCAACTCAAGTTTTTCTTCATAAGATTGCATCAAGGCATCAACAATATGTTCGGTGAAGGCTTTCTTTTGACCATAAGCATGCGGAGAATTTAGCACGGATTGCAACAAAGAAATACAAATCAATCAAAGAGCAACTTTCATAATTAAATTCCTTGAAATCCAATATAGTGGGTTTAGCAACATATAGATTTTTATTTCTTTCAATCTCACTTTCATCAATTTCATCATAAAGATCTAAATACTCCGAATTTTTAGAACGCCTTCTAGGTAAAGGAAGATCATATTCAGTTTCATCAAGGTTCATATTGCAAAAAATAGATTTAATAGGAGAAACATCAATAACTTTTAGATCTTCATCTTGATTTTCATAAGAATTAGAAGAACACGCTTTAATAAAGGCATCTTTGGAAGCACGCATCCTAGCGGTTCTTTCTTTACACTCATCAATTGAAATTCTCATGGCTTTTAGAGACTCATTAATATCATGCTTAGGTGGAATAGATCTAAGTTTCAAAGCATCAACATCAAGAGCAATTCTATCAACGTTCCTAGCCAAATCATCAATCTTAAGCAATTTTACTTCAATCATAGCATTAAAATTCTTTTGTGAAGAAATAAATTCTTTAATATTAGATTCAAAATCAGAGGGCATCTTATTATAATTTCCATAAGAGTTGTTGTAGGAATTCCCATAATTATTAGAAGGATTACTAGGATAAGGCCTAGGATTAAAATTCCCTCTATAAGCTTTGTTACCAAAATTATTCCTACCAACAAAATTCACATCCATAGATTCATTGTTATTCTCAATCAAGGTAGGCAAAGGCATATCATTAGGATCAGAAGAAACACTCTTAGTAGCAAATAATTTCATAAGTTCATCCATCTTTCCACTCAAAACATTGATTTCTTCTATCGCATGCACTTTTTTATTAGAAGATCTTTCAGTATGCCATTGAGAATAATTAACCATAATATTATCTAGGAGTTTAGTAGCATCTCCTAAAGTGATTTCCATAAAAGTGCCTCCCGCGGCCGAATCTAAAAGATTTCTAGAAGCAAAATTCAATCCGACATAAAATTTGTGTATAATCATCCACAAATTTAAACCATGAGTAGGTCAATTACGTATCATTAATTTCATTCTCTCCCAAGCTTGTGCAACATATTCATGATCAAGTTGCTTAAAATTCATAATATCGTTTCTAAGAGAGATGATCTTAGCGGGAGGAAAATACTTAGAGATAAAAGAATCTTTGCACTTGTTCCAAGAATCAATACTATTTTTAGGCAAAGACGAAAACCAAGCTTTAGCACGATCTCTAAGAGAAAAAGGAAATAGCTTCAATTTAATGACATCATTATCGACATCTTTTTTCTTTTGCATATCACATAAATCAACGAAGCTATTCAGATGAGTAGCGGCATCTTCACTAGGAAGGCCGGCGAATTGATCTTTCATAACAAGATTCAACAAAGCAGTATTGATTTCACAAGATTCAGTATTGGCAAGAGGAGCAATCGGAGTGCTAAGAAAATCATTATTGTTGGTATTGGTGAAGTCACACAATTTGGTAGTATCTTGAGCCATCGCGACAAGCAAGCAATCTAACACACGAGCAAACAAAAGCAAATGGGCAAAACGAGGCAAATAGAGAGGGAGGAGGGGAAGAAGAAAGAGAGGGCGAATAAAATGGCAAGGGTGAAGTGGGGGAGAGGAAAACGAGAGGCAAATGGCAACTAATGTAATGCGGGAGATAGGGATTGTGATGGGTACTTGGTATGTTGACTTTTTGCGTAGACTCCCCGGCAACGGCGCCAGAAATCCTTCTTGCTATGTCTTGAGCTTGCGTTGGTTTTCCCGGAAGAGGAAGGGATGATGCAGCAGAGTAGCGTAAGTATTTCCCTCAGTTTTTGAGAACCAAGGTATCAATTCAGTAGGAGGCCACGCGCAAGTCCCTCGTATCTACACAACACAAAGAGCTCAACGCAACCAACGCGATTAGGGGTTGTCAATCCCTTCACGGTCACTTACGGAAGTGAGATCCGATAGATAATATTTTTGGTATTTTTGATATAAAGATGCAAAGTGAAAAGTAAAAGGCAAAGTAAAAACAAAACAAGATTAAAGTGATGGAGATTGATATGATGAGAATAGACCCGGGGGCCATAGGTTTCACTAGTGGCTTCTCTCGAGAGCATAAGTTTTCTACGGTGGGTGAACAAATTACTGTTGAACAATTGACAGAATTGAGCATAGTTATGAGAATATCTAGGCATGATCATGTATATAGGCATCACATCCGGGACAAGTAGATCGAAACGATTGTGCATCTACTACTATTACTCCACTCATCGACCGCTATCCAGCATGCATATAGAGTATTAAGTTAAAAACAGAGTAACGCTTTAAGCAAGATGACATGATGTAGAGAGATAAATTCATGCAATATGAAATAAACCCCATCTTGTTATCCTCAATGGCAACGATACAATACGTGTCTTGCTGCCCCTTCTGTCATTGGGAAAGAACACCGCAAGATCGAACCCAAAGCTAAGCACTTCTCCCATGGCAAGAACTACCAATCTAGTTGGCCAAACCAAACGGATAATTCGAAGAGACTTGCAAAGATAACCAATCATACATAAAAGAATTCAGAGAAGATTCAAATATTGTTCATAGATAGACTTGATCATAAACCCACAATTCATCGGTCTCAACAAACACACCGCAAAAGAAGAAGATTACATCGAATAGATCTCCACAAGAGAGGGGGAGAATATTGTATTGAGATCCAAAAAGAGATAAGAAGCCATCTAGCTACTAACTATGGACCTGAAGGTCTGAGGTAAACTACTCACACTTCATCGGAGGGGCTATGATGATGTAGAAGCCCTCCGTGATGACGGCCCTCTCCGGTGGAGCTCCGGAACAGGCCCCAAGATGGGATCTCGTGGATACAGAAAGTTGCGGCGGTGGAATTAGGTTTTTGGCTCCTGTTCTGATCGTTTGGGGGGTACGTGGGTATATATAGGAGGAAGGAGTACGTCGGTGGAGCACCGAGGGGCCCACGAGGTAGGGGGCGTGCCCTGTAGGGGGGGCGCCCCCTACCCTCGTGACCGCCTCTGGTACTTCTTGGAGTAGGGTCCAAGTCTCCTGGGTCTTATCCGAGAAGAAAATCACGTTCCAAAAAGGAATTTTCTGTTTGGACTCCGTTTGATATTCAGTTTCTTCGAAACACCGAAATAGGCAAAAACAGCAATTCTGCGTTGGGCCTCCGGTTAATAGGTTAGTCCCAAAAATAATATAAAAGTGGAAAATAAAGCCCAATATAGTCCAAAACAGTAGATAATATAGCATGGAGCAATATAAAATTATAGATACGTTGGAGACGTATCAGTACGCTCCATTGTGGAGCACTCTGGTGACAACGAAGGGGCCTTCCCAAGAGGGAGCAAGCTTGTATGGTTTCTGCTGATCCACTCGGAGAACCAAGTGATGTCTACTACACAACCTTCTTCTTGTAGACGTTGTTGGGCCTCCAAGTGCAGAGGTTTGTAGGATAGTAGCAAATTTCCATAGGAGGCGTAGGATGAAGATGGTCTTTCTCAAGCAACCCTGCAACCAAATAGCAAAGAGTCTCTTGTGTCCCCAACACACCCAATACAATGGTAAGTTGTATAGGTGCACTAGTTCGGCGAAGAGATGGTGATACAAGTGGTATATGGATGGTAGATAAAGGTTTTTGTAATCTGAAAATATAAAAACAGCAAGGTAACTAATGATAAAAGTGAGCACAAACGGTATTGCGATGCTAGGAAACAAGGCCTAGGGTTCATACTTTCACTAGTACAAGTTCTCTCAACAATAATAACATAATTGGATCACATAACTATCCCTCAACATGCAACAAAGAGTCACTCCAAAGTCACTAATATCGGAGAACAAACGAAGAGATTATGGTAGGGTACAAAACAACCTCAAAGTTATTCTTTCCAATCGACCCGTTGGGCTATTCCTATAAGTGTCACAAACAACCCTAGAGTTCGTACTAGAATAACACCTTAAGACACAAATCAACCAAAACCCTAATGTCACCTAGATACTCCAATGTCACCTCAAGTATTCGTGGGTATGATTATACGATATGCATCACACAATCTCAGATTCATCTATTCAAACCAACACAAAGAACTTCAAGGAGTGCCCCAAAGTTTCTACCGGAGAGTCAAGACGAAAATGTGTGCCAACCCCCATGCATAGGTTCATGGGCGGAACCCGCAAGTTGATCACCAAAACATACATCAAGTGGATCAATAGAATACCCCATTGTCACCACGGGTATCCCACGCAAGACATACATCAAGTGTTCTCAAATCCTTAAAGACTCAATCCGATAAGATAACTTCAAAGGGAAAACTCAATCCATTACAAGAGAGTAGAGGGGGGAGAAACATCATAAGGTCCAACTATAATAGCACAACCTCGATGACAAGCCAAGCAATTATTTCATACTTTTGATATTCTCAAACTTTTTCAATCTTCACGCAATACATGAGCATGAGCCATGGACATAGCACTATAGGTGGAATAGAATGGTGGTTGTGGAGAAGACAAAAAGGAGAAGATAGTCTCACATCAACTAGGCTCATCAATAGATATCAATGTGCGTGAGTAGGGATTGCCATGCAACGGATGCACTAGAGCTATAAGTGTATGAAAGCTCAACAAAAGAAACTAGTGGGTGTGCATCCAACTCGCTTGCTCACGAAGACCTAGGGCATTTTGTGGAAGCCCATCATTGGAATATACAAGCCAAGTTCTATAATGAAAGATTCCCACTAGTATATGAAAGTGACAACATAGGAGACTCTCTATCATGAAGATCATGGTGCTACTTTGAAGCACAAGTGTGGTAAAAGGATAGTAGCATTGCCCCTTCTCTCTTTTTCTCTCATTTTTTTATTTGAGCCTTCTCCTTTTTTATGGCCTCTTTTCTATTCTATTTTTTATTTGGGCTTCTTTGGCCTCTTTTATTTATTTATTTATTTATTTTCGTCCGGAGTCTCATCCCGACTTATGGGGGAATCATAGTCTCCATCATCCTTTCCTCACTGGGACAATGCTCTAATAATGATGATCATCACACTTTTATTTACTTACAACTCAAGAATTACAACTCGATTCTTAGAACAAAATATGACTCTATATGAATGCCTCCGGCGGTGTACCGGGATGTGTAATGACTCATGAGTGACATGTATGAAAGAATTATGAATGGTGGCTTTGCCACAAATACGATGTCAACTACATGATCATGTAAAGCAATATGACAATGATGGAGCGTGTCATAATAAATGGAACGGTGGTAAGTTGCATGGCAATATATCTCGGAATAGCTATGGAAATGCCATAATAGGTAGGTATGGTGGCTGTTTTGAGGAAGATATATGGTGGGTTTAAGGTACCGGCGAAAGTTGCGCGGTACTAGAGAGGCTAGCAATGGTGGAAGGGTGAGAGTGCGTATAATCCATGGACTCAACATTAGTCATAAAGAACTCACATACTTATTGCAAAAATTTATTAGTTATCGAAACAAAGTATTACGTGCATGATCCTAGGGGGATAGATTGGTAGGAAAATACCATTGTTCGTCCCCGACCGCCACTCATAAGGAAGACAATCAATAAATAAATCATGCTCCAACTTCATCACATAACAGTTCACCATACGTGCATGCTACGGGAATCACAAACTTCAACACAAGTATTTCTCAAATTCACAACTACTCAACTAGCATGACTCTAATATCACCATCTCTATATCTCAAAACAATTATCAAGTATCAAACTTCTCTTAGTATTCAATGCACCTTTTTTATGAAAGTTTTTATTATATCCCTCTTGGATGCCCATCATATTAGGACTAAATTCATAACCAAAGAAAATTACCATGATGTTTAGAGACTCTCAAAATGATATAAGTGAAGCATGAGAGTTAATCTATTTCTACAAAATAAAACCACCACCGTGTTCTAAAAAGATATAAATGAAGCACTAGAGCAACAACAAACTACTCCGAAAGATATAAGTGAAGATCAATGAGTAGTTAAATAATTATTTAACTATGTGAAGACTCTCTAACATTTAATAATTTCAGATCTTGGTATTTTATTCAAACAGCAAGCAAAACCAAATAAAATAAATTGATGCTCCAAGCAAAACACATATCATGTGGTAAATAAAAATATAGCTCCAAGTAAAGTTACCGATGAACGAAGACGAAAGAGGGGATGCCTTCCGGGGCATCCCCAAGCTCAGGCTTTTGGTTATCCTTGAATATTACCTTGGGGTGCCTTGGGCATCCCCAAGCTTAGGCTCTTGCCACTCCCTATTCCATAATCAATCGAATCTTTACCCAAAACTTGAAAACTTCACAACACAAAACTTAACAGAAAACTCGTGAGCTCCGTTAGCGAAAGAAAACAAAACACCACTTCAAGGTACTGTAATGAACTCATTCTTGATTTATATTGGTGTTAAACCTACTTTATTCCAACTTCTCTATGGTTTATAAACTCTTTTACTAGCCATAGATTCATTAAAATAAGCAAACAACACACGAAAAACAGAATCTATCAAAAACAGAACAGTCTGTAGTAATTTGTAACTAAAGCAAACTTCTGGAACTAATAAAATTCTCAAATAAACTGGTGGACCTGAGTAATTTGCCTATTAATCATCTGCAAAAAGAATTAACTAAATAGAACTCTCCAGTAAAAAATGGCAGCAATTCCCGCGAGCGCTAAAGTTTCTGTTTTTTACAGCAAGATCGCAAGGACTTTCCCCAAGTCTTCCCAACGGTTCTACTTGGAACAAACACTAATTTAAACATAAAAACTCAATCATAAAATAGGCTATATAAATTATTTATTACTAAACAGGAACAAAAACCAAGGAACAAAAATAAAGTTGGGCTGAGCGCTATCGTTTAACGCCCCTAGCTAGGCATGATGAGTTCAATGATGAAGGAAATATGCCCTAGAGGCAATAATAAAGTTATTATTTATTTCCTTATTTCATGATAAATGTTTATTATTCATGCTAGAATTGTATTAACCGGAAACATAATACATGTGTGAATACATAGACAAACAGAGTGTCACTAGTATGCCCCTACTTGACTAGCTCATTAATCAAAGATGGTTATGTTTCCTAACCATGGACAAGGAGTTGTTATTTGATTAACGGGATCACATCATTAGGTGAATGATCTGATTGACATGACCCATTCCATTAGCTTAGCACCCGATCGTTTAGTATGTTGCTATTGCTTTCTTCATGACTTATACATGTTCCTATGACTATGAGATTATGCAACTCCCGTTTACCGGAGGAACACTTTGTGTGCTACCAAACGTCACAACGTAACTGGGTGATTATAAAGGAGCTCTACAGGTGTCTCCAAAGGTAAATGTTGGGTTGCCATATTTCGAGATTAGGATTTGTCACTCCGATTGTCGGAGAGGTATCTCTGGGCCCTCTCGGTAATACATCACATAAGCCTTGCAAGCATTGCAACTAATGAGTTAGTTGTGAGATGATGTATTACGGAACGAGTAAAGAGACTTGCCGGTAACGAGATTGAACTAGGTATTGAGATACCGACGATCGAATCTCGGGCAAGTAACATACCGATGACAAAGGGAACAACGTATGTTGTTATGCGGTCTGACCAATAAAAGATCTTCGTAGAATATGTAGGAGCAATATGAGCATCCAGGTTCCGCTATTGGTTATTGACCGGAGACGTGTCTCGGTCATGTCTACATTGTTCTCGAACCCGTAGGGTCCGCACGCTTAAGGTTACGATGACAGTTATATTATGAGTTTATGCATTTTGATGTAACGAAGGTTGTTCGGAGTCCCGGATGTGATTATGGACATGACGAGGAGTCTCGAAATGGTCGAGACATAAAGATTGATATATTGGAAGCCTATGTTTGGATATCGGAAGTGTTCCAGGTGAAATCGGGATTTTACCGGAGTACCGGGAGGTTACCGGAACCCCCCGGGAGGTATATGGGCCTTAGTGGGCCTTAGTGAAAGAAGAGAAGAGGCAGCCAGGGCTGGGCCGCGCGCCCCTCCCCCCCTTGGTCCGAATTGGACAAGGAGAGGGGGCCGGCCCCCCTTCCTCCTCTCTCTCCTCTTCCCCCCCCTCCACGAATCCTATTCCAACTAGGAAAGGGGGGGAGTCCTACTCCCAAAAGGAGTAGGACTCCTCCTGGCGCACCTCTCCTGGCCGGCCGGCCCCCCTCCCTTGAACCTTTATATACAGAGGCAGGGGCACCCCCTAGAGACACAAGTTGATCCACGTGATCATATTCTTAGCCGTGTGCGGTGCCCCCTTCCACCATAGTCCTCGATAATATTGTAGCGGTGCTTAGGCGAAGCCCTGCGATGGTAGTACATCAAGATCGTCACCACGCCGTCGTGCTGACGGAACTCTTCCCCGACACTTTGCTGGATCGGAGTCCGTGGATCGTCATCGAGCTGAACGTGTGCTAGAACTCGGAGGTGCCATAGTTTCGGTGCTTGATCGGTCGGGCCGTGGAGACGTACGACTACATCAACCAAACGCTTCCGTTGTCGATCTACAAGGGTACGTAGATCATACTCTCCCCTCTCGTTGCTATGCATCACCATGATCTTGCGTGTGCGTAGGAAATTTTTTGAAATTACTACGAAACCCAACAGTGGCATCCGAGCCTAGGTTTTATATGTTGATGTTATATGCACGAGTAGAACACAAGTGAGTTGTGGGCGATATAAGTCATACTGCTTACCAGTATGTCATACTTTGGTTCGGTGGTATTGTTGGACGAAGCGGCCCGGACCGACATTACGCGTACGCTTACGCGAGACCGGTTCTCCCGGCGTGCTTTGCACATAGGTGGCTTGCGGGTGACAGTTTCTCCAACTTTAGTTGAACCGAGTGTGGCTACGCCCGGTCCTTGCGAAGGTTAAAACAGCACCAACTTGACAAACTATCGTTGTGGTTTTGATGCGTAGGTAAGATTGGTTCTTGCTTAAGCCCGTAGCAGCCACGTAAAACATGCAACAACAAAGTAGAGGACGTCTAACTTGTTTTTGCAAGGCATGTTGTGATGTGATATGGTCAAGACATGATGCTAAATTTTATTGTATGAGATGATCATGTTTTGTAACCGAGTTATCGGCAACTGGCAGGAGCCATATGGTTGTCGCTTTATTGTATGCAATGCAATCGCGCTGTAATGCTTTACTTTATCACTAAGCGGTAGCGATAGTCGTGGAAGCATAAGATTGGCGAGACGACAACGATGCTACGATGGAGATCAAGGTGTCGCGCCGGTGACGATGGTGATCATGACGGTGCTTCGGAGATGGAGATCACAAGCACAAGATGATGATGGCCATATCATATCACTTATATTGATTGCATGTGATGTTTATCTTTTATGCATCTTATCTTGCTTTGATTGACGGTAGCATTATAAGATGATCTCTCACTAAATTATCAAGAAGTGTTCTCCCTGAGTATGCACCGTTGCGAAAGTTCTTCGTGCTGAGACACCACGTGATGATCGGGTGTGATAGGCTCTACGTTCAAATACAACGGGTGCAAAACAGTTGCACACGCAGAATACTCAGGTTATACTTGACGAGCCAAGCATATACAGATATGGCCTCGGAACACGGAGACCGAAAGGTCGAGCGTGAATCATATAGCAGATATGATCAACATAGCGATGTTCACCAATGAAACTACTCCATCTCACGTGACGATCGGACATGGTTTAGTTGATTTGGATCACGTAATCACTTAGAGGATTAGAGGGATGTCTATCTAAGTGGGAGTTCTTAAGTAATATGATTAATTGAACTTAAATTTATCATGAACTTAGTCCTGGTAGTATTTTGCAAATTATGTTGTAGATCAATAGCTCGCGTTGTTGCTTCCCTGTGTTTATTTTGATATGTTCCTAGAGAAAATTGTGTTGAAAGATGTTAGTAGCAATGATGCGGATTGGATCCGTGATCTGAGGTTTATCCTCATTGCTGCACAGAAGAATTATGTCCTTGATGCACTGCTAGGTGACAGACCTATTGCAGGAGCAGATGCAGACGTTATGAACGTTTGGCTAGCTCAATATGATGACTACTTGATAATTTAGTGCACCATGCTTAATGGCTTAGAATCGGGACTTCAAAGACGTTTTGAACGTCATGGAGCATATGAGATGTTCCAGGAGTTGAAGTTAATATTTCAAGCAAATACCCGAGTTGAGAGATATGAAGTCTCCAACAAGTTCTATAGCCAAAAGATGGAGGAGAATCGCTCAACTAGTGAGCATGTGCTCAGATTGTCTGAGCACTACAATCGCTTGAATCAAGTGGGAGTTAATCTTCTAGATAAGATAGTGATTGACAGAATTCTCTAGTCACCATCACCAAGTTAGTAGAACTTCGTGATGAACTATAGTATGCAAGGGATGACGAAAACGACTCCTGAACTTTTCATGATGATGAAATCGATGAAGGTAGAAATCAAGAAAGAGCATCAAGTGTTGATGGTAGACAAGACCACTAGTTTCAATAAAAGGGCAAAGGGAAGAAGGGGAACTTCAAGAAGAATAGCAAGCAAGTTGCTGCTCAAGTGAAGAAGCCCAAGTCTGGTCCTAAGCCTGAGACTAAGTGTTTCTACTGCAAAGGGACTGGTCACTGGAAGCGGAACTACCCCAAGTGATTGGCAGATAAGAAGGATGGCAAAGTGAACATAAGTATATTTGATATACATGTTATTGATGTGTACTTTACTAGTGTTTATAGCAACCCCTCAGTATTTGATACTAGTTCAGTTGCTAAGATTAGTAACTCGAAACAGGAGTTGCAGAATAAACAGAGACTAGTTAAGGGTGAAGTGATGATGTGTGTTGGAAGTGGTTCCAAGATTGATATGATCATCATCGCACACTCCCTATACTTTTGGGATTAGTGTCGAACCTGAATAAGTGTTATTTGGTGTTTGCGTTAAGCATGAATATGATCGTGTTTATTGTAATACGGTTATTCATTTAAGTAAGAGAATAAATTATTGTTCTGTTTACATGAATAAAACCTTATATGGTTACGCACCCAATGAAAATAGTTTGTTGGATCTCGATCGTAGTGATACACATAATCATAATATTGAAACCAAAAGATGCAAAGTTAATAATGATAGTGCAACTTATTTGTAGCACTGCCGTTTAGGTCATATTGGTGTAAAGCGCATGAAGAAACTCCATGCTGATGGGATTTTGGAATCACTTGATTATGAATCACTTGATGCTTGCGAACCATGCCTCATGGGCAAGATGACTAAGACTCCATTCTCCGGAGCGAGCAACTGACTTATTGGAAATAATACATACTGATGTATGCGGTCCGATGAGTGTTAAGGCTCACGGCAAGTATCGTTATTTTCTGAACTTCACAGATGATTTGAGCAGATATGGGTATATCTACTTGATTAGACATAAGTCTGAAACATTTGAAAAGTTCAAAGAATTTCAGAGTAAAGTGGAAAATCATCATGACAAGAAAATAAAGTTTCTACGATCTGATCGTGGAGACAAATATTTGAGTTACGAGTTTGGTCTTCAATTAAAACAATGTGGAATAGTTTCACAAACTCATGCCAAATGGAACACCTCAGCATAATGGTGTGTCTGAACGTCATAACGGTACTTTATTGGATATAGTGCAACCTTGATGTTTCTTACCGATTTACCACTATCGTTTTGAGGTTATGCATTAAAGACAGCTGCATTCACGTTAAAAAGGGCACCATCTAAGTCCGTTGAGATGACACAATCTGAACTATGGTTTGGCAAGAAACCAAAGTTGTCGTTTCTTAAAGTTTGGGGCAACGATGCTTATGTGAAAAAGTTTCATCCTGATAAGCTCAAACCCAAATCGGAGAAATGTGTCTTCATAGGATACCCAAAGGAGACTGTTGGGTACACCTTCAATCACAGATCCGAAGGCAAGACTTTTGTGGCTAAATTCGGAATCTTTCCAGAGAAGGAGTTTCTCTCGAAAGAAGTGAGTGGGAGGAAAGTAGAAAACTTGATAAGGTAATTGTACCTTATCCCTTATTGGAAAGTAGTTCATCACAGAAATCTGTTCCTGTGACTACTACACCAATTAGTGAGGAAGCTAATGATGATGATCATGTAACTTCAGATCAAGTTACTACCGAATCTCGTAGGTAAACCAGAGTGAGATCCGCACCAGAGTGGTACGGTAATCCTGTCCTGGAGGTCATGTTACTTGAACATGACGAACTTGCGAACTATGAGGAAGCGATGATGAGCCCAGATTCCGCGAAATGGTTTGAGGCCATAAAATCTGAGATATGATCCATGTATGAGAACAAAGTATGGACTTTGATGGATTTGCCCGATGATCGGCAAGCCATAGAAAATAAACGGATCTTCAAGAGGAAGACGGACGCTGATAGTAGTGTTACTATCTACAAAGCTAGAATTGTCGCAAAAGGTTTTCGACAAGTTCAAGGTGTTGACTACGATGAGATTTTCTCATTCGGATCTATGCTTAAGTCTGTCCGAATCATGTTAGCAATTGCCGCATTTTATGAAATCCGGCAAATGGATAAACAAAACTGCATTCCTTAATGGATTTATTAAAGAAGAGTTGTATGTGATGCAACAAGAAGGTTTTGTCAATCCTAAAGGTGCTAACAAAATATACAAGCTCCAGCGATCCATTTATGGACTGGTGCAAGCATCTCGGAGTTGGAATATACGCTTTGATAAGTTGATCAAAGCATATAGTTTTATACAGACTTGCGGTGAAGCATGTATTTACTAGAAAGTGAGTGGGAGCACTACAGCATTTCTGATAAGTATATGTGAATGACATATTGTTGATCAGAGACAATGTAGAATTATTCTGCAAAGCATAAAGGAGTGTTTGAAAGGAGTTTTTCAAAGAAAGACTTCGGTGAAGCTGCTTACATATTGAACATCAAGATCTATAGAGATAGATCAAGATGCTTGATAAGTTTTTCAATGAATACATACCTTAACAAGATTTTTAAGTAGTTCAAAATAGAACAGTCAAAGAAAGAGTTCTTGCCCGTGTTACAAGGTGTGAAATTGAGTAAGACTCAAAACCCGACCACGGCAGAAGATAGAAAGAGAATGGAAGTCATTCCCTATGCCTCAGCCATAGGTCCTATAAAGTATGCCATGTTGTGTACCAGATCTATTGTATACCCTACACTGATTTTGGCAGGGAGTACAATAGTGATCTAGGAGTAGATCACTGGACAACGGTCAAAATTATCCTTAGTGGAATAAGGATATGTTTCTCAATTACGGAGGTGACAAAAGGTTCGTCGTAAAGGGTTACATCGATGCAAGTTTTGACACTGATCCAGATAACTCTAAGTCTCAATATGGATACATATTGAAAGTGGGAGCAATTAACTAGAGTAGCTCCATGCAGAGCATTGTTGACATAGAAATTTGCAAAATACATGCGGATCTGAATGTGGCAGACCCGTTGACTAAACTTCTCTCACAAGCAAAACATGATCACTTTTTGGGTGTTAATCACATAGCGATGTGAACTAGATTACTAAATCTAGTAAACCCTTTGGGTGTTGGTCACATGGCGATGTGAACTATAGGTGTTAATCACATAATGATGAAAACTATCGATGTTAATCACATGGTGATGTGATCTAGATTATTGACTCTAGTGCAAGTGGGAGACTGAAGGAAATATGCCCTAGAGGCAATAATAAAGTTATTATTTATTTCCTTATTTCATGATACATGTTTATTATTCATGCTAAAATTATATTAACCGGAAACATAATACATGTGTGAATACATAGACAAACAGAGTGTCACTAGTATGCCTCTACTTGACTAGCTCGTTAATCAAAGATGGTTATGTTTCCTAACCATGGACAAGGAGTTGTTATTTGATTAACGGGATCACATCATTAGGTGAATGATCTGATTGACATGACCCATTCCATTAGCTTAGCACCCGATCGTTTAGTATGTTGCTATTGCTTTCTTCATGACTTATACATGTTCCTATGACTATGAGATTATGCAACTCCCGTTTACCGGAGGAACACTTTGTGTGCTACCAAACGTCACAACGTAACTGGGTGATTATAAAGGAGCTCTACAGGTGTCTCCAAAGGTAAATGTTGGGTTGGCGTATTTCGAGATTAGGATTTGTCACTCCGATTGTCGGAGAGGTATCTCTGGGCCCTCTCGGTAATGCACATCACATAAGCCTTGCAAGCATTGCAACTAATGAGTTAGTTGTGAGATGATGTATTACGGAACGAGTAAAGAGACTTGCCGGTAACGAGATTGAACTAGGTATTGAGATACCGACGATCGAATCTCGGGCAAGTAACATACCGATGACAAAGGGAACAACGTATGTTGTTATGCGGTCTGACCGATAAAAGATCTTCATAGAATATGTAGGAGCCAATATCAGCATCCAGGTTCCGCTATTGGTTATTGACTGGAGACGTGTCTCGGTCATGTCTACATTGTTCTCGAACCCGTAGGGTCCGCATGCTTAAGGTTACGATGACAGTTATATTATGAGTTTATTCATTTTGATGTACCGAAGGTTGTTCGGAGTCTCGGATGTGATCACGGACATGACGAGGAGTCTCGAAATGGTCGAGACATAAAGATTGATATATTGTAAGCCTATGTTTGGATATCGGAAGTGTTCCGGGTGAAATCGGGATTTTACCGGAGTACCGGGAGGTTACCGGAACCCCCCGGGAGGTATATGGGCCTTACTGGGCCTTAGTGGAAGAAGAGAAGAGGCAGCCAGGGCTGGGCCGCACGCGCCTCCCCCCCTTGGTCCGAATTGGACAAGGAGAGGGGGTCGGCCCCCCTTCCTCCTCTCTCTCCTCTTC
>NC_041392.1:158487365-158502219 GCF_002162155.2 Triticum dicoccoides | reverse complement strand
AAGGGGGGGAGCCCTACTCCCAAAAGGAGTAGGACTCCTCCTGGCGCACCTCTCCTGGCCGGCCGGCCCCCCTCCCTTGAACCTTTATATACGGAGGCAGGGGCACCCCCTAGAGACACAAGTTGATCCACGTGATCATATTCTTAGCCGTGTGCGGTGCCCCCTTCCACCATAGTCCTCGATAATATTGTAGCGGTGCTTAGGCGAAGCCCTGCGATAGTAGTACATCAAGATCGTCACCACGCCGTCGTGCTGATGGAACTCTTCCCCGACACTTTGCTGGATCGGAGTCCGTGGATCGTCATCGAGCTGAACGTGTGCTAGAACTCGGAGGTGCCGTAGTTTCGGTGCTTGATCGGTCAGGCCGTGGAGACGTACGACTACATCAACCAAACGCTTCCGTTGTCGATATACAAGGGTACGTAGATCATACTCTCCCCTCTCGTTGCTATGCATCACCATGATCTTGCGTGTGCGTAGGAATTTTTTTGAAATTACTACGAAACCCAACAGTGGCATCCGAGCCTAGGTTTTATATGTTGATGTTATATGCACGAGTAGAACACAAGTGAGTTGTGGGCGATATAAGTCATACTGCTTACCAGCATGTCATACTTTGGTTCAGCGGTATTGTTGGATGAAGCGGCCCGGACCGACATTACGCGTACGCTTACGCGAGACCGGTTCTCCCGACGTGCTTTGCACATAGGTGGCTTGCGGGTGATAGTTTCTCCAACTTTAGTTGAACCGAGTGTGGCTACGCCCGGTCCTTGCGAAGGTTAAAACAGCACCAACTTGACAAACTATCGTTGTGGTTTTGATGCGTAGGTAAGATTGGTTCTTGCTTAAGCCCGTAGCAGCCACGTAAAACATGCAACAACAAAGTAGAGGACGTCTAACTTGTTTTTGCAAGGCATGTTGTGATGTGATATGGTCAAGACATGATGCTAAATTTTATTGTATGAGATGATCATGTTTTGTAACTGAGTTATCGGCAACTGGCAGGAGCCATATGGTTGTCGCTTTATTGTATGCAATGCAATCGCGCTGTAATGCTTTACTTTATCACTAAGCGGTAGCGATAGTCGTGGAAGCATAAGATTGGCGAGATGACAACGATGCTATGATGGAGATCAAGGTGTCGCGCCGGTGACGATGGTGATCATGACGGTGCTTCGGAGATGGAGATCACAAGCACAAGATGATGATGGCCATATCATATCACTTATATTGATTGCATGTGATGTTTATCTTTTATGCATCTTATCTTGCTTTGATTGACGGTAGCATTATAAGATGATCTCTCACTAAATTATCAAGAAGTGTTCTCCCTGAGTATGCACCATTGCGAAAGTTCTTCGTGCTGAGACACCACGTGATCATCGGGTGTGATAGGCTCTACGTTTAAATACAACGGGTGCAAAACAGTTGCACACGCAGAATACTCAGGTTATACTTGATGAGCCAAGCATATACAGATATGGCCTCGGAACACGGAGACCGAAAGGTCGAGCGTGAATCATATCGCAGATATGATCAACATAGCGATGTTCACCAATGAAACTACTCCATCTCACGTGACGATCGGACATGGTTTAGTTGATTTGGATCACGTAATCCCTAGAGACACAAGTTGATCCACGTGATCATATTCTTAGCCGTGTGCGGTGCCCCTTCCATCATAGTCCTCGATAATATTGTAGTGGTGCTTAGGCGAAGCCCTGCAACAGTAGTACATCAAGATCATCACCACGCCGTTGTGCTGACGGAACTCTTCCCCGACACTTTGCTGGATCGGAGTCCGGGGATCGTCATCGAGCTGAACGTGTGCTAGAACTCGGAGGTGCCGTAGTTTCGGTGCTTGATCGGTCGGGCCGTGGAGACGTACGACTACATCAACCAAACGCTTCCGTTGTCGATCTACAAGGGTACGTAGATCATACTCTCCCCTCTCGTTGCTATGCATCACCATGATCTTGCGTGTGCGTAGGAATTTTTTTTAAATTACTACGAAACCCAACAAATGATTCTCACATAAAAGATAAGAATTGAAACATAAAGAGAGCATCTTGAAGAATATGACTAGCACATTTAAGTCTAACCCACTTCCTATGCATAGGGATTTTGTGAGCTAACAACTTATGGGAGCAATAATCAACTAGCATAGGAAGGCAAAACAAGCATAACTTCAAAACTTTAAGCACATAGAGAGGGAACTTGATATTATTGCAATTCCTACAAGCATATATTCCTCCCTCATAATAATTTTCAGTAGCATCATGAATGAATTCAACAATATAACTATCACATAAAGCATTCTTTTCATGATCTACAAGCATAGAAATTTTATTACTCTCCACATAAGCAAAATTCTTCTCATGAATAATAGTGGGAGCAAACTCAACAAAATAGTTATCATGTGAGGCATAATCCAATTGAAAACTAAAATCATGATGACAAGTTTCATGGTTATCTTTATTCTTAATAGCATACAAGTCATCACAATAATCATCATAGATAGCAACTTTGTTCTCATAATCAATTGGAACCTCTTCCAAAATAGTGGATTCATCACTAAATAAAGTCATGACCTCTCCAAATCCACTTTCATCAATATAATCATCATAAATAGAAGGCATGCTTTCATCATAATAAATTTGCTCATCAAAGCTTGGGGGACAAAAAATATCATCTTCATCAAACATAGCTTCCCCAAGCTTGTGGCTTTGCATATCATTAGCATCATGGATATTCAAGGAATTCATACTAACAACATTGCAATCATGCTCATCATTCAAAGATTTAGTGCCAAACATTTTAATGTATTCTTCTTCTAACACTTTGGCACAATTTTCCTTTCCATCATACTCACGAAAGATATTAAAAAGATGAAGCGTATGAAGCAAACTTAATTCCATTTTTTGTAATTTTCTTTTATAAAATAAACTAGTGCTAAAACAAGAAACAAAAAGACTCGATTGCAAGATCTAAAGATATACATTCAAGCGCTAACCTCCCCGGCAACGGCGCCAGAAAAGAGCTTGATGTCTACTACACAACCTTCTTCTTGTAGACGTTGTTGGGCCTCCAAGTGCAGAGGTTTGTAGGACAGTAGCAAATTTCCCTCAAGTGGATGACCTAAGGTTTATCAATCCGTAGGAGGCGTAGGATAAAGATGGTCTCTCTCAAGCAACCCTGCAACCAAATAACAAAGAGTCTCTTGTGTCCCCAACGCACCCAATACAATGGTAAGTTGTATAGGTGCACTAGTTTGGCGAAGAGATGGTGATACAAGTGGTATATGGATGGTAGATAAAGGTTTTTGTAATCTGAAAATATAAAAACAGCAAGGTAACTAATGATAAAAGTGAGCACAAACGGTATTGCAATGCTAGGAAACAAGGCCTAGGGTTCATACTTTCACTAGTACAAATTCTCTCAACAATAATAACATAATTGGATCACATAAGTATCCCTCAACATGCAACAAAGAGTCACTCCAAAGTCACTAATAGCGGAGAACAAACGAAGAGATTATGATAGGGTACGAAACCACCTCAAAGTTATTCTTTCCAATCAATCCGTTGGGCTATTCCTATAAGTGTCACAAACAGCCCTAGAGTTCGTACTAGAATAACACCTTAAGACACAAATCAACCAAAACCCTAATGCCACCTAGATACTCCAATGTCACCTCAAGTATCCGTGGGTATGATTATACGATATGCATCACACAATCTCAGATTCATCTATTCAAACCAACACAAAGAACTTCAAAGAGTGCCCCAAAGTTTCTACCGGAGAGTCAAGATGAAAATGTGTGCCAACCCCTATGCATAGGTTCATGGGCGGAACCCGCAAGTTGATCACCAAAACATACATCAAGTGGATCAATAGAATACCTCATTGTCACCACGGGTATCCCACACAAGACATACATCAAGTGTTCTCAAATTCTTAAAGACTCAGTCCGATAAGATAACTTCAAAGGGAAAACTCAATCCATTACAAGAGAGTGGAGGGGGGAGAAACATCATAAGATCCAACTATAATAGCAAAGCTCACGATACATCAAGATCATACCACCTCAAGAACACGAGAGAGAGAGAGAGATCAAACACATAGCTACTGGTACATACCCTCAGCCCCGAGGGAGAACTACTCCCTCCTCGTCATGGAGAGCACCGGGATGATGAAGATGGCCACTGGAGAAGGATTCCCCCTCCGGTAGGGTGCCGGAGCGGGTCTAGATTGGCTTTCGGTGGCTACGGAGGCTTCTGGCGGCGGAACTCCCGATCTATTGTGTTCCCCAAAGTTTTTAGGGTATATGGGTATATATGGGAGGAAGAAGTACGTTGGTGGACCTCCGGGCTGTCCAAGAGGCAGGGGGCGCGCCCAGGGGGGTGGGTGCGCCCCCACCCTCGTGGGCAGCCCGGGACTCTCCTGGTCCAACTCCGATACTCTGTGGGCTTCTTCTGGTCCAAAAATAAGTTCCATGAAGTTTTAGGTCAATTGGACTCCATTTGATTTTCCTTTTCTGCGATACTCTAAAACAAGGAAAAAAACAGAAACTGGCACTGGGCTCTGGGTTAATAGGTTAGTCCCAAAAATAATATAAAAGTGTTTAATAAAGCCCATAAACATCCAAAACAGATAATATAATAGCATGGAACAATCAAAAATTATAGATACGTTGGAGACGTATCACCAAGTCTCCCTCTTGAAATGCTCGACCCCTCATGTTTCTGGCATGGAATCGACATAGGTCTTGTTGATAGATGGTTGATCGTATGAAGGCCATCTCTCTTTCTTCTTCCAGGAGATCAACTGCATCTTGTCGTGCTTGTTCTGTTTCTTCCTCTGAGAAAAGCTCGACACGGGGCGCATTGTGGAGCAAGTCACTCGGAAGTACAGCTTCAGCTCCATAAACTAAGAAAAATGGGGTTCTACCAGTCGACCCATTGGGAGTTGTCCTCAATCCCCACAATACCGATGGAAGTTCGTCGACCCAGGCTCCTGCTGCGTGTTTGAGGTCACGCATTAGTCGGGGTTTTAGTCCTTTGAGAATCAGTCCATTTGCTCTTTCAGCTTGTCCATTCGACTGGGGATGGGCGACTGAGGCATAGTCGACTCGAGTACCTTGTGAAGCACAGAAAGTTCTGAACTCATCAGAGTCGAAGTTTCATCCGTTGTCAATGATGATGCTGTGCGGAACACCATATCTGAATGTTATCTCTCTGATGAAGCTGACAGCAGTGCTGTCATCAAGGTTCTTGATAGGCTTGGCCTCAATCCACTTGGTGAACTTGTCGACTGCTACAAGCACATGAGTGAATCCACTCCTACCAGTCCTCAGAGGTCCAACCATATCTAATCCCCAAATAGCAAAGGGCCATACAAGTGGAATGGTCTTCAGGGCCGACGCAGGCTTGTGAGACATGTTGGAGTAAAACTGGCAACCTTCACATCTGTCGACTATTTCTTGTGCCATCTCATTTGCCCGTGGCCAGTAAAATCCCGCTCGGTATGCTTTGGCCACAATGGTCCGAGAGGATGCATGATGACCACAGGTCCCCGAATGGATGTCATTGAGGATCACTCGACCTTCTTCAGGCGTTATGCATTTCTGGCAAACTCCAGTCACACTTTCTCTGAACAACTGTCCTCTTATCACAGTAAAGGCTTTAGACCGACAGACGATCTGTCGAGCCTCTTCTCCATCTTCTGGGAGTTCCCTTCTAAGAATGTATGCGATATATGGTAATGTCCAATCGGGGGTGATGACCAAAACTTCCATGATCAAGTCGACCACGGCTGGAATCTCGATTTCAGTCGGATCGGTGGCACTCTTCGGCTATGGGGGCTCTTCAGTGAAGGGTTCTTCTTGAACTGAAGGTCTATGAATATGATCCAGGAAAACATTGTTGGGAATGGCTTCCCTCTTTGAGCCTATTTTTGCCAGATCATCGGCTGCTTGATTTTTCAGTCGAGCAATGCGATGAAGCTCTAACCCCTCAAACCTCTTTTCTAACTTTCTTACTGCATTCCAATAACCAGTCATGGATGGGCTTCTGACATCCCACTCCTTCATCAACTAATTGACCACTAAATCCGAGTCGCCATAGACCATGAGGCGACGAACGCCGAGTGAAATGGCCATATGCAACCCATACAGATGTGCCTCGTATTCAACCTCATTGTTGGAGGAGTCGAAGTGAATCTGGAGAACATAACTGAGTTTGTCACCACAGGGGGAGACCAAAACCACTCCAGCTCCGAAACCATTCAGCATCTTGGACCCATCGAAGAACATGGTCCAATGCTCCAAGTGAATTTGGGCCGGAAGTTGCTGTTCGATCCATTCGGCGAGGAAGTCGGCTATTGCTTGGGACTTAATAGCCTTCTTTGCTTGAAACTTGATATCCATGGGAAGGAGTTCAATCGCCCACTTTGCCACTCGACCAGTTGCATCTCTGTTGTTCAAAATCTCCGATAATGGAGCATCGCTGACGACTGTAATGGAATGATCAGAGAAATAGTGTGCAACCTTCTTTGTGGTCATGTAAATTCCATAAACAAGCTTCTGATAATGGGGATATCTTTGCTTTGATGGAGTCAGAACTTTAGAAATGTAATATACCGGGCGCTGAACTTTATAAGTTTTTCCTTCTTCTTCCCGCTGGACCGTGAGTACTGTACTGACAACTTGTCAAGTGGCTGCAATGTAAAGCAGTAAAGGCTCTTTGCTGATTCGTGCAGCAAGCACCGGTTGGGTGGAAAGCAGGGCTTTTAGCTCTACAAACGCTGCATCAGCTTCGGGAGTCCACTCGAACTTATCAGACTTCTTCATCAGTCGGTAAAGAGGCAATGCCTTTTCACCGAGACGAGAAATGAGTCGACTCAAGGCGGCCAAACAACCAGTAAGTTTCTAGACATTGTGCACACGCACAGGGCATTTCATCCGAAGAATGGCACCAACTTTCTTTGGGTCAGCATCGATCCCTCGTTCAGAAACGAGGAAACCAAGTAACTTTCCACCATGAACTCCGAATGTGCACTTTGATGGATTAAGCTTGATATCATACCTTCTGAGGTTGGCAAAGGTTTCGGCAAGGTCAGCCAGCAGGTCGGAACCTTTATGTGACTTGACTACAATGTCATCCATGTATGCTTCCACATTCCAACTGATTTGAGTGAGTAGACACTTCTAGATCATCCTCATGAATGTGGCTCCAGTGTTCTTCAGGCCGAATGGCATATTGACATAATAGAAACATCCGAATGGAGTGATGAAAGACGTTTTTATCTCATCAGGACCATACAGTCGGATCTCATGGTACCCGAAATAGGCGTCCAAAAAGGACAAATGCTCACACCCCGCGGTTGAATCGACGATTTGGTCAATGCGGGGGAGAGGAAAATGATCTTTCAGACAGGCCCGATTGATATGCTTGAAGTCAATGCACATGCGAAGTGAGTCGTCCTTCTTAGGGACCATGACAACATTGGCGAGTCACTCGGAGTGGTAGATTTCACGGATGAACTCAGCTGCCAGGAGCCGAGCCACTTCCTCGCCGATTGCTTTTCTCTTCTAGACGGCGGACCGTCGGAGATGTTCCTTGACTAGTTTTATTTTCAGGTCGACTCGCAAACGATGCTCAGCCAGTCCCCTGGGTACACCTGGCATGTTAGAAGGTTCCCATGCAAAGATGTCCCAGTTCTCACGGAGGAACTGGATAAGCGCTTCTTCCTATTTGCTGTCGAGTGTTGTTGAGATATGGGTCGGAGCGGCATTGGCATCGGTCGGGTGAATATGAATCGGCTTCGTTTCACCGGACGACTGAAATGTGAAATCTGTGGCAGGCTTCTTGGCTCGCAGCAAATCACTCGGATCCGCATTCTTCTGATACTCTTGCAGTTCTACTACTGCCATCTGTGCATCGACAATTTTTGAGCCCTTTTGGAAGCACTCTTCCGCCTTCTGCCGATTGCCAGTGACGGTGATTACTCCTTTAGGACCAGACATCTTCAATTTGAGATACATGTAACATGGTCAAGCCATAAAACGTGCATAAGCGGGCCTACCCAGAATAGCATGATAAGCACTCTTGAAATCCACTACCTCAAATGCCAACTTTTCCTTGCGGTAATTCTTGGAATCACCGAAAACCACATCAAGGGCGATCTGGCCGAGTGACTGAGCTTTCTTGCCAGGAATAACGCCATGGAAACTCATGTTGCTTTCACTAAGCTTGGACATCAGAATGCCCATTCCCTTCAAGGTTTCAGCGTAAAGGATGTTCAGGCCACTGCCACCATCCATCAGCACTTTAGTCAGTCGAGTGCCTTCAACTACTGGGTCGACCACCAGTGCTCGCCTCCCAGGGGTGGCTATATGAACTGGATGGTCTGACTGGTCGAATGTGATGGCAGTCTGGGACCACTTCAGATAACTGAGTGTTGCAGGAGCAACCATGTTTACTTCCCTGTTAATAACTTCCAACCGACTTTTGCTTTCAACATCAGCAAAAATCATCAGTGTAGAATTTACATTGGGAAAACCATCATCATATTCTTCCCTATCCTCACCTGCGTCCGACTCCTTTTCCTTCTCCCTGGGTTGTTTCTCTCGGAACTGCTAGATAAGGAAATGACATTGTCGAGTCGTGTGTTTAGGGTAAATGATGTTCCCCTCTTTGTCTTTTTTGGTATGAATATGACATGGTAAATCCAACACATCATTTCCATCTTTATCCTTAACTTTTTTGGGAGTCCAGGGCCCCTTGGGCTTTCCTTTGAACTTTCCTTAGGCAACAGCTAAAGCTTCGCCAGGAGCGGCTGGTTCAGGCTTTCGCTTCTGTTTTCGACTGGAATTCCCTCCTCTAGTTTCTTGGGCGACTGTTTTGTGTTTGCCACTCCGGAGTCGGTCTTCCTATTCACCATTGGCATATTTGGTGGCAATCTCCATCATCAGAGTCAGAGTCATATCTCCTGTCCGACCAAACTTCAGATTCAACTCCCAATACTTGACGCCTTCCTTGAAGGCACAAATTGCTTGGTGATCTGACACATTCTCCACTTTATGGTGCAACGTGATCCATCTCTGGATATAATCCCTCAAGGTTTCATTCGGTTTCTGAACACAACACTGTAATTCTGTCAACCCTGCCAGCCTTTTGCAAGTGCCTTCAAAGGTCCTAACAAACACTCGAGCAAGTTCCTCCCAACTATATATACTGCCAGGAGCCAACTGATTCAACCACGCTCTGGCTGAGCCCTCCAACATCAAGGGGAGGTGCTTCATAGCCACATCATCATTCCCGCCACCAATCTGCACAGCCACTCGGTAGTCCTCAAGCCAAGTGTCTGGCTTGGACTCGCCGGTGAACTTGCTGACTCCAGTCGCCAACCTGAAGTTGGGAGGAATCACTGCTGCTCTGATGGCTCCGCTGAAACACTCGGGTCCTAAAACATGCACCTTGCTTCCAGTCGGATGATCTCTATCGTGGCCTTCTCTGTGAGCCCTGTTCCTATCAACCAGACCTTGAACGAGGATAGATCTTGCATCAAAGCCTGGATCTCTGGGATCGACTGGAGTTCTTCGTTCGCCGTTGCGGGGGCGCCTGTCATCTTGCCGCCAAGGCACGTATGATCCACTCCTCGGAGGAGGCGTGGGCGCTCGACGACGGTCATTGTGGTCGAGTCGATGATCATACTGCTCACGGTTCCTGTATTGATCTTGCTGGTACCCACGTCCCTCACACCGCGGAGGCGATCTTGGGCTGTGAGCAGATTGGACAGTATCTGCCACCACAAATCTGCTATGAATCCTATTCCACGACTGAGATACTGCTGTATTCTGCTCTCCCGCTGCCCGGAGCAAAGCCCGGATCTGCATCAAACCTCAGCCAGCTTCTGATTGGGAAGGTTGAATTGACTATGCTATTCGGGCTGCAACTGTGAGATTTTAGATCAGAGTTCGGTATACCTGAGTCGGAGGCGGAAAAAGTTGTCATCGACTGGATTCAGGAATCCGCTGCCGAGCACGCTCATCGAGGGTGCGCTGGAGGTTCTCCAGTCGAGTGCGCTCAGCCAAGTTGGCTAGGCGCGTCTCCTCCAAGGCCTGGGCCTCGGGGGTTTCTCCAACGATAGGAGTGTGAAGTGCATCCATATTGCTGCGGTGAAGATCTTCCTTCCGCTGCGAAGAGAAGGGATCGGGGCGGTACTCCTCGTGGACATGTGATGGATCGCCGACGCCATCGCCACCGTCTTCACGGGTGAAGCCAGGAGGACTGCGTGGTCCATTGACCATCAATACTTCCACCGCGGGGTCGCTGCTGTCGCACTCGGATGCTGTCTCGACGGAGCCAGTCGACAGGTCGAACAGGCCGTAGAGAGTTTCATCGGGCTCGATTGCCGCGATTTGTGGGGTGGCCGATTGGCGGGCCGCATGCTGCACCCACCGCTGAAGCCGTGGCCGACCGGATCGCTGGCGCCGGCGAACAACGGGAAGCGAGGATGCCGTAGGAGCCGACCGATACTGAGTCAACGGCTGTCGAAGAAGGACACCACGGACGCATGCGCGGAAGTGCGTCGCCCCACGGACGGGGAGCGCCTCGACGTCGAGTGGAGCCTCGTGGAGCCAAGCGGAGTCATCGGCGATGAAGACAAGCGCGCCGAGACGGATCTCGCGCCCTTCAGCCAATCCTCCACCGGAAACCATGATGATGGGAATCGGAAGAATCACAACTTCTGCAATAAACTGCTAAGACACCTGCCCCAAGGTGGGCGCCAACTATCGTGGTTCTAAGACTGACAGTAGAATGAGGGGTAGGTATGAAGAGGCAAGATCCTAGCTATGGAGTAGTTGTACACACGAGTTTTACGAGTTCAGGCCCTTCTCGGAAGAAGCAACAACCCTACGTCTCGGTGCCCTGAGGCGGCCGATTGGATTATATGTGTGTGTGTGAGTTTACAAAAGATGCGAACCCTTGTGCCTGTGGAGGAGGGTGGCTTATATAGAGTGCGCCAAGACCCCAGCCGGCCCATGTTACGAAGGGTTTAAGGTACATTAAAGGGGAGACGTTACTGGTAACGCTAGTAAATAAAGAGACATAATGACCATTAAAGCTATGAGGTGATGTCCGACCGTTGTAGTCCGGAGCGACCTTAGACCTTCTGGTGGTCGAGTGACAATCTCCGCGGTCGAGTGACTTCAAGTCTGCTGGGTGGAAGTCCTCATGGTCGAGTGGATGATGACTCCTCTTCGAATGCTTCCGTTTTTAGGGTGACGTCCTAGGGAAGGGTGTCTAGGTCAGGCCTATGACCCTACCCTAGATACATATCTTTATCAGGTAGTTCATATTGGTAGGGTTTCATGGTTGACTTATGTTGAATGGCGTGTGTGGGGGCTGCTATGGGGGTCATGCCCCTCGATTTTTGTGGTCAGTTCCATGTAGAAGAGATTTTGGATTGTGTGATACATATTGTCCCCAAAACTAGAATTATGGTTATGAGATAAACAAGGGTAAGAAGTTTGTGTTTTTTTAAGTGACTAGTGTCCTAAAGATTGGGATCCCTTGATGGGTTTTATATCAGTGTTCAATTTTATTGTCTATAGGGCAATTTGACATTGTTGCAAATTCATACATTAGTTACTCACAACATTTCAAACTTAAAATGTCATGTCTAAATAATATGAATTTTAGAACCAATTATATCGCAAACTGCATATCTATGATGCAATTTTACATAACCTATGCAATCAGAAAAATATATGAAACCTAAATTTTGTGATATGAATGATTCGATTTGTAATTCTATGAAATTGTATTTTAGACCAACAAATAGGTTCTTAAATCTGCAGTCTTGTGATTGTTTTTTTTCTACGAATAGTCTTGTGATAGTTGTAATTCGAATATTCAAATGTGTAGTTTTTTTAGATTTTATTCCATGTAATAACACTCTAACAACTACACGTTGGCTTAAAGATTAAGAAGCAACAATGATTCATTTTGACATTAGAGTATTGAGAAGTTACGTTACAACGTTAATCTGGAGTGTCTTCTCTTTCACAGAAATGCTAAAAACCGGACATCATATTTTAAGGCATATGACAAATCAAACATATTTTTATGACAATTTATATTGGCATGAGGATGGCAAATTTAGTTGGCGAGCACAACAATTTTCTAACAATAAAATGAACTGCCGCGAATTTGACATGGTCATCAACTAAACTTGCCACGGCAAACATAATTTGCCATGATTTTTTTTATTTGCTATGCTAAAAATCTGACATCTGCTGGATATTCGGGTCCTTTTTTTTTTTGAAAAGCCAACCGATTTAGAGTATGTATCTGTTTTAGCAAAGTTGGTCTAGATGCGAAAAATCGGTCGAGATTAGTGTTGATCTCGGCTGGTGATTTCACTAGTCCGCGCAGGTGCGAAGCCCGGATTCAGCCCGCTGCTCCCCTCTCCTCTCCCGTCGTCGGAGCCCCGGCGACCCCTCTTCCAAGTCGCCATCGTCCTCACCTCCAGCGCCACTTCCTCTTCTCCACCACTCGACCCAGCCTAGCAGCGAGTCGGCGGACGGGAGGATGATGGGAAGCAACAACCCCGGCGGCGCAGGGGGAGGGGGAGGGGGAGGGATGGCCCCGGGCACGGGGGCCGGCGGCAGCGACGGGCGGCACGACGACGAGGCCGTGCTCACCGACTTCCTCTCCTCCCTCATGGACTACAATCCCACGGTACGCCGCCGCCGCCGCCGCCTGCCCTAATCCCCTCTCGTCATGCCAAGTTCCGTGTTTTGATTCCGTGGCGCGGCAGATCCCGGACGAGCTCGTGGAGCACTACCTCGGCCGAAGCGGCTTCCACTGCCCCGACCTACGCCTGTGAGTACTCCCTACACATCCAATTTCTCTCCGACCAAATGTCTGGATCGGTAGTTAGGCCGAGACCCCCTTTGCTGCTCTAGGTTAATCTGGAACTGAAATTTGCCAAGCATAGTGATAATGGAGCCACATAGAGTTGTTTTAGCACGTTGTAGTTCTTTTTTTTCGAGAGTATGCAAACTGCATACCATAACTTTATAGAAGAAGAGAATTGCAAATACAAGACGACCACTCTCTGTGAACAATGAGCTTAGCACGGTGTAGTTCTAGTCTGAGAGAAATTACAGTTTCCCCTTCGACTTGGTGATTATTGGTCCACATGAATGACATGCTTTTCTTTTCTTTTGTTTCTTGTGGTCTGCAGAACAAGGCTGGTTGCTGTAGCTGCTCAAAAGTTCATTTCAGACATTGCAAGCGACTCTCTTCAGTACGTGAATCCACAATCTCACTAGTTTGCCTTTTCACCTCAATGCATTTCGTCTGTTGGTGTGAGGGAATTGCAGTATATCTTGTGCACCTCTTTGATATTGCGCTGTCCTTTCTCTTGAATTAGGCACTGCAAAGCCAGGGTTGCAGCACCTATCAAAGATAACAAGAGCAAACAACCAAAGGTGAATTTACTTCTTAATTAAAATTTCCATGTTACTTCCGTCAATTTTTTTCCATGTTACTTCTAGCACAAGACCTGGCATGCCATTCTTACTCCTTACAGTTTACTAATGACATCCTTTATTCTACTTCAGGATAGACGTCTTGTGTTGACAATGGATGATCTTTCAAAAGCCTTGCGTGAGGTAAACCATTTTCTATTACATATGAGTTTTTGTTCTATGCAACAGGACACCCTTTATTACATTTGTTCTCATGTTTGAAGCCCACATACACAGAATAACAATTAGCCACTTACATTCTTAGGAGCTGAATCTCTGCACTGGTTGACCCTTGTAGACCAAGAAAATTGCTTGATGTGGTTTTGTTCCAAGAGGCAAAAATAAGAAATATCATATGGATTCAGTTTTATATGTTCTACGAACATCTTACAAGTACAAAGACACCTTACATGAAATCAGCGTTTAAGCACGGTTGCACATACTTGGGATAGGGTAACAGCCTGACACTTACATGCCTAATTGACAAATGATTTCATATAGTGTTGCCTTCTAATCACGGTTTGGGGTGACAGTACACTAACATTGAGTTATAGGGCCTGTATCTCTATAAGAAGAAACTACACAGACATCTACTATTATGGATGCTGTACATCCTCCAAATCATCCCAAGCATACATGGTTATAGAGAGATAATAAATACATAGTGTTCTCTGTACTGAAGCAGAGAATCACATGTGAATTGATGCCCTAATTAGAAAAGTAGGAAAATGAAGGCAATGTGAATGGTGTTACAAAGGTTAAGATCATAACCATCTCCAAATTAACATGGGTAATTGTGCAATCACTAAAGATTGAATGAGTAGAAGAAGCAATCTAACCACCGTTTTCTGATCATGTTTAGTGAGAATGCTCATGCTTATAACAAACCAGCCAAACCATTATTCTCAAACAATCGGGGCACTTGTCAGATAGGTTTAAACTTACAATGTTATTAACTGATTTCCTACAAGCCTATATTGAATACACAGTATGTCTTCTAGCCACAGCTTTTCTGGTTTCTAGTTTGCTACCTTCATCAGTAATCAAGTTCTCTGTATATTTAGTTGCATGCAAGTAGTCAGGATGACATTGTTTGTAATCTTCAGCTTCAGAATCAATCTACCTTTTATCCAAACCTCACACACAAGGGCATGCTTCTCATGCAATATATGACAATGGGTGTTATACAGAGGGAAATGTCAAATATCCTTCATCCACTTGTCAGGCATCCTCCTGAATTTTTTTTGTTTGATATAAAAGGGTTCTAATTCCCAGAATACATGCTTGTGCAAGTTCAATGTACCTCTAATT
>NC_041392.1:158479384-158487019 GCF_002162155.2 Triticum dicoccoides | reverse complement strand
TATGCCATCCAGTGTTGCAGTTCCTAAAATCTTTATCCTGTTTCTGCTTAGCTGATCCACTTGTCCACAAGCACCACCTAGTCCACTAGCTGATGCATTAGTGATCTGTTTAATCTTGTCCAAAAAAGAAGTGATCTGTTTAAAGAGAAAGCATTTATGACTTGTATGGCTGATACTGAGATGCCAATATAGGTCATCAATGTACTCTACTTTGTCACAAGAATGATCATTTTAGGCTAAAACCCCACTTATTTTTGGTGGTTACCACTGACACATACCAGGCTAAAATCAACCGCATTCATGTATGGTATGTTTGCAACTGTTCATCGTACAAAAAACAAGGTAGTGCACCGGCCTGCGATACTCATACAATGCAGCACAGAGGACTGTTCTCAAAGATGTCTGCCTAGAGGCGACACCCTCTCACTTCACATATTTAACCTACCTAGGTATCTGGCTAGTCGGCGACGAGGCTCTAGGTGCCACCCCAACCCCTGCCGAGTGCCCAACACTTTCAGAGCTTCTGCGTATGAGCGTATGCTTCATCTTTCTGACATGTCTTTAATTTTGAAATTTTGCTTGCAGCATGGTGTTAATCTGAGACATCCAGAGTATTTTGCGGACAGCCCATCAGCAGGGATGGCCCCCTCAACAAGAGAGGAGTAGAATGGGTCAATTCTTCAACAAGAGAGGGCTAGAATTCGTTGTTTCTTATAAGCGTAACAAGTGAACGGTCGTGTCCTTCCCAACTTTATGTTACAAAACCTTATAAGCATGTATCCAATGGCAGTTCTTGATGTATTATGTACCAGTAGTTGCCACCATTTTATGCTTATGTATAGTATTGCTGGTTAAGTTCTCCCATTTACCCCTATCTTGGAGTGATTGCATCTTGAAACCGTCGACCAGATCAGATTGATTTGATCTTGTGTACCACTTAAGTTTGATTCCTGATGGTTGACTAGCATAGATAGCACCAACATAAACTGGGAGGGAGTGCTGGAGAATGATGATCTGGAGATCAGATAGGGCTAGTTTGCCTTCTTCAGTACTCCCTTTGTAAAGGAATATAAGAGCGTTTAGATCACTAGGGAGTATCAAATTCTAGGAACACAAGTCAAAATTGCATACTTCATGCTGTAAAAAGGAATACTACACTAGTGCGTACTTGTCAGGAGGGGAACTTTTGGTTCCTGGGTACATATGTACCCTATATGAGAATTTTTTTTAGCAATTCAACAAAAAGTCAAAAAATTCTGAAAATATTTTTGAAATAAACTTGACCTTTCATTGTACTAGTGAGAAAAGTTCCACAACAAGAAAATTTCTCTTTGACTTCTTTTCAAAAAAGACAAAGTTTTGGTCAATATAGCATGAATAGTGACCTATAATAGCAAATAAATTTTGTCTTTTTCGCTGTGAAGTCAACGTAGTTTTTTTTTTTTTGCGAAAATTGATATATTAGTGCGCAAGTAAGTCAAGTTTAATCTAAAAATACTTTTGAAGTACTTTGACTTTTTGTTTAATTATTTAAAAGAAATACCCCATATAGGGTGTATATACATGCGGGAGACAAAGGGTATTTCCCGTACTTGTCATGGCTATTAGATGTACCTTTGGTTTGTCAGTTTGTACATACAACAGCACTGCCAAGACTTCAAAGGTCGCCTCATACTTCTATCAATCGTACATGCATGCTTGACCTTGAACTTAATTCGTCAAACATGAAGCAAATTTCTTACTCACTGTTTCAACAAGGATAGTTTCTTAATATCTTAAAATAAATAAATACTACTCCCTCCGTCCCATAATGTAAAATGCCTTTTGACTAATGTAGTGTCGAAAAACGTCTTGCATTATGGGACGGAGGGAGTAACTACTAAGGCCTCCCTGATTCGCGGGATTCTAAAAATGCGGGAATAAAAAAAATATAGGATTGGATTGTCATGCTCATAACAATCCTATAAGATGACCAGCGCTTAAGGCTCCGAATAGGTTCGGGGCTTTTGAACCGGGTCGTTCTCTGTTTCGAAACGGTGGGAGGAAGGCCTATTTCACACTCTCTAACGGTTTATGTTCTTCCTTCTCCCAAACTGCGCGGTTTCACTCCAAGGTTTTCGCTTCGTTTCCATGGAAACCCCATCAAACACATGACGCTTCTGGTCACTCGCCAAAATCCTCTGATTCTTGGTGTCCGCCCTTGATGACTTGATGTAGGGTGCAGGTGGAGCCTCTGATGGGCCGTTGATGCAGACTGCTTTACGATGATGCAAAGCTATACAAGATTGCAATTCCCACTTCGTTCACCAACTTCCTCTATAAATTTCTCACAGTGTTTTAAAAATTGCTAAAGCATATATTCTCTCCGTTCGTTTTTTCTTGGAACACCTTTTTTTTTTTCTGAACCAGAAACCCTAGAACTACAATAGTTCTACGGTATTTTCATTAAATAAATATATACAAAGTTACAAATTACAAAAGAGGAGAACTAACAGGTTATTAACCAATCCCACTTCTAGGAAACTCCATGGCAATAAATAGGAATTAACTCAAATTTGCTTCAATCCAAAGCTTTTTCCGTGCTTCACTTTTGCTCTGAGAATGGCCAATTGTAAATCTCTAGGCTCTAGCAAGAGCAGATTTCCAAGACTGAATGGAAGGAGTTTTTGCTTAAAAAATCTTTGCATTTCTCTGAATCCATATGTGCCAACAGGCCATGATGGTGATATCTGTTGCAAAATCATCAGGGAAAACCTCAGCCAAGTTCATGAGTTCATCAATGACACAGGTCCCTCTCTTTCTGTTACTTGCAATCAAATCCCATCACTGGAGCGCAAATGGGCAATCCCAGAATAGATGGAGGGCGGTTTCTTCACAGTTTAGCTCACACAACTCACATCTGTAGCTAGGTAAATGGAAACTCTTCCTCTGGAGGAGGTTCCTGGTGTTCACCCTATCATAGAAAAGCAGCCAATTTTTGTTTTTTGTATCTCAACATGGTTGCACTCTTCCAAATCATTCTGAGGAAAGGGTGAGCCTCATTATGCTTACGCAGCCACTGGTACATTTTGATTGAGAAGCTAGCAGAGTTCCATGGGTAACACCAACTATCTTGAGCATCACTGAGTTGGAGTTGCTGCAGAGTATCACCAAGCTGCAAGAGCTGCTGGTATGCTGGAGAGTTCACACCTTCTTTTTGTTGTCGTCGTAGTTCAACCGGAACAGCCGTTCCATGTTTGCCCCGCATCCAACCCGCCGCTCACCATGTTGCCAGCAAACGAGATCCATCCGTCCAGGCCGCCTCTTCCCCAAAATCAAGAATCAACTTCAGAGCAAAACTTTCGTCAGGTTTGTAAAGCAGTTTGCTCATAGTCATTGCTCTGATTTGGAATCAAACTTGTTGAAGTTGGATCTCTGAATTTCTTGCGGATGTTAGAACATTATTAGTGTCATCTTACTGCAAACCTCTCAACATGCAGAAGTTGATTGGTTCTTACTCTCCCTCTGTAGACTAATATAAAATCGTTTAAGTCACTTGGTCTAAACGATTTTATATTAGTTTACAGACAGAGTACATCCTATCAAGGCTGTGACATCGCTAGTAAGTTTATTAAGCACTCACCAGAGGATGCAGATTTCAATGGAGGATGGAGCACGGTGTGGTGGTCAGCTTTGCACAAGACGGGATTGCCGAGCTCAACCACAGCGAGCTTACAAAGGTCACTCGGCCTCCAGAAAGGTGACGAGAGTCCTGGCGGTGCTGCCCGGCCCAATGCTCAGATGCGGTGGGCAAGGCTTAGGGAAAAAATCCTATGAGACCGGGTCTCAAAGGCGAACAAATTAGACCTAGTCGGATGGATGACACGTGACTTCTCTAAGCCCAAAGCACCTAAGTACACTTCCACCAGTTTTCGACCCCAATTAGCTATTCCGCATTGAAATCCCAAGCTTGTGGGCTCGAACAGGTACGTAGCTCTAGGGTTTTCTTTTTCTCGCTGATGTTCATGGCGGCCACGCCCAAGGACTTGGCCTGCCGCGTGCCACGAGTCAGCGACGACTACTTGTCCATGGTCGCGCCGACCATGCCAAAGGAGCTCGGCACCGTCCGTCCAGTCGGTCCGTCCAGTCGGAGGAGTGATGTACACCACGCTGGCCTAGTGGCCTGGCGGCCAGTCAGTCGGAGGAGTGATGTACACCAATAACTTAGTATAATTAATGCACCAATTGTTTCCATATAATTACATTACATTGCTGATGGTGTTGGTGTATTCCATGTGCAAAGGAGGATAATCCAAATGCATCTTTATATCAAAATGTGTCAAAGGAAGAATGTGTTTTCAATCTGAAGGAGAGGCACACAAGTTCTATAACGCGTATGCTAAAATGAAAGGATTCAGTGTCAGGTGGCCACATAAAAAACGAGAGCAGATGGTACCTTATCTGCCGGATATTTAGTTTGCGGTAAGGCAGGTGTGAAGGAAACACATAGCACACATGAGACGAGGAAAGAACAAGCTTCTACGAGGACGTCTTGCAAGGCTCGTGCTCAGCTCCATATTTTCGGCGGGTGTTTGGAATATTCAGAAACTTATCATTGAGCACAATCATCATATGGTATCCCCCGGACAAGGTACACATGCTAAGATCACAGCGACATCTACCAGACGTCGACAAACACATGATCAACCACATGCAGTCAGCAGGAATACGACCATCTAAAATATGTAATTATTATGAAGAATGGTGTGATGGAGCCAAAACTGTGACTTTCTTAGAGATGGATTCCAATAACTACATAACAAGAGATCGTATGAAGTATTTGGAAATCAAATATGCTCATACGCTCATAGAGTATTTGAAGAACAAAGAAGTGCTGATGTGCAACTTAATAAAGAGGAATGGTAGAATAGGAAACTTCTTCTGGACAGATGAACAATCAATCATGGATTATTCTTTCTTTGGTGATGTTATTTCTTTTGACACCACATTCTCCACAAATAAGTTTGAAATGCCATTTGCTCCAGTGCTTGGTGTTGACCATCGCAACCAGACTATTGTTTGTGGCGCGACAATAATATTCGATGAAACTACCGAGTCATTTGTGTGGCTTTTCAGCACCTTCCTACCAGCAATGGTAAGGAGCAAAAAACAATTTTCACTTATCAATGTGTTGTATGTATTAATGCTATTGAAGTGGTGTACCCAAGCACAAGTCATCGCCTTTGTTTATGGCATCTATACCAAAATGTTGTTAAACATCTAAGTTATGTCATCGCCAACCATCCTCTATTTCTTTTGGAACTCAAGCAGTGTGTATATGAAGATAGGTTAGTTGAATATTTTGAATTGTGATGACATGATTTATTGGTTATGTACAATCTCGAGGATCTTGGGTTAACAACATATTCAAATTTCGCGAGAAGTGGGCAACAATATATAGGCTAGATTCCTTTAGTGCAGACATGACATCGACCCAGAGGAGTGAAGGGATGAACAATGCCTTCAAAACAACATTCAACAGAAACTCTAGATTTCAAAGTTGCTAGAAAAATATGACAAGTGTGCCGCACGTTTTGGCCTGTAAGAAAAGTTTGAAGACTTTAAACTGCGCCATACAGAACCAGTGCTTTGCATACCTAGGCATTTTTGTTGAAGGCGACAACTACATCGTACACGAGGGCACTCTATGCTTATTTTGAAGAGGAACTTAAGAGGCATGTTACTTTCCATGCATTCCGTTGTCTACTAAAAGCACATGCAACACTTACAAAGTTAGATATTTTTTAACGAGATGATGATGAAGTGTGGATTTTAACTGAACAACTTGAACAACATATCTCCAAAGTTGTTGGGTTAAAATTCACCTTCATCGCTCTCTTGATAAAAAGATGTAAATTTGTAAGCGTTGTTTGTGCTTTCAATAGATGACAGAATGCATGACAAAGTAAACTACCTCTAGAATCCCTCTACAAAATAAGCATAGAGTGCCTTCGTGTACGATGCAGCTGCCGCCTTCAACAAAGGATGTCTTGCATGCAAAGCAAAACTTTCGTATGGCGTGATTTAAAGTCTTCATACCTTTCTTTCCGATGAAGACGTGCCATACACTTGTCATATTTTTCTAGCAACTCTAAAAGCGAGGGTTTTCCGTTGAATGTTGTTTTGAAGGCATTGTTCATCACTTCATTGCTTTGGGTCGATGTCATGTCTGAACTAAAGGAATCTCACCTATATATAGTTGCCTACATCTCATGAAATTTAAACAAGTTGTTAAGCCAAGAATTATCCTTTAGGATGTATTCAACCAATAAATCACGTCATCTCAATTCAAACTGTGCAACTAACCTATCGTCATATACACATTGTTTGAGTTCTGAAATAAACAGTGGATGGTTGGTGATAACATGACCTAGATGTTTAACAACATTTAGTTATATATGTCATAAACAAAGACATTGGCTTGTGTGTGGGAATACCTCTTCAATAACATTGATACTTGCAACACATTGATGAGTGAAATTTGTTTTGGCTCGTTACCAGACATTGTTGTAGGAAGGTGTTGAAAAGCCATAGAAATGACTCGTAGTTTCATTGAATATTATTGCAGCACCAAAAACAATAGTCTGCTTGTGATGATTGACACCAAGCACCGGAGCAAATGGCATTTCAAACTTATTTGTGGAAAATGTGGTGTCAAAAGAAATAACATATCCAAAGGAAGAATTATCCATGATTGATTGTCCATCTGCCAAGAAGAAGGTTGCTATTCTTACATCCTCTTTATTAAGTTGCACACTGTCGTGGTTCTAGGTCTGGCAGTTATGTAGGGGGGTAGGTATGGAGAGGCAAGATCTTAGCTATGGAGTAGTTGTAAGCACACGAGGTTTACGAGTTCAGTCCCTTCTCGGAGGAAGTAATAGCCCTACGTCTCGGAGCCCGGAGGCGGTCGACTGGATTATGCGTGTATGAATTACAGGGGTCCGAACCCTTTACACTGAGGAGGGGGGTGGCTTATATAGAGTTCGCCGGACCCCTCCGGCCCTCAATTATGTAGGGTTTTAAATACATTAAGGTCGGGCGTTACTGGTAATGCCCCTAATAAAGTGCTATGATGACCATAAAAGCTACTTAATGACCGACCGTTAGCGTGCGGAGTGACTTTAGGTCTCCTGGCCGTCGAGTGGTTGGATCTTGGTCGAGTGATTGCTCCTTGGTCGAGTGTCTTCGAGTCTGTCGAGTGGAACACCTCCAAGTCGATTGAAAGGTGATTTCTTCTAGAGATGTCCTTGGGTAGGGCAGTTGGGACAGGTCCATCACTACTGGAATCAGCTACTTTGCCATCTGCCAGCTCTTTGCCGTCTGCTAGCAGACGACAAAGAAGCTCTTTGCCATCAGCTACCCGAAAGCAGACGGCAAAGAACTAGCTGATGGCAAAGAAAGCCTTTGCCATCAGCCAGTTCTTTGCCGTCCGCTAGCAGACGACAAAGAATCTTTGCCGTCCGCTAGCAGACGGCAAAGAGGGAGGGGCCTCACTGAGGAGCTGGTTAAAAAATACTTAACACGGCCCCCTCTTTGCCGTCCGCTAGCGGACGGCAAAGAGCACATTAGCGGACGACAAAGGTGGCGGACGGCAAA
>NC_041392.1:158467177-158477882 GCF_002162155.2 Triticum dicoccoides | reverse complement strand
GACCCCCCGACCCCGAAACAGCACCCCGACCCCGACACGGCACCCCGACACCGACAGGACACCCCGACCACCGACACCTCCCGAAAAGGTGTTCTTTGGCCTCCAGAGGCCGACGGGGTCATATATTTGTGAATTATTAGTTAGGTCATATATTTTTCGATTTTGTTATGAAAAACATCATATATAATTGTGTTGATCGTGTAGTTTTAAATGTGCAGTTGTTTCATCGCTGCGAGGTTTGGTGTTCGGCGACCTCGCCGTGCGTTTGACGAGCTCTGCCTCTTCGTTCGTGGGTGAGCACAAATGACAAGTCCTCCTCCCTCATTAATTATTTGATCTATTCCGATGAAACTTGATAGCTAGCTATATATGTGTCTTGAATCATCAGTATGCGTAACCAATATGTGTCTCCCGTTCGAAAGCGTCATAGTTATAAATATGCATGCATTTGCATATTTATAACCTTGATTCTTTCGAATTGTACAACGCTATCCATGGACAGCCCGAGTATGTGTAGATTGGGTTCGTTTTCCCATATGCTTTGTTCCGGATCCGACATATATATTTCGTCAGTGCCTCCCCTGTTGTTCTCCGGGTACACATCCTCTCTGTTTATTGCAGAGACGTGTATCAGGAGAACAGCGGGGAGGTGCTGCCGAAATTTTGCGTCGGATCCAGAGCATAGCATGGGAAAATGAACCCAATCTACACATACACGGGTGGGATTAGGACCTATCATTACCTATTAGAGTGTAGGTTGCATGGACGTAATAAAATTGACGAAGTAGATCAACTAATGAATATATACATGGTGAATTACATATATAATTGTTGTGTGTCCAGTAGCTCTGAAAGTCAAGATGAGTGACCGTGCTTGGATGTATACCGATCACACTGGTCAGAACAAATGGAGCGTTGAATGGTTCACAAAAACTAAGGGGTTTGTGCAAGCCACATTTGCAAATGGCCAAAAGAAAACCTGGTGCCCCTGTTTCTGGTGCGGCAATTGGGAAAAGAAGACATAGGCTGAAATGAGCAAACACCTGCAGAAGAGTGGTTTTACGCCCGATTATACGGTGTGGACATTTCATGGTGAGTCTGCCCAACGTGACCGAGCTGAGGTGGATCGTCGTCGCACCGACGAGCATGGTACCGGGATGGAAAACATGGTGCAAGGCTATGATGATGCTCGGGATTCGGACGAGGAGATGGAGGAATCTGCAAAGGCCTTCAATGAAATGTTGGAGTCTTCGAAACGTCCGCTCCACGAGCACACTGAGCTTTGTCAGTTGGATGCCATCTCACAAGTAATGGCTCTGAAGGCTCAGTTCAACTTGGGCAGAGAATGCTATGACGCAATTATGACAGTATTTGGACGCTTTCTACCCAAAGGCCATGTAATGCCTGCAAACCTGTATCAGTCGGACAAAATCCTCCGTGCACTGAAGATGCCCTATGAGAAGATACATGCCTGTGAGAAAGGATGTGCCTTATTTAGGCTTGACTGTGCGGACTTGAACTATTGTCCCATTTGCAAGTCTTCCAGGTATATTGTGGTAGACAACGGTATGGGTGAGAAGACACAGACCAAAATCCCCGTTAGTGTTCTTCGGTATATGCCAATCGTACCAAGACTTCAACGTCTTTTCATGGTTGAAGAGACGGCCAGACAGATGACATGGCACAAAACAGGCAAAAGAACCGAACTAGATGCAGATGGGAATCTGATGATGGTACACACATCGGATGGTGTTGCGTGGAAAAAGTTTGATGAATTACATGCTGACAAAGCGGCAGATCCGAGGCATCCTCGAGTCGGCATCAGCACGTAAGTGCATTTAATATTTTTGTACCTTCTGCATTCACGTTTCTTCAAATAACTAATGCGTTGGCCTTGTCATGCTGCAGGGGTTGGGACCACCATCATAGTGTCCGCCGGCCCAACTCCGTCCTTGGAGTTCTTTGCCGGCAAAACTTCCCGGGGTTTGTCACGTTGCCTGGTGAGGGTCGGCTTCCAGAGCTTGGATTGAGCTGGGAGCACTACGTGGCTGCCCCGGCCCCGCCGGATGAGATTATCGACGGTGTCGTGTGCGACACGAGGGCAGACATGGTGATCAGAAAGTTCTGGGTAATTTCTCCTTTACACATTTAAAAATCTTCAACTAGCTAGTTATTAATTGTACTAATCAATATAGTCTCATTTGATTGCAGACATTCTACAGGTGTGAGGAGGGATACGAGGAGGACGCGGCACATGTTATCGAGAACGTCTGCAAGCGCCTACTCCAGAACTTACGGCACGAGGCTCGGGTGCAGGCTGTTCGAGACTACTACGCCTTGCGTGGTATCAAGAAGACCAAGCCGGCGTGCCGCAATAAGTTCCTTAGTAAGGAGCAGTACATGAAGGTAATTCTTAAGGCCTTCTCTACTTAAGTTCCTTCATTTAGTAATTCTTAGCCGTAGCGCTCAAGTTTCTATTTGCTAACTTAGGCGCCTCCGAGATGGTGTGCGGATCGGATGGATTGTTGGGAGGTGTTGGTCGATGAGTGGTGCTCAAAACAATGGCTAGCCCTCCACAACGAGGCCAAGGACAAACGTGCCCAAATGGAAGGTGTGCCACACCATCAAGGCAGCTCCAACTTATATCAGTTCGGGCGCAACTGGGTATGTGGTTTTCTTCATGATTCATGCAATTCATTCATCATGCTAGCTTGAGCCCTTTAATTACTAATTTTCATTGTTTCTCTCTTTCAGGCACGCTACAATAAGGCGGATAAGGTGCCAGAGGTGTACGACCTGTATGCCATGGCCCACACTGCCTCTTTCAAGAAAGTCAAGGCTTTCTCTCAGTCTGACCTCGATGATGCAAACAACTTCACCAACATCTCCTCCCACAACAAGCTCATGAGATATAGAGATGAGGGGAAGGCAAGGAAAGGGGAGGACTTTAACCCGAGCCAGGGTCCCATTGATCCAGAGCTGGTGATGATATCTGGTGGCGGGAGGTCCCATGGCTCCATAGCCATTGGAGATGGACTTATCCGTTGTCCTAGCACTCTCCCGGAGATCAAGGCGCGCCAGTCGAGCTCCGCTCCTGAGATAAGGCCTCGTGAACGGCCAGTGCAACTCGCCATCAAGGTTAGTGATACGTACTCAGTTATCTTTCTCCATTACATTGTGTGCGCTTCCATCAATGATTACAAATGGTCATGTGAGTGGTGTTGCAGGCTGCTATACAGAGTGAGAGAGATAGAACGGAGAAACTTCTGGCGGAGGCGGCGGAGAGGCAGCGGGAGTTGGAGGAGAGGACGACAAAGATGATGGAGGAGGAGAGGGCACGGAATGACATGCAGGCAAGGGCCATGTACGAGCTCCTTGTGGTAAGTTTCTTCTGCAGATTAGCCAAAACATTTATGTAGTGTTTGTCTCATTACTAACTAGTATGACTGAGTCGTCAAAACCAAATGTGCAGTCTGTGTGCGAGAAGACAGGTCAGACCGCTCCGCAGATGCCAGTGATTGCTCCTGGGACCACGGTGAGTTTTATTTGAATGGACATTACTTGCTAGTCTTAACATTTGAGTGTCATCATGCTAACAAGACATTGGAAATGATCTTTGGTGCAGCGTAACTCCAGACAAGCATCGCACGATCCTTCTCCATCTACCGACACAAGCCACCCCGCTCCTACACCTCCTGGATCTTGGTAAGTTTATCTAGTGTTTTGCTTAACACATGCATAAAGACCTAGACTTAGCTTTATTTCCTCCAATGCTTACCATAATGACCTAGACTTAGCTTCTTCTCCTCCAAAATGACTTAATAAGCTTACTGACCTCCAAAACCATCCATTTTACCTAAGTTAGCTCTAAAACGATCTGTACTTAGCTTACTTATGTCAAAAATTGCATAATTAGCTTAGTTAGCTCATAGACGATCCATTTTACCTAAGTTAGCTCTAAAATGACCCATTTTACCTAGGTTAGCTTATAAATGATCCAGTTCATCCAAGTTAGCTCAAAAATGACCTATTTTACCTAGATTAGCTCCTAAATGATCCATTTTACCTACGTTAGCTTTAAAATGACCCATTTCACCTAGGTTAACTACAAAATGACCCATCTTACCTAGGTTATCTCATAAACGATCCATTTCAACTAATTTAGCTCATAAATGATCCATTTCACCAAGTTAGCTAAAAAACGATCCATTTCACCTAAATTAGCTCTTAAATGATCCATTTCACCTAAGTTAGCTCAAAAAGATCCATTTCAACTAAATTAGCTCATAAATGATCCATTTCACCTAAGTTAGCTCAAAAACGATCCATTTCAACTAAGTTAGCTCATAAATGATCCATTTCACCTAAGTTAGCTAAAAAACGATCCATTTCACCTTAGTTACCTCAAAAACGATCCATTTGACCTTAGTTAGCTCATAAACGACCCATTTCAACTAAGTTAGCTCATAAATGATCCATTTCACCTTAGCTAGCTCATAAACGACCCATTTCAACTTAGTTAGCTCATATATGATCCATTTCACGTAAGTTAGCTCATAAATGACATACTCTTCTTGTTCTAGTCTTCTTCTTGTTCTACTCTTCTTGTTCTAGTCTTCTTCTTGTTCTACTCTTCTTGTTCTAACTTTCTTATTTTTCATTTTGCAGATTTCATTCACTTGACGAAAGCTTGCATAGATGGAGTGCTCCTTATCCCTTTCTCTGTTTCTTTTGTATCGTTGAACTATGCATGTATCGTTGGATGAAACTATTGTAATATATATGGTTGGATGCCTCTGTGTTGAACTTGTTATGTATGATGGAACTATGCATGTAATATATATGGTTGGATGATGAAGTTATGTGTTGGATATCTTATATGTTTGCTCTGTAATGGCCTTTTGAAATATATCTATATATGTCATATATATTTGTGATGAAAATTGTTGGATTTAATAAAAAACAGATAAAAGAGCCAATATGCAGGCTCTTTGCCGTCTGCCACCGACAGCAACGGGCTCTTTGCCGTCCGCCACGGACGGCAAAGAAGACACGTGGCATCCAGCTGTGCTTCCTGGGAGCTGACCCATTTGGTCAGTTTGCCTACAGTGGCAGACGGCAAAGACTTTGCCATCAGTGGCAGACGGCAAAGAACCTGCACTTTGCCATCAGTGGCAGACGGCAAAGAACCTGCCATGTAGTGACGTGTAGAAGACATCATACGGCGGACGGCAAAGACACTAGAAATTTTGCCGTCAGCGGCGGACGGCAAAGGCCTGCCGTTATCCACTTAACGGACTGACAGCGCAATTATTGCCGTCCGCTCTCTTTGCCGTCCGCCGCCGACGGCAAAGGGCCTTTGCCGTCAGCCGTCGGGAAGCAGACGACAAAGTAGCTGTTTACCGTAGCCTACTTTGCCGGAGCCTTTTGCCGTCCGCGGCTGACGGCAAAGGCCTTTGCCGTCCGCCGTTCATGCCTTTGCCGTCTGCCATGGCAGACGGCAAAATAGCTGATTCCTGTAGTGCATGACCCTACCCTAGGCACATAGCTTCATCATTAGCCCCCGAATGGATCGTGGTTTGAGTGGGAAAGAAGTTGAGAACTTCTCCGACTCATTTTTCATGCCATGAGCATATCTTGTTTCGGATCAATGAACCTGAGTGATGACAGCAACTTCCTTTTCAGTCGCCTTGACCCATTCTTAGTTTTTTGTCGAGTGAGTTTCTTTACTTGAAAAGCTCCGAGTGACGGTGTGGAGGAGATCTTCCGTCTGACAAGTTGTTCTACTACCCGCAGATTTCGCGGGATTTGAATTTTGGGAAGCGCGCGGGACGGGGGAGGCCGCAGTAATCGGATGGGATAGGGCGGAGCCGCCTCGATCTCCGCACCACCTTTTTCGCCACGTATCGTGCGCGCGATTGTTACCGGATTTGACAGGACCGTCCGGGCCTACCAGTCAGCCACTCGGAAGCGACCTCATATAAGGCGTCGGACCGGGGTTTCTTGAACAGTGCGTTCTCATTTCCTCTTCTCTTCTTCAGGCTTCTTCGTCGCGCTCGCTCTCGCCCCAGCGCCGCCGCTCAGTACGCGTCTCGCCGGCGACGATGGGGAAGGAGAAGACAGCGGCTCTGGAGCGGGCGAAGAAGGCGACGGCAAAGGCGAAGGGGAAGGCGACCAGTCGGGGTGGATCTTCCTCGCGAGCCGGCCTGCCGAAGGGCTGGATCCAGGGCGACTGGATCCGCTCGACGATCCGCCAAGAAGACCTCGACGACCTAGCCAACGGAGGGCTGATCCCCCATGGATCGGCACGACTTCCGGGGAAGGAATCCGAGCCGCAACCTCGGGAGGGTGAGCGCGTTCTCCTTGCCACCCACGTCGACCGTGGTTTTCCTTGCCTCCTCACCCTTTCTTTCGGGGATTTCTGAATTTCTTTGGGGCACAACTCCACCACTTCACTCCCAACACAATCGTGTATCTCGCTGCTTTCGTGTCTTTGTGCGAGAATTTCTTGGGTTGTCGGCCTCACTGGGGTCTTTTCAAGCACATTTTCACCTGTCGTTCTCAGACGGTGAAAAAGGCCAATCCGAGTGACGAGAGAACACAAGTGATTCAGATGTGCGGGGGTCTTGGTGTTCAGATGAGAGGGAAAAGTTCCTTTTCAGCCATGATTCTTCCCAACTCAGTTTGCGGATGGCAGTCGACCTGGTTTTACTGCAAAGACCAGCCGACGCCAAGGCAGTCGACTGGCCTCCCTCCTTTTACCATGGACCGAGTGAGGAAACCCTCCTCTTTGAAGGTGCTCCCGGAGGGGAAGGCGCAGGTTAGGGTGCTGGTCGAACGAGTGGTCCAGCTTATCCATGACGGGGTCACGGGTATGGATCTCTTGGAGGTTTTCCTTCGGCGGCGCATCCAGCCTCTTCAAGCCCGAGACCATCCGATGTGGATGTATTCGCGTCTTGACGACACCACTCGGATTCACCCGGAGGAGGTCGATGACGACACACTGGAGAAGTGGCTGTCGGGCATCACCGGAAACAAGGACAACCCCAGGGGAGCCAGGAGAGTTCCTCCATTCGACCAGTCCCATGAACCAGAAAAGGTCCGATTCTGAGCTTTTGATTGTAATCTGAATTCACTCGCGCAGCTGTCTATACTGCGTCGACTGACTTTATTCTTCCTGCTTTCTTTCAGGCCCTTATCGAAATGTATTCAATGCCCAACGGAGAGCAAGAGCAAGACCTGGAAGGAGAGGCGAGCGGCGGCGACAGTGGCGAATGGTATTTTGACGGTGAAGGGGACGAAGAAAGCGACGACCCAAGTGATGGAGAAGAAGTCGAGTCGCCTCCTCGCAGGGAGAGGCGGTCCAAGCTTGACCAAGAACGACCGAGCGCCCGTGAAAAGGCGATTGCTCAGGCTGGTCAGTCTTCAAAGCATCCTCGGACCTCTTCACCAACCCCAACTAAAAAAGCGTCAAAGCATCCCAAAGTTGCAGAGCAGAAGCCTCGGAAGGCGTTGCCGAAGATTAAGATTGACATCCCCGTCACTTCTGCGTGAGTGTCTCCCTTTGTATTCACCCGACGCCCCGTGCTGTTTGTTTTTTCTTGATTTAACCAGACGAACTTTGGAACTGGCAGCGCTGCTACTTCCGGGACCTCAGCTTACAGGGAAGAGGATGAGGTTATGGAGGATGCGGTCACTTCCAATCTGGGTATGATTTCTGACATTCTGTCTTTATTTGGTCGACTCAACTGCAATGTGTACCATTGGGTGATGTGATTTTGGCGATTGATCTTTGAACAGCTCCTAACATTATTGACCTCCCCGATGATGATGATGAAGAGCCTGAGAGGCCTTTGACGAGGAAAAATAGGCAAGCTCCTGCAAGCAAGGTGCCATAGTCCACGCCGAGGGCGGAACCAGTCGTTCAGGATGCTGGTGATGCCAATCGGGGTTCTGTTACCTTCGCCGTACCATTGTCGAGTGCCTTGCCTTCTTCGTCGACTGCTCAGGCCCCTGCCGACCCACCTTTAGTTTTTGCGACCCATCATGTCCCAGAGGACGAAGTGAATGCTGCCAAGGAAGCCATACGCCAGGCGGGCATTATGATGGAGAAGATGAAGACGGTGCGGGACGCCAGTCAGGCCGCCTACGACGCCAGCTCGGCTCTCCAAAGCAATGTTCAGGTTAGTTGGTCACCGCTTGTTCTGTTAGGATATGCTATCTGAAGACTCTCTTTCCGAAAATCTTTGCATCTGTACACCCAATGGGTGCGTCGATTGAATTTTTGAACTAGTGGGGGCGCGCTGAGTGCACCCACTGGGTGTAGTCCCCGAGACTACGGTGGACTGCTGGCAGTCGACTGTAGTCTTTGTATTTTGATTCTTTTGCTCGATCTGGTCTGGCCGCGTCGAGTGTAAACCGAACCGGTAGTTTGTCTCTTCTACTCGGTCTGGGCAAGTGGGATCAGAACCGGTGGGGGCACGCCAAGTGCACCCACTGGGTGTAGTCCCCGAGATCGCGGTCGACTGCTGGCAGTCGACTGTGGTCTGAGTTCTATGGTCTGAGTTCTTCTTTCTCTCTTTTTTTACTCCCTGCACTCGACTCCGGCGGGCCGGTCGAGTGGGATCAGAACCGGCGGGGGCACGCAAAGTGCACCCACTGAGTGTAGTAACCGAGACTATGGTGGACTGCGGGCAGTCGACCATAGTCTTAGTATTTATTGTCTTTGTCGTTCTTCGCTGTAAAATAACTTCTCCTCCCTGATTGCAGAAATCTTGTGATCTTGGAGCTCGCTTTGCTGACTTGGAGAAACAGCAGATCCAACTAAACCTTGACTTGGAATTGGCCAAGACAGAGCTACAAAAGGCCAAGGACAACACCAATGGTAAGACGAGCTTGTCGACTGGTTTGTCTTAGGCTTGAGTACCCTTCTGCTCTTTCTGAATCAAGCACCATTTCTTTGTAGAAAAACTGAGAGAAGCTCTGGCGAAGAAGGATCAGGATTTGGCTGCTGCTCAAAAGGAAGCTGACGACAGAACCGCTCTGGCTGAACAGAAACTGGCTTCAGTCGACCAATTTTTGGAAGAAGAGAACACCAAGATGAAATCTGCTCTGAACGAAGACAACAAGGAGTGCACGCGCTTGAAGAAGGACAATCTCAACCTGTACGAGAAGATGGAAGGCATCGCTCGCAGGAGGGATGATCTGGAGAGTTATCTGAGGAGCCTTGCCAAGAAGTTGTTCATCAAGCTTGAAGGTATACATTTTGTTCTGACTGATGTTTTTTTGTTGACTCAGCATACGAAAATTGACTTATCCTTGGATCGTGAATGCAGAGTTTTGCCAGAACTTTGAGGAGGAGACTGGGCGGATTGAGCCAGGTTTGGACCCAATCAATTCTCCCGTGAAAGATGAAACTGCCATGAATCTGCTCCGACTGGAATCCCGCATCAACGGTGTTGTGGACTACTTGGCTCGACTGAAGGTCGCCACGTCACGGATCGACACGGCACTTTGGCCAGAGGCCACATTCCAGAATGATCTTGAGTCCCTGATGACTCGACTTAACGAGATCCCTGATCGAGTGCAGGAGTGGAAGAAATCTTCTGCCCGGTGTGGTGCTGATGTGGCTCTGTCTTTGGTTCGTGTCCACTGCAAGGAGGTGCGACAAGATAAGCCGGCAGCAATCAAGGTCGCCAACACCCAGAGGCATGACTTTCGATCTTTTATGGAGACTTTTATTGCTGCAGCCACTCGGATCACCGACGGCGTCGACCTGGACGAGTTCGTCGAGCCTGCCAGTCCTCCTCCTGCGGAGTGAACAAACTTTTATGCCCCACCTTAAATTTGCCTCGGAATGCCGAGTGGTTTTTGTAACCGTTAAACTCTTTTGGGCTGAATGCCCGAGCACTTCGGTCTGTGGTCTGGAACCTTTAGGATTTATCTGAACTTGGTTTATCATTGAATATCTTCATGAATCCTCCGTCGAGTGGAACTTGTTCTTCACTCGAGACAACTTTTGTATTTGTGGCGCAGCTCCGAAGGAGAAGGTAGCAGTCAACCTACACCTCGTCGTCCTTGCGGGTCGGTGATGGAGCGCATGTTGTGTTTGTGGCGGAGCTCCGAAGGAGAAGGTGGCAGTTGACCTGCACCTCGTCGTCCTTGCGGAGTGGGATGGAGCGCACATTGTATTTGTGGCGAAGCTCCCAAGGAGAAGGTGGCAGTCGACCTGCACCTCATCGTCCTTGCGGATTGAGATGGAGCGCACGTTGTATTTGTGGCGAAGCTCCCAAGGAGAAGGTGGCAGTCGACCTGCACCTCGTCGTCCTTGCGGATTGAGATGGAGCGCACGTTGTATTTGTGGCGAAGCTCCCAAGGAGAAGGTGGCAATCGACCTGCACCTTGTCGTCCTTGCGGATTGGGATGTGTTTCGTACTTAGGCGAGTACTGGACTGCAGCTAAGCCCCCGAGTGGGAGGGTCGCTCTCCACTCGGTAGGATTTTTCAAACTTAGGCGAGTACTGGACCGCAGCTAAGCCCCCGAGTGGGAGGCTGGCTCACCACTCGGTAGGATTTTCAAATACTTAGGTGAGTACTGGACTGCAACTAAGCCCCCGAGTGGGAGGGTCGCTCTCCACTTGGTAGGATTTTCAAATACTTAGGCGAGTACTGGACTGCAGCTAAGCCCCCGAGTGGGAGGGTCTCTC